>NW_008481808.1:3324165-3695590 GCF_000365145.1 Cyphellophora europaea CBS 101466 | reverse complement strand
CCTAACCCTAACCCTAACCCTAACCCTAACCCTAACCCTAACCCTAACCCTAACCCTAACCCTAACCCTAACCCTAACCCTAACCCTAACCCTAACCCTAAAAGATCCGGATTCGCAGTTTCACTTCGAGGCCACCAACCCCCAGGCCCACAGCGTTCCCCAGAACCGGTGGACGGTGTCCACCGTCTGAGTGGAGGGTCGGAAGCGAGTCACGTCGGCCACGCGAGCACGGCCGACGGCTACCAGCTGCCGATCCCCCCGGTGGTCTATTGAATAGCCACGACCATGGGCCAGCTATAAATAGACCACCTATCATGTCGGTCCCAAACACAGGCTTGCGTCTTTGGGACCTAAAGTCAAGCGCCTTTCGGTGTTCGGTTGGAGCCCCCGAATTACCAGAGGCCCCATAAGGCCGCCCCCTTGACCGAAGAACGAGTCTTGATACAGGCAAGCAGCTTAGACAAGCAGGAAATCTTAAGAGGGAGAGGCCACCCAGAGGTGGACATTGTTCTACAGTAGCCGGTTAGTGGGGGACGCGTCCCCGGTCGCGGCGGTCTACCGGACCACCTAGAACACCCGTCCCCACCCGTACCAAGTCAGGGATGCCGCGTCGCCCGGGTGTGAGCCGGAGGACGCTCGGCACCGGTTGACGGCGTCTATAGGGGGGATGGATAGGTGGGTTTATCAAGGAGGGGTCCATTAGCGAGGAGCTACTGCAGCCTAGGCACGGTCCGGGCCGCTGGGTCGACCTTTACATTCCCCACATATTAGACCGGTTGACTGGTTGTGCTCGCTCCTCGCCTCAACCACCCCTCCTTATAGTTCTGTCACGTTCGGTTGGCCTTTTTATTCGTGAAAAAATGTAAAATTGTCAAACCAGGTCTCCAACGGGGATTTTTTTGTATGTAAAATGAGCAAAAAAAGCCCTCGTCGGGCCCGCGCCCCCGCGAACCCAAATGTCACCTAGTGCTCGGCGGGTACCTTGCGCGTGTTCCCGCACGTCATATTTGATCAACCGGTCCCAAAAAAGGTCAATGTCCGTGTCTATCCATGTATACATTATATCTTGTAAATGGGGCCCAAGGACAGATATTCTTATTCATTTGTCTATCGAGTTTGGTCAACCGGCCTCAAGGATAAATATACTCGTTGATCCATCTACCTGTCAAGTTTGGTTGACCGGTCCCCAAGACCGAAGTTCTTGTTTATTCGCACGTATATTATATCTCGTTAACCGGTCCAGGAGACGGACATTCTCCTCTATCCGTATACACACCAAATCTAGTCAACCGGCGATCTACCTCCCCACTCTACTGTCACCATCTATCTGTGGTCAAGGCCCCTCCTGAGCACTAGGTGACATTCCAAGTCGCCGAGGCGCGGGCCCGACGAGGGCTTTTTTTGCTTCTTTTATGTACAAATGAATCCCCGCTGGAGGCCTGTTCTAACACCTTTACATTTTGTCACGAAATACAAGCCACCCTGAACGTGACGAGTAGGTAAGAGGAGGGACCTTGGTCCATATGGAACGTTGGCCAGGCGGCCCGGCCCGCCCACCCGAGGTCGCTACCACAGGCCAACGTAGTATTAGTCAACCGGTCCACCCCCGATTGGCCCCTTCTGTCGGGTAGATACTCCAGAGAGCCCTCCCCTTACCTAAATCCGAGCTGTCTGGGGGAGATAACACCTATAACCCAGGTAGGAAATCCAGCCTGGCCTCGTGCTGGACAGGGGAGAGGTTTATTCGGAACTCGTTTCGTCAGACTCATCTGGGCCTTGAGAAGAATCTTCAGCGGGCTTCTTAGGGCGACGGGGGCGCAGTCGCTGATCGAATGATGGAGGAGGTGGCGGAGACTGATTTTTATCTTCAAGCCAGGCTTGGCTGGGATCTTCCAGGTGAGATTGGATCCATAGCTCCCACTGTGACATCGGCCACTCGAGGTATACGGGAAACTGAGGCGGGCGGCCAGGTTGATGGGTAGCCCGGGCCCATATCCAGTCTGAGTTCCGTACGTCGTGGAGTGGTGTCTGGGCGGCCTCAGGCTGAATCTTAATCGAGTACCACATCCGCTCGCCTGTCTTGCGGCGCTGGGTGAAGGACCCTTGGGATGGGTATGGTAGAAGCCAGTGGTACAAAAAAAGCATCTGTCGGTGGCGCGAGACAAAGGTGAACTCAAGCCGACGGCTGCGATCCAGGTGATGAAGAGTATGAAGTATCTGCTTGTAGTGGAGTCGAAACGGTTTGTGAATCCAGCGCTGACGGTCCTGGCCGTTGTTATCCTCAAAGAGTAAATTGGCTAGGCGCTGGGGAGTCTGGTTAGGGGATCTATTGCCTGAGACCAAGGCAAACTTTCTTGCGCTGAATAGGGCGCGAATATTAGAAAGGTGAAAAGGGAGTTGGCCCTTGAGTGCGCGTTGACGGGAACGATTGCCTAAATCGCATTGAAGCGCGTAGGCAACATTAACTCGGAACTGCTGGAGACAGAGATGACAGAGCCAGTCAAGGAGGCGAGAGGCGACCTGAGGTGACTGCCAGTGGGATTCTAGCCAAGTGATGGCATGATCAATACAATGAGTGATGTCCAAGAAAAGTTGAAGATGCTGCTAGGCATGCTTGTAGTTTTGGTGTAGGTGGCCGGTCCCAAACAGAGTGTAGTTAGTAAGTCCAGGCTGGAAGGCAAGACAAGACCAATTAAAAAGAGGCTGAAGCCAGCAGTAGCTGTACTGAGGGAGTGTCACTGAGCTGCTAAGGCCATAGTAGAGCGTCTCAAGGTCTTGTGCATTCCGATTTGGAATGCTCCGGTGGTTCCACCACAGAGGGCTGGCGCGACGGTAGTTATAGGACCCGGCCGCATATTGGAGGCAGTAGAGAAACATGTCCATCATCTTGACCTGCTCCCAACGCGTCACATGCTGTTGAAGGGTATAGGTACGGATGAGCTTAAAGCCTGCGGCAAACTTGTTGCTATTGTACCAGGCAAAGTCAAAGAATGTTAACGTTGGTATTATCCAGATACAAGATAGGGTACCTGAAACTTCAGAGGGTCCTGGTAGGGTGGCAGGTCCCTGGACCTGGCTGAAAGTGTGTAGACTCTGGAACTGGGTCCAAGAGATGCGGTGCTCCTCGCGGGTACCATAAGCCTTCCCCCGAGAGGCAGTCAAGGCAGTATAGTAGCGGACTTTAGTGGCAAGATAGGCCTGTTCTAGTGACACTACCTTCTGAGCACTACTTCCAATGATACACCTGGCGGCAGCTTGAAGGTAGGGCCCAAGGGCCAGCTCGCGGAGATAGGTGTTCTGGAAGGGAAAGTGCTTGGCCGCATCTAGAGGTTCCTTGGTGGTGCTATAGAATTGACTATAGAGTAGACTACCCCTGCGTAACCGAGAAGTTGGGGGGGTAAGACTAGTAAAGTCAACTGCCTCATAGAGCATGTTATTCTGGTAGTATGTCTGGTGCGACTTGGGTGGACTCTTGTTATACAGCCACTGGAGATAGTGACCCAGACAGCACCGCCGCCAAAGATAGACCTGGGGTATGTGTTTATAGGCGTCGTTGGTGGCTTGTGGGATTGATAGGCAGGTTTCCTTGCCAATATCAAGCCATAGGTTATTGGGAAGAATGAGGTCAAAGTCCAACAGTTGGTGTAGAGACACACCAATTTGATTGAGGAAAGGTCCGAACTGGGATGAATCGGTACTATGTTTAAACTGTGTTTTAGTGTTCTTGGCCGAGAAGTAGAGCATCAGGTTAGCAAAGTTGTGTAGGCCAGGCTGGCGAATCTTTTTAAGGATGCGAGCCTAGAGAGGCCTGAGGATGGAGGGGTCAAGGAAGTAGCTAAGCTAAAGCTGTGGTCAATAGGCAAAAGTCTCTGACGGCCGAAACTCTCTCTGTGGTGCTTGAGCAGTTGTTAAGCTATGTGTATAGCTAGAAGGATAATACTAGATGTTGTTAGCGGGGCAGATCTCGGTGAGGGCAGGGTAGAAAATTTGATCAAACCACCGGCTAAACTGTTGCTGAGTAAGGGAGGTGAATGTATGTCAGTACTCTAGGTGTGGAAAGAAGATATGAAGCTGTATCTAGGTAGGATACTCGAAGCGGCCGAGGAGAAAGTGAGGTGTATCCTTCAGGAGGGTCGCTTTAAACCGGGTGGTCTGACCGCTGCCAGTTGGTTCTAGCGGTTGAGGGACGGTAAGATGTACATCTGTTTGGAGGTTTTGCTGCTTCTGAGGTGCAGAGTAAAAAAGCAGGCTATGGTGAGCAACAGCTAAGGAGGAAGCAAATCCCAGGATACTATCTAGGTTATAGACAACCTCTGGCTGTGTACTGCTGGCTGTAGTACTGCAGTTAAGGCAGACCTTTGGGGGAGTACTTGGGTGATCATCAGAAAGACCACAGAAGGTTGTCTGCCACACCCTAGCTGGGATTGAGTCTATACTGGTATAGCTTGTTGCTAGTAGAAGGCTAGGCTCTCCAAGAACCTGGGGGAGATAAGAGGTTGAGAGTTGAGTTAGAGAAAGATGCTTGGTACTGGTTGTACTCTGTGTTCGTTGAGGTGTCTGATGAGTATGGGTAGGATATCCATGATGGCCTTGAACTAGCTGTGACTATAGCTTCCGGGTTACCCAAGTTGTGTCGCTAATATCCGGCTGTAACTCTTCATCAGATGAAGGGTCTTGTTGGGAAGCGAGATCCTTATTGTCAACTACATCCGGGAGTAGTTTAAAGTTAACATTATCGTCAAAGTCATTGTCTGTGGTGGAGGAGGGGGATCTTGGACTGACAGCTAGTGAACTGCCAGCCGCTAAACTGCCAGCCGCTGATATATACTCGGCTAGATCCTCAGGGGCTTGGTAAGGGATTGATATTGTGAATTGGCTAGATACTTGGGTTGATGTCAAGTCTGGTGGTGCCAAAGAATTGTCAAGAGAGGGGTCTCCAGGAGATGGGGTTAAGGGTAAAGAGACTGGCGCTTGAGAGGAACCAGGGCTGCCTACTTGAGATGACAAAGGTTGGGGCTCAGGATGATCATAGTAAGTATTATTATCATCAAAGACTGGGTCATTAGGGGTAGTAAAGCCAGGTGGAGGAGATGGAATCCTTGGTGCAGGTGTGGTGGCTGGTTAACTGGACTCTGGAGCTAACACCCTTGTAGGGCTACTCTCTGTAATAGTAGACTGCCACTGAATGAAGCTACTGACTAGTGAAGACTGGGTAGGAATAGGAGCGGGCTGAGATGGAGGTTGTACTGTCAACTGTGATGTACCCTGTCGATAGTAGTAATTCTGTTTTGCTTGGCGATGAGCAGCAGCAGCCTCCTGGGGGGTCTGATATTTATGTGGTCGTGGCATTGTAGATTAAGGACTACAGGGTAAGGCTATTGTGATTAGATAATTGTGGAGGAGTAAGGAGGACAAGATAAAGGAGAGATAGCTAAAAGGGGTTAGTTAGACAAAAACTCAAAGGGGACTAGTGGAAGGTAGGCGGGAAGATGTCTGAAAGTAGCTTAGTTAGACAAAAACTCGATTAGGCAAGAGTGCGGGCTTATCGATTAGACAAAAACTCGATTGGGTTAGTATATAATTTTCTTCTTGGCAGAGGCCAAACTGAGTACTAAATGGTGACGATGATAGCTCAACAACCACTACTGGTTACCCTCTGAAACTCTGGCACCATGGTCTTATAGTACTAATATATATATAGAATAAATAAAATAGTTACTTTTTATACTAACCCTCTCTTACAGCCGCGCCTAATCCATAGTATTGATTCTAAATTAATCTTAATCCTTTAAATCTATTATAATACCTCTTAAAGCTACTAAGAAGAAGTCTACCACTAAATAGATAAGGCCAGGAGAGGGCTATTTTAAGGGTTATAACCACTAAAACCACTAAATAGACAAGGCCAGGAGAGGACTATTTTAAGGGTCACGACCACTAAAATCACTAAATAGATAAGGCTAGGAGAGGACTATTTTAAGGGTCACGACCGCTAAAATCACTAAATAGACAAGGCCAGGAGAGGACTATTTTAAGGGTCACAACCACTAAAACCATTAAATAAAATTTTGGCTAACCCTTGGCAAAATTTAAGGTTTTAAGTCTCCACTTTTCTCTATTTCTAACGCCTTTTCTACAAACACAATAGGAGCGGGCTGAGATGGAGGTTGTACTATTAACTGTGATATACCCTGTCAATAGTAGTAATTCTGTTTTGCTCGGTGATAGGTAGCGGCAGCCTCCTGGGGGGTCTAATATTTGTGTGGTCGTGGCATTATAGAAGCTGTCTATGCTCTGCGTGCTCTGTTGCTCGGTTTAGAGCAGGGGAGCACCGAGAGCCTGGTCACGTGACCCCTTCCTTGATTGTCCCTGGGGTGTTTTCATCCCTGTGGCCAGGCTCCCCTCCGGGTAACCTTCCCCACAGGTCTTAGCGCGTCCACGGCCCTCTGGCCTTGGCCGGGCCGTAGGTGTGACTCGGAACAGCCTGGGCATTTTTAACAGCCGTGAAACGGGTGTTGACGATAACTGACCTGTATTTGACTTATGGAAAACACTGGCATTTCGTTCTACTTGCCTAAAAATATGGTCGCACGCGTTTTTCACCCTGCGGAAGAAACTTCAACTCAAAAGCCAGAGTCGAACCCCGTACGTAGCGTGGAAGAGATTTGGTAGCTAAATTCTTCCTTATTGCACTTGGACTTGAGGAGGTGATACGGTGCTTTTAAGGTACCACTGGTGTAGTTCTGCAAGTCATCCTATCATCATCAAATGTGGCTTTATTTATCAATCATAGCACACTGAGAAGGTCCTGGCCCCTTGCTTTGTAGTATCCGTTGACTTTCGTCTACTCAACATTAGCGGGTCTGTTGGTTCGACTGCGAGCGCCGTTGTCATCGACTGCCCGACCATGATCATCCTCACAGCCCCTTCTGCTGCATCAGTTAGCAACCTCTCTGCATGAGCTATTGCTACATCCAAGGATGTTGGACATTGCATGATGCTAGCATATGCGTCAATGCCGGCAGCATAGTTGACCTGAGCGTCCTCGCCAATCGTTCCTGCCAATGCGATGACCGGTAGCCCACGTCGCTTGGCCCTGTGCGCGACCTCTGCTGGGATTTTCCCTCTAGGCGTCTGATAATCGATGCCACCCTCCGCAGTTATCACCAATTGACAGTCACTCATCAACTCATCAATGCGAAAGAATGCCCTCACAATGTCGTATCGCGGGTGAAGGTTTGCCCCAAGGAGCAAGAGCCCTGCCCCGAGTCCACCTGAGGCACCGCTTCCTGGCGCCTTGGAGATATCACAGCCGATGAGGCTTCCCATAACTTCTGCGCAACGATCCATCGCAGCAGACATGAGCTTTACTTGCTCGCGGCTGGCGCCTTTCTGGGGCCCGAAGACACGAGCTACCCCATTCGGTCCGCAGAGAATGTTATGCCAATTGCAAGCGACGTCAATCTTGACGGTCGTGAGCCTGGCGTCTAGTGTTGACAATTCGATGCTGTTCAAGCTCTCGAGCCCAGCAATACCACAGCCATGCGGCAGCACTTGACCTTCGGTGTCAACGAGCTTTGCCCCAAGTGCTTGAATCATTCCCGCACCCGCATCACAGGTGCCGGAGTCTCCGCAACCAAGAAGAATATGCTCAGCGCCTGCATTCAGAGCTGCCAGTATGGTCTGCCCAACTCCAAATGTGGTTGTTTTTGTCGGATCGCGATGAGTGGGTGGAACTAATCTGAGGCCGGCTGCAGCTGCCATTTCGATGACCGCTGTTTTGTCTCTATCCCCAAGAAACCCGAAGTGGGACTGCACGGGCTCTCCAACTGGTCCGGTCACGGTCAGGTCTATCAGTTTTCCATTTGTTGCTTTGACGAGACCCTTTACGAAGCCCTCACCACCATCTACCAATGGCAACTTGCGTACCTCGGCATCAGGATCGGCCCTCAACACGCCTTTCGCAATGCAATCTGCTGCTTGAACTGGATTCAGGGACTCTTTGAATCCAGAAGGTGCGATCAAAACTCTCATGTCGGTCGAAGTGAAATAGCAAAATACGGTAAGTTTTGCGCTGCAGAAAGAGGTGTGTTGGTGCGTGTTACAAAAATAGTGAGCGAATGTCAAGAACGAATGTTGTTGATGCTGAATTCACGACAATTTAGCGGAATCCACAGGTCTATGTACTTGCACCCAGATGCTGCTGTCGGGTTAGTTCCATCAGCATGCTGCGCTGACCGATTGCACTGCCAGTAACTGCAGAAGCAGCGATTCGAACCATTTGACATCATCCCACATTGGACGTCCACGGAATCACCGATAATGTCGCGTGCCAGACTGCCATGAAGGGAGATTTCTATTTCGGACTTCAAATTGCCCAGCCACGCCCCATTCCAGATTGGTAGCAGTCCCAGTGGCAGCTGATGACAAGGCAAAGCAACAAGAAGCTGAAGCGGTCTGCAATGTTCGACCCATCGAATGAAAGTCCCAGATACAATGAAGATAGGGGCACGATCAAGCATGAGGTGGTTTAAATTTAGAGGGTTCAGGGATGGGGACTGCCTTGTGGACGACAGCATTGGTGCCATGCATCTGTTAGGGCTATCCCCACTCGATCCCGCGTGCCGTTGCCTTGGGGGCGGCGCGGAGCGCCACCACCGCTTGATCGTGTGGATCAGGTGAGTATCAGCATAATCGCTGAACAGCAGGAAAGTTGGCTAATGTTTGGACCACGGAGGGCCGAGCGGAGACGTCGGAGCAAGGCCCGCAGGTTTAGCGCACTTTTGATCAATGCGATCCGGAGCCTCTCTTGGCGGATCGTCTTGTTTCTTTGCTTCATCTTGGCGGGGCTTCTCTCACTGGTCCCGGGTTTGGAACGTCACGGCTTAGCTCAGGGTCACAGCCTCAATGCCACGACCTCTCGCTGTTGTGGCCGAAGCTTCTGCTCACATCTTCTAGTCGGGGCATCGAGGAGGCTCTACATGATATCCTTTGCAGGATCTTGCATGCACTTGAGCCACTCCGCCTCAAGTTTGTCTCAGGTTGAGTGCACCCGATGACTCGCTGGATGTCTTGAATAATCGCTGCGCCCGCATTGGCATAGCCGGTAGGCTCGAAGTCTATACTCCGTGAAAATGCACACGATCCTTTCCAGACCGGGCAAGTTGACCTTTATGGAAGCAGATTTCCGTACTTGATGTTGCCTAAATCCAATCATTCCATCATTCCACATTCGTTTGGCACTTATGGACGATAACATCCCAAGAGGCTCTCTTGCGCCTCCTTCGCGCTCAGACACGCTCAGATCTCTGCAAAGAACTTTGACCCGATCACTCAGCTTCCTGCGCTTGCCAAATTTCTCTCGTTATGCCCTGCCCCCACTGGAGTTCTCCAGTCTATCCGATGATCTACGCCACTCAGACGCTGACTACCTCGATTCCGCGTCCGACATATCATCTGCCTCAGATTCGGGCTCTGAAGACGAAGCCGGGGACATAGGGCCACCAACCAGACCGGTTGTAGATGATGATGATGATGATTCGATTCGTCGACTACCGATCCGCCGCCAGAGCTCTCACCTACGCTGGCAATCAGTGCCACCGCGAAAGCCACTGCCTACAGACCTACATCGAGATCTGAGAAGTCAGAAAAGTCTGAGAAGGTCGCAGTCTTTCAAAGATCCAAATCTGGTGACTTGGGACGGGAAAGACGATCCACGTAATCCACTCAACTGGCCACGAAGAAAGAAATGGATGTCCACGGTGCTGGTGTCCTCCTTCACATTCATCTCCCCGGTTGCGTCCACCATGGTCGCGCCTGCGCTCCCAGATATAGCAGATCAGTTCGACATTAGATCAGATATTGAACAGGTCTTGGTCATGTCCATCTTCCTGCTTGCCTACGCTGTAGGTCCTTTCGTCCTTGGACCATTGTCAGAGGTTTATGGTCGGGTCGTTGTCTTGCAGTCTGCCAATATGCTCTACCTTGTCTTCAACACTGCCTGTGGCTTTGCGCAGACAAAAGAGCAAATGATGGCGTTCCGTTTCCTAAGCGGGTTGGGCGGAAGCGCTCCCCAAGCCATCGGTGGAGGAGTTCTGTCCGACTGTTGGGCAAAAGAAGAAAGAGGAAGCTCGCTGGCTCTTTATTCACTCGCACCCTTCATCGGCCCCGCCGTCGGCCCTATCGCTGGTGGTTATATCACATTACACACCACATGGAGATGGATCTTCTGGGCCACATCCATCGTCGACACCCTAATCCAAGTCTTCGCTTTCCTTTTCCTCAACGAGACATACCATCCCGCCATCCTCGGCGAAGTATGCAAGCACAAGCAGAAAGAGACTGGAAATATGAGACTGCACACTAAGTGGCAGACTCCTGACAAAACCTTCCGCCAGTTACTTCGCAGAGCCATGTTGCGCCCGTTTCTAATGCTCGCCACCCAGCCCGCACTACAAGCCATGGCCATCTATCGAGCCTACGGATATGGACTTATGTATCTTATATTTTCCACCTTCCCCATGGTCTTCCAAGAGCAATATGACCAAGACGTCGGCACCGCCAGCTTACACTACATCAGCCTGGGAATTGGGTTCGTCTTTGGACTCCAAATCAGCGGGCCTCTCCAGGACAAGACCTACAAATACCTCAAGACCAACGGCTTCGATCCCAGCACTCCCCTCGACACGCTCATCAAAACTCTCTTCGCCGACTTCTGCCGCCATCGTCGCCACCGTCGCCAACGCCGCCACCATAGAAACGACATCGAAAACTGGCCTGGCACCTCCCAGTCCCACCCCTCCGCGCCCCTTGCCATCACCGTTAGCCCATACCCTCCATTCCCACCCCCTGCCCGCACCTACACTGTTCGCAGCGACCCACGCAACGGCCTCCCCGAGCATCGCCTCCCCCTGACCCTCCCCTCAGGCCTATTCATGCCACTGGGCCTTCTCATCTACGGCCTCTCCGCCGCCTCCCACACGCACTGGATCGTCCCGGATCTGGGTGCCGCCCTCTTCTGCGTCGGCCTCATCATCACCTTCAACTGCGCGCAAGCCTATGTGGTCGACGCCTATACGGATGAGATCAATGACGTTAATTACGCCGCGAGCGCGACGGGCGCGGCCGCCTTTGTACGGACCATGGCTGGTTTTAGTTTCCCGCTTTTCGCGCCGAGGCTGTATCAGACGCTCGGGGTGGGCGGTGGAAATGCGCTGCTCGCGGGTGTCGCGGCCGCGGTGGGCCTTGTGGCGCCAGTGGTGCTGTGGCGGTGGGGTGCGCGGTTGAGGGACTGGGGAAAAGGGAGGCTATAGGATGAAATGGGTTATCGGGGGAGAACAAAGGATCTTGCGTAGAGTGGCGAATCTCATGGTACAACTCGCCCTCCTGCGGAATCATTTTGGTTGCACACTCCACCAACCGAGAACGAGTGCTGTGAGACGAATCTACGACATTGATCAGTATGGTTGGTGGAGTCCAGGTGCTCACTAGCGAGATAGAGGCCTCAGAAGAAGTTCTGCAAAGTGCAGTGACGCCACTTATGGATCCATGGATTGTTACATATCTTGCGGTAACAAATGTTTTAACATGGTGCTCTAATTCTGATGTAAACCCGGCACACTGGTTAGTGATGGACCGAATAATGATCTACACTACAAACAGGTCTCATTCCTGTAGCATATAATTGTATATCACATTGGTCAGGGGCTGAATAGGCTTCTAGACGAGGTCTGTGGTGGTGGTGGCAATCCAGATGTGGAAGCTGCGCTTCTCGCGTAAACGGGCTTGCCGTGCCCGCCTCCTGACCAATGTTTCGTCTTTTATTGTTTGCGTGGTGTTTTGCGCCAGCAGTACTGGTCGGCCTAAGATGCTGGAGTGTCGAGGTAAAGAAAAGAGAGTCAACACGAGAGAAGGTGAGACGACGACTGGCTTTAACTGCAAGTAGCCTTGGCAAACCCATTGTCACCAGCCACGGAGGTTGGAAGCGCCCCTTTGGGACCCATCAGCAACTGTGGGCGAGTGACCACTGGTCCTGGTCGACGGGATCGAGTACAGTGGAGGACAGAGGTTTCAGTGGGCCACCTCTCCTTCAGATCGTCACACGAATTCGGTACACTCGTTCGGGCGTCATGGCTATGGCTAGAGCAAAGCGCGGATAGTTGTTCGTGGCCGATGGGCAGTGCGGCAAGTGCGCAAGGCGGATGCATGACGATTGCCTCGTGCAAAACGAGCATGAGAAGTACTATCGCACCTTCGAGCGAGGATTCTGTACAGAACAGTGCAGAATCAGGTAGCATTTCAACATCAGCTCACTGCCGCTTCAGCACTTGGTGACATGGTCTTCCGTGGCACTCCCGCCGTGCTCGGCGCGAAGCCGACTGCCACGGCTTTGGCACCACAGCTGCAAGCGTGCCAAGACCACCACACGTCTTCACGGTGTAGGCGTCGGCCCAAGGTGTTCACCACGCCTTTCGGGGCAACTCTCTGTCCTGCATGGCCTGACATATTCTACCATGCGACGCAATGGCTCGTCGAGGGTGCACACACCCACAGCCGACCCGGGGGGGATGCTGGGGGGTTGGTCCCATGGCGTCTCCACCGGGTCGACAACTTTGAGACCGTTTAGCACCACCGCTTAGGAAGGCAACATGACATGGACCGTTGGCATATGGGGATATTACCTGTAAGACCCATCTTGCGCAGATTACATGTTTCTTTAATTCTAGGCCTAGTCAGGTTCTGGCTACGGGCGAACGCTATTGTTGTGCAAGTGCCTGCATGTCCTGTAAAACCCATTTGTATTGGATTTCCTTATTTACAGTTATGAAACCACGCATTGTTCTGTCTCTTAATCAGGAAATAACACCTTATTTAGCGTCGCTGGAATCGTAGTCTCACATCCATTAGACCTAACTTCCCCCGGGAGATCAGCCATGCCCAAAAACCAGATCGAGCCTGGTTCGCAGTGTCGAGGGACATGTAGGAAGCTGTCGGTAATTTCCATGAGTTCGTCCCAGGACTCAATATCGTTCTCTCGGATATTATGCCACAAATACTTCGTGAACCAGTTATTGCCTTTATCATACTCACCGCTATCCAGCTCCCATACCGCGCCCATGTAAAGCACCCATACCTGCGCGTATCGGTGTAGCCATGAATCGTGAACGTAAGCAGCTTCCTGCCAAACACGCTCTAAAGAGCATTGAAGACTCCTGATAGCTTTCTCTCCACGCTGTCGTAGACTTACAATGTTGGGACCATTCACCGTAGACGCAAGGAATACCAGTACTGCGAGTGTGAGCACAACTTCATTTTTCCAGAAAAATCTAGTCTTCGTATCGATCGCGACCAAGGATTGTTCGTGAGCCAGTTCTAAGTGCTTAAAAGCCATGGATGTGAGGTGGTTGGAGTAGAGGACGGGACCAGAGATGGCATCTTCGTCAAGCTTACCAGACAATGCTGGCAAACCATGGCACACGATATCAATATGGCTTTGCAGCAGATGGAAAATTTCGCCAATATCCTTGCTGAATGTAGGCACCCCCACAACACAAAAGCCAGATGGTCGGTTCTGCAACCATTCGAGAACTGGACTTGGAAACAACTCCCGGTACTGGCCAATGACGTGAGGCTCTAGAACCGGTGCATGTACGTACGCTAGAGCGCATCTTTGGTCGTAATAATAGACGCGACTGAGGAGAAGATTCTGATCTTCGTTACTCCAAAACTGCGCGCCCTGAACGACAGTCAGAAGTTGGCGAAGTTGCCTTTCGTGTATTTTCGCCTCGTTTACTTCGTTGAGAAGTACGGCGGCAATAAACGTATGCGTAAGGGCTTTGATGAAGGGTACTATTTCCGCGTCTGATGGTAATATGTTGATCTTGCTGAGCTGTTGCAAGCAGCTCTCCTTGTACTGCAAGGTTTTGACCTGTAGATCATCGTTGTATGCGAGTTGTATACAGTGGAGAGCTTGGCAGGCGAGTATTACAGATCTCATCTGGAGCTCATTGCCAAGGACCATGTCTTGTCGTAACGTGGCTTCACTTAGCTTGCGAGTAGTAGACACAACGTTGCTCTCATAATGAGTCATCCATAAAGCGAATAACATAGAAATTTCGGGCGTGATAGTTATCGCTGTAGTTTCAAATGGGTCGCTGTTGCCTCGGTTGAGCACTGTCAAAAGCCGGCAACTAAGGCGCCGCAAGCTGGCACGTCTGGCTGAGTCAGAAGTCGCCCAGATTCGAGGATTATTGGCCACAATATTGATCTCTTTAGACTTGGTGTAACCCGAATCCGTACGTTTGCCGACACGCCGCCGCAAGTGCGACACTTTGGCAGCGTGACTTAAAGCACGGGATTTTTCAGATTTGCGATCCCGGATGTTTTGAGCTGGGTCATACGTGACCATCACCAGGGCTGAATGTTTCATTGCTTCTTCCTTGTCCCCGAGTTATCGGCAATATTCAGATTGTACGCACGCTAAATGGGAAGAGGGCATGTCGGTTGGTCGAGACCTTTGGTGGGAGTGCGAACTATATGGGGTTACGGATCCCACACTAACGGAGTTGGCCCTCCACGTGGTACAAAGCGCCGGTTTAGGTGCTAGTGAGGAACTAGCCCATGGAGCGGGACAAAGCACCACTTTAGGTGTGAGTGTTGTACAAGCCTGGACAACACTTGGACAGAAACTTGCAACGAAGTGGAGTATTCCAACGGTAGTCGTCCACTCACCCAGCCCATTCATAATATAAGCTCACGATTGCCAAGAACTTTCTGGACCTACCCAGCCATCCTTTGCCATCCTCCGAAACATGTGAAAGACTCGACAAAGTACGCGATTCAATCTGCCGCTCCATATTTACATTCAGATGGACCACCTGGGGTATACCAAGCTCTAAAGGTCACGATACATCAATTTCCAAATTAGTCCTTCCACAATCCAGAAACTTACACAGAACCAGGCTCCACAAGAAGTCCGCTCCAAGTATATCCAGAGCTTGAAGGCTAAGCGCTCGTTTGATCGGACAGTGGCAAAAATCTTCTGTAACTAACCGCCATGTCTTTAAAGAGACGCTCGCATACCAGGTAGATGAAGTCACCGTTGCGTCTCGAGTGCTCGACTAATGGTTTAGATACGATGGAAAAATGTTCCGCTTCTTGATAATAGAATTCTCAACCTGAAAAACAATACACATTGACAATTTTCCTGGTTCTCGATGGGTACACGATTTCGATCTAGCTATATGGCAGTGCTATATGTACACCAGAACAATCACAAAATGGGCTGAGACGGTCCTTTGCCCAATCCAGGCAATGCCTGTTCGTCAAAACGATCGACACAAGACCAGAGTACTTTGATTTTCTTGCCCTCCACGACGGCCACATCGCAACCCTGAACGAGAGCCGCTTGACTGCTGGCATTAGGGTCGCCCTCACGTACCGCATACCAACGTTGCGTAACCATGTTCTGGCATATACTGGGCGCTCCCTCTGTGTGATGGATAGTTCCGGGCATCTGTTCGAGCAGGAGGGACGAGCGGGCGAGCAGGCCATCGTGACCACGGTGGATAGTACCGTCAAAATCGAACCAGACAACTCCAACGTGGAAGACTTCCTCGATAGCAGCACGACGGGCTATTGGGTCGCGGTAGGAGAAGAAATTGACGTCGCGGTGGATGATTGATGTCATGGTCTCCCGCGATTGAGAGGTTTCAATGACTATGTTGATGCTGTTTTCAACCATTTTGACCAAAGCCTCCGTTGAGTCGTTGATTCAATACTTGCGTTACGATGTGAGAGGATGAACGCTTGCAATTACGGCTGCTGAAGGACGCTACTGTAGTTATATAATTGTGCAGAATTGAAAATACCCTCTCCCCTGCCCATATTAATCCTCGAAGTGGTAGGCGCCTTGAGTTCGTTTTCCCATAGATTCATTCTAGTCCTTCCGGAAGCGGTATGACGTGGCACAATTCTCTCGTATCAAGGGCTTGCCAAGCAATATCGCCGCCCCACAGCCAAGAAGGTTCTCGCCTCACGTCCCTTTGGAATTGGCTACTTCGCAGGGGTTGCATTCATTCGGCACGGCCTTCACCTCCGTCACCCTTAGCGTCAGCCCTTTATAGTTTTCTTGCAACCTACTTTGCTCCTACCACTTGCGGTAGGGGCAGTCAGACCGCATATACTCTTAGTGCTAGGTAGTCGCAGCCTGATATAACTCGTATCAGGCTGTGATTGGGGACTGCTCTCAGGGGGCATACTGGCAAATCTAGTGCTATTGTGCTGATCAATATCAACCTTATTCTTGAGGAAATTACCCTTTTGATAACAGCTGGATAAGGGTTAATCGATTACACGGAATGTCGACCTAGAAGACGACAACTTTCAGTAATGTTGGTGGAGCTGTTCGGACAAGCTTAGGTAGAGCTACTCCTGCTCACAGCCCTCACAGTTGCTCCCAAATTCTGGTGGGCTAGTAACACTATACCAACAACGCACTTCCTCGTTTCATGGACCAGCATCAGGATATACTCGACTGTATGGCAGCCACCACGCCTGCGGATGCGCTCGGCAGCTCTACGACCAGGAGAAGGAGCGACATTTCCAGAACTTAACCGTAGAAAGTAAGTCTTTCGCCGGTATCTCAATGCTATTGACAAGTACGTTATACCAGCCTCCGCGGCACTGTGTAATTATCGAAGACCATATTTCTTCGCGAATATGTTGCATATGGCTTAGAAAGCAGCGAAAGCGTGTCTGATTGGTTAGGACTAAGGTTCCGCACCCATCCTCGGCTATCTCCGTATACGATATACGCTTCCCTAGAAAGGTAGTCGTACATCCCGCAACCCGCATACACAAACAAGATGAGCATGTGCTTCACACGACACTGTGTTTCATGTTCATCTTCGTTGAGCCACCATGATTACGAAAGGACCGAACCCGTCCCAATTACACCCTCATCTTCACAACCAATACAACCGCTCAAGTGTATCTACATCTGCTTGAACTTCCCTCGGTATCGCTGCAAGTCACCATGCGCAAGATCCAGCAACTACCGCGTTATAAGCCAGGCCTCCACATGCTATGTGAATACACCAACATGCTCCATTCCCTGATACGCGACTTGGCTAGTGCTGAGCATGCACAAGAGCGGTGGTTTAACAAAATTGTCTCGGGAGCGCACGAAGCGGAAGTGCAACCACATACGCACATAGATAGCATTGAAGAGGAGAAAGAGATTTAGATCGGGAACATAGACTTTGACTTGAATGTGGATCAAATAGATAGGACAATGCAGAGCTCGTCCGCACCTGCACCCTCTTCCAAAACTCGCCTATGGCGTTGATCGTGCATATAGGCTCGCTGTTTACAAGAGCATGCACCCACTACCGACAAGGCCCACTCTCAACAGCCAGAACGAATGACTACTACAAGGCTTGGTTAACACCTCTCTTAAGATGAGCAGGAACTCGACAACATCGCCAGTATACGTAAGCCTATAAGCCGAAAGTTGCTACAAGGTTAGGATGATAGAAATATAGTAAAGGGTGGTTAAGACGGAACGACTCGTACAAATTAATGCTCGGTTGTACTTGACGATCCTGATCAACACCCCCAGTACTGAAGCCTTGACTAATCTGTCATAGAAGATTCTAAAACTTATGCCCATGTTAGATATTGTAGTGGGAGCCTGGCCTTGGTCCGCCACGTTACCAGATCCACATGTATAGCAGAACGGGCCCGATATCGGATGGAATGGTCAATGGCAATAGTGTTAGCCGAGCTTTACCTACGAACTTACTGTAGCCGCGCTATTTCAGGGTATTCCATATAGACAGTCGATAGAGATCCCCTGTTCAACATGTTCGGGATCAAAACGAGGACTGTTCTGTTCGGAGAAAGTTCGATGGCGTGGTAGATCTCGACTAACTCCTCGCGCTGAGTCGCGGCCGGCAACAAAAGGCTGCTAAATCCTGGCGTAGCAAATTCTCTATCGCCTAGAAACATGTGAAATACTGTTTTTAACCGCTACGAACGTCGGGTCCACGTAGTCCGGACAGGATTAATCGGTAGATAGTAGATAGATGCACGACAATAGAAATACACGATTTTCCGCTTCCGCTTGCCTCTTTCCACTCTCACGTAACTGTCCGCTATAGCTTTCTTACGCGAGCAAGTAGAGTCTTCGATAGATTCCAATACTCTGGATCATTAAGCTGCAATGCATCACCGGCATGTGAGAAGACATCATGTCTACTATGTTAGGCATCTATGACATCCCAGCGCGGAGACCTTCATTCTTCTCGTCGTGTGGTGGGAAGACCAGATATCATGGCGTAGACCTCATGCTTAGACTTTCTCAACACCACACCACTCCGCAATAAATAGTGCGATCGTAACAGTGACTCGTTTTAGACTCTCAATACTAACCCACTCATCGAATCCGTGTACATCTCCACTAATGGGTCCATAGACGAGCGCCGGAATCTTATCGTACAGGCTGTGAACGCGCGCATCGATGTATGCAGTTGACGTTTGGTTGGTCAACTCCTGTCCAGTCGACTGCTTGTGAGCTTTACGTAAGGTGTTCTCAGCGTGACTACCGGGTTCAAGAACATAACCCTCAGAGAAGAAACCGTTCCAGGTGATCTTCGGTGGATTTTCCTTGAGATAGGGGTCGTTTTTGGCAAAGTCTGCCACTTTCTTCTCGATTTCGTCGGCGGCCGACTTGGCTGTCACGCCTGGCACAATGCCGATGCGACAGTCTATGCGGCACCAAGCAGGCACTGAGCTTGCCCAGTCTCCGGCATTCACAATTGCGACGTTCAGATCTGCGCATAGTTAGGATTTGCAAGGGTTTACGGAATGAACTTACTGAGGGGATGTTTCTCATCCTCGAAATGCTGTGCATCCGCGTGACGATCGTTCCAGTCGACCTCAAGCTCTCTTAAGGTACCGACTACTTTCCAGCAAGAGTCGATGGCATTAACTCCTGTCCCCATCGCCCTGACGTGGACTGGTCTACCACGAACTTCAACCTGAAACCACAAAACACCAACGTTTGCCCGAACAAGCTGTTCCTGTACTGGCTCGGGAATCAGGGCGGCGTCGGCTCTATAACCCTTCAAATGCGTCATTAAAGTACCATTGCCAGTAGACTCTTCCTCTGGAACAGACTGGAATATGACCTCCGAAGCTGGTTGTAGACCAATGCGTCGTAGTGCGTCCAAAGCCCAAAGATTTGCAGCTTGACCACTTCGCATATCTCCCGCACCTCTCCCGTAGAGTTTATCTCCAACTATCCGAGCACTGTAAGGATCGTCCTTCCACATGTCCAGAGGTCCCAGAGGCACGACGTCGATATGCCCGTTCAGTATGAGACTCTTGCCTTGTTCGTGCTGCGCTTTTGGCTTATGTGTGGCCACAACGACGGGTGCGTGCGAATGCTTGGAGCTGAATTTGCCCGCGCCAATATGTTGTGAAAGTGTTTGTTCTTCCATATCAAACTTAACCGGGCTGTACCCACGGTCGGCCAGCTGCTGGAATACAAAGCCTTGAACATCACTTTCCTCACCGCGTTGGCCACCAAACCGAATCAGCTTCTGTGTGTACGCGATTTGCTCATCGAATCCATCAAGTACAGATTTTGTGATAGAAGCAACAAGCTCTTCGGAGAGGGCAGGCATAGTGGCAACACTGAGTCCGGATAGATTGCGGTTTGAATGAAACGGAGAATCGTGTTGTTGCAAAGCACTAAAGAGATGATTTCTGCAGTGCAGTTGCTGGCTCGATCTTAAGCTGCAGCCGGGAAAAGTTCCTGGACGGAGATGTCCATTCTTGGCCCAGTGACTGGGTTATGTATCACAGAAGACCGGGCCGGCCAGGTTGTCATCTTCTCCGGAGACGAGTTCTGAGGCGCAGGGTACGATGTGAATTGAGTATACATTCGATGAGTCTACAAACACAGCACAACCCTATCATTCTTCCGCCGGGTTCCTGATCCCCGGATAGGCAAAGGAGAAAACAAGTGGCCCTTGCATCGACAAATTGACGATCGAGCCTCACCTACAGACCTCTTCTATGAAGTCCAGGAACCCTCCCGTCAGATCATCGACTATTGATGACAGTCATGAAGCTTCCAGCTTTCGAAACCTCCGAACAGCCTCCGTACAGCTGTCGCCAAGAGAGAGGCACGGAGATACCGTATTAGATGACTCGAAGGCGCCCCAATACACATCCCCGAAGCCCCATTACTTATCTGATGTCGAGCTATAATCGAGCTGCCTGGCAAGAACTTCTATCTGCGCCCAGTATAGGTGAAATCTCTCCGCCTGAACACCAGGGATGCGCAGCCTTACACGGCCTTTGCCGACGAGGATGCGCGATAGAATGCCCCGGAATAATGCCAGACTGTACTCACGCAATAGTCATGAAAGAGCTTGAATATGACATTTCACCGCAGAAGGTGCTCGCAGCTTAATTGCCCAATAAGTACTACTAGGTAGGGGGCATTGGGCGTGCGGGGAGGTCGATACTCCGCACCGTACCGTACCAGCTGCCATCTCCGCTCCGGACATCATGCCCGCGCCTAGTTCAGCGTTAGTGTGGCCCCGTTGCTAGCCGCAGGATGTAGATTTGGGCTAGCCCCTTCACGTGGCACCTCCTGCCAAGTGAAAGCAGCGAGCTTTCTGATAAAGCTTTCAAGGCGACATATGGGTTTTCGTCTGCTTTATTCAACATTTCTATAATCATCCTGTCGTCGTACTCGAGGCCGCCACTCGCGGACCTGCAGTATCACGTCATCTGTGCACAATAGCCGCGCAGCCAGGCACCCTGAACCCCTCCAACCTTCACATCCAGTTCAGTGCGTTCATTGTGAGGTGGGCAATCGCAACGTACGTCCTTTAAGTCATGGAACCCTGGCAGCATGGGTCCTTGCATGTCAGTCTCTTATCTCTGACCGCTGCGATCTTAATTGGGGTGGGCGTTGTGATACATCGTTTGCTCGGCATCGACTACGACCCTCGAGAACCTCCTCTCATCAAATCTAGAATTCCGTACGTTGGCCATATCCTTGGCATGTTCAGATATGGCGCAAAATATTTCGATGTTGTGAATCGCCAATATAGTCATCCCATCTACACCTTGCCGACACCCAACGTCCGACAGTATATTGTTGCCTCCCCGCAGCTAGCAGCACAGCTTCAGCGCTCACACAAGGATTTATCTTTTTATAATGCCATCTTGGAGGTCACAAGGCGAATGATTGGATTGAACCCGTCAACAATGAAGATTCTTGCACACAACGTCGACGGACACGGCGGTAGCGATGGACTGATGCCGGCCATGCACGATATGCTTCAGAGTGTCCTTGGTAGGGGTGAGACATTACAGCAGCTCACAAAGTCTCAAATGTCGATATTCTCAGACGCACTCAGCAGTATTGCTGTTGACGGCACCGCCATGGAGACTGACTTACTTTACTGGCTTCAAAACGTTTTCGCCCAGTGCAACATCGACACCTTGTACGGACCCGAAAACCCATTCGCACTGGATAAGTCATTGATTAGATCATTCTGGGACTTCGAGGTTGGCATGCTCGGTTTGATCGTTGATGTACTGCCCGCCATCACCGCAAGAAAAGCCTATATGGGCAGAGAAAGGGTTGTCAGAGGTCTGATCGAGTACATCCAACGAGGAAGTTACAAAAAAGCCTCTGTCGTTATTCAGAATCGAGTCCGCCTAAACTTAGGACATGGTCTAAGCGAGGAGGAATCTGGACGGGCTGAAACCATTCTCTTCTTCGCGATTCTCGGCAATGCTGTTCCATCCACGTTCTGGATTATCGCCAACATATTCAGCCGGCCAGAGCTGCTAGCCGAATTACGCCAAGAGTTGGAAAACTGTACTTTTGTGCTCGAGGATGGAAGTCGGACGATTCGGGTCTCCAGTATCAAGTCCGCTTGTCCGCTCTTTGTTTCAACATATCGAGAAACCTTGCGCCTCATCGGAAACTTAGCATCGATCCGCTACGTGATACGCGACACTGTCGTGGGAAAGCAGTATCTGAAAGGGAACTCGCTTGTTCAAATGCCCGGCTGCGTCATTCACCGTGACCCAAGAACATGGGGCGAGGATAGCTCGGAGTTCAAACCCAGACGATTCATGAAGTCTGCAAGCACGGCCGGGAACACCGAGGACTTGACAGAGGCAGATGCTAAAGAGTCTACAGCAACGCAGCTGCCGCCTGGTGTTCCAGGAGCCGCTTATAGGTTGTTTGGTGGAGGAAGCGTGATATGCCCTGGCCGACATTTCGCGCAGAGCGAGATTCTTGGCTTTGTCGCATATCTGATTATGGCTTTCGATATGACCGGGCCTAATGGCAGAACGTTGGTCCTCCCAGAGAAGAATGAGGACGCAATTCCGCTGAGTGTCTTGAAGCCTAAGCAAGATGTCAGGGTACGAATTGCCCGGCGCAATGGTCTGGAGAAGGCTCGCTGGACCATAAGCGCTTGACGTGTAACTACAACAACTGTTCAGCCAGTAGCGCTCACACCAGAGTCAGACAGAAGCCATATCTAGATTACCACGCTGCTGATGGAGACTCACTACTTGATACCAGGGCCAAGGGTCTCGTAGGTTGGAGCAGATGCTGAAGCTTTGCTGTCGTTCTAGATTTGTCGAAATGGATATGTGCTCTCACGGAATCCTCCAGCAGTCCCCTTCACGTGCCGAAAGCCGAGTCGAGCCGGTTACGAGCAACGCTCAATTGCATTCAAGATCGTAGGCATTCGACCCAGCGGAGTTCTAATCAATGATAGCAGCCTGGCTCAGAGTCTACTACCAATATCGGTGCCGGTAGGATCCGCTTCGAACATGGCACAATCCATGACCGAATCATATCTTCGAGGAAGGACAGAACCTTATCACTGAATGGCGACATTTTTGGGATTGCGGAGCAAATGGAGAAGACATTTAACCTCCAAATCGACGTATGGCCGGAGCAGGAACGAAATACCAGGGAATGATACATCGTGGCTATTTCTGTGCTTGAGGTGTCTATGATAGACTCAACACGTCCTTCAAGACTTGCAAAGCGCCAAAGAGTTCGTTATCGTGGTACTTCTTTGCCACAAGCTGAAGGTCGATGGGTGCACCAACAAAGCTTGTTTCTTCCCACAGCTGCTTGACGTGAGAGCAAGCCTCGCTAAGTGGCGTGTAGCCCTCTGAATATTGCTCATCAGCCTTAGCCGTAATAGGAGTTGGGAAAACGGCCGCGGGATAGTCGACAAAATTCCACAGCGAAGTGTATGTCCAGTAGAAAGCGGTATCGTGAGCGCAAGCTGGGCCGACATAAGCAGGAGCCAACACAACGTCGACATCTTGAGACATCCAGCCCTCGGCAAAATTGCACCTGAACTCATCCCTGTCTACACGCATCTTGCTCACTTCTGTACCAGTCTTTTCGCCTTCCAACTCTGCGTCCTTCCAGATCCATCTGCTCAGAGGAAGGATGGGCTCGCCGGTGGATGTGATGGCTTCCTTGGGACCGTTTGCAGCGTCCGGCCAGTACATCTTTCGAATTCTAGCCCAGGCTCCTTGGGCGTCATAGGGTTTGTATGTCTTCAATTCAAATAGGCTAGAATATTGTTCTTGTGACAGAATCGACTGTGCCCATGCCATCGCACGCTGGACGGGCGGTTGAGGGCGGATGAAGCCGTCATCGTTCATGATGCCAATTTTCAGCTTCTTCGTAGGAGTTTGAAGACCTGTCCAAGGTATCGGAATGATTCTAGGATCGCTCAAATAAGGCTTCGCTGCCAGAACAGTGCTCATGAAAAGCTCCATATCTCTTAGAGACCGACACATTGGCCCTGTTGAACAAAGGATGTTGATTTCAGCTGGGAAGCCACCGGGAAGGAAATCTTTCATCGGCAAGGTGTACGAGGTAGGTTTGAAGCCGTAAATGCCGCAAAACGCACTGGGACCTCTGATAGAGCCTCCAATGTCGGTACCTACCCCGAGCACGGACCCCTGAAGAGCGATCAGAGCTGCCTCGCCTCCGGTTGATCCTCCGGCAGACAGATTAATGTTGTAAGGATTCAACACTCGACCCCAATGCGAGTCGCTCTCAAGATGCATGATAGTCTGGGGCTGATTCGTCTTGACGTAAAACACCGCTCCAAGATTCCGTAAGATCTTGATCATGTGGCTATCCGTCTCATCCTTGACAATCGACCCGAAACAACCCATGGAGCTGTAGGTACCAGCGATAGGCATATGGTCTTTGATGCTGATGGGGACGCCATGGAGCGGTCCAATAGTTCTTCCGTTTACAGCAAGATACTCATCCAGCTGCTTCGCCTGCTCAATGGCTTCATCCATAAACCACTGAGTCAGGCAGCAGGTGAGTTGATGAGCAACTATAGCGCGTTTACAGAATGCAGACGCAACAGCCACTGATGTGTACTTCTTCGCGGCAATCGCTTCTGCAAGGCCCACAGCATCGTAGGTTTCGGTGATCTCGACTTCCTCAGAGGTCAGGATACCTGCCGTTCGAGGAATTCCGGACACATCTAGTGGTGGATGCTCAATGAGCGATCGCGGGAGGTAATACTGTGCAGGAATCTTGTCATAGAAGGTCCGGAGAAGGTCTGCACGCTTCTGCTCATACTCCGGACTTCCCTGTGGGATCCCTTTGACTTGGATCGGTGATGCCACGTGTTGAATCATGTTCGATAGATTTGAAAGAACCGCAACGCTTGAAGGACTTGCGTTGGGAAGTCTCGAGTACAAGCAGCTTTGATAACGGTTGACCTCCGAGGAGAGATCATCCGTTCTTGCCTACCCTGGTTATTGTACCCCTATCGCGCAATTGATATTGACTGGCCGGTGCGCATGTCCACCCTCGTCGGGGTGAGCAGCAACTGCATGGCAGCTCTAGACCCACGGCAATCGCGATCTGGAACATGGGTACATCAGGAGGCTTTCAGAGAAGACCTGTGGACGTCCCCAGATTCGCTCAAAATGGAAGCTCGTGGTAAAGACAGAGGTCAGAAGAGCCCAATCAAGTGTAATTGCGCACTTTCAGATATCGTTTGCTGGGGTTCGGGGAGAACACAGGTGGGCCACCCTGGAAACGCCCAGGGCACCAGCTACTGCTAGCGTGGGCTTTTGCCGACGGACCGCTATCGTTGGCAGCTGCCAATCAGAGGCAATTGCGCACGACGCGTTCCACTCGGGCTTCCGCGACCTCATCAAGTCTTCTACATCCTTATCAGCCTGAACATGTGTTTGATATCTAGTCACAACCTGACTGGCTTGATCAACGGTATATCGTTATGGATAGGAGCTCCGGGTGTTGATATGCTTCTGACCGCAAGCCTTGTTTCCCTGGTGAATCTATCGACAGATATGCCGTCGAGATGCAGGCTAGCATGCGAGGCGGAAATTCCCACCGCTCTTAGCTGCCAGCACCATGGATTGTACATCCTGAGGCTGTTCTGCTAGCACAGATCAGCATGATCGCTCAACCACATGGTATAAGTTTCATGTCCCCCTGGACGTGAGTGTCTGAGTCAATAGTCAAACTTGAATCTGCTCGCTATGGCGCATCAAACCGCAGAGACAGGCTCAGTGCCTGGAACTATCCACCTTGTCGATCTTGAACACACACTGCATGCCCGCCATGCTGGGCAGGGCGATATCGTGCTCGACCCTAGCCCCTCTAGTGACCCGGATGACCCTCTCAATTGGTCGCCACGTAGGAAGGTCATGTCAACCATTTCATCCAACCTGTAGGTCAACTCGTCGGGGACGGTGCCCTTCAAAGCTAACAACTGCAGCTATACATGGTTCACCGGAGTTGCCGTCTCTACAGTCTACTCAGTGCTGGTGCCACTTTCCGCAGCATCAGGGGTTTCGACCAAAACACTCAACGAAGGCACTGGCTATATGTTTCTCTTCCTCGGCTGGGGCCTGCTTTTCTGGCAACCCTTTGCTCTACGATACGGCAAGCGTCTCACCTATCTCATCTCGGTCCTCGGCGCCATCGGAACCAGCATCTGGAGCGCTTACGTGAAGAGCAACGGCGAGTGGATCGCCAAGTGTATTGTCCAAGGCTTCATGATTGCTCCCGTTGAGGCGTTGCCTGAGATCTCGGTGACGGACGTCTATTTTACCCACCAACGCGGCACATACATGGGGATCTACTCATTCACTCTGGCCGGCAGCAATTACTTCACGCCCGTCATCTGCGGCTTTATCGCAGATCGACAAGGGTGGCGGTGGGTGTTCTACTGGCCAGCCATATTCTGTGCCTTTCTCTTCGTTTTCCTGTTCTTCTTCATGGAAGAGACCAACTACAACCGCAAGACGACAGGCATTGTCACCGAGACAGAGAGCCCTCCTCCTGAAAGCCTTGAGGGAGACCAAGAAAAGAAGTTGACCAAGGCTAGCACAACGTTGTCCACACAAGCCGGTACCGCACATCCTCCACCCAAAACCTACGTACAGAAGCTGTCTATCTGGCAGCCCCATCCCGGTCAAAACATGCTGCCTCGCGCGATCCGCAGCTTGAAGTACCTTTCCTGGCCTGTCATCTTCTATGCTGGCTTCTCCTACGGCTCGTACCTGATCTGGTTCAACGTCCTCAATGCAACAGCTTCGATCATCCTCGGTGGGCCGCCGTATAACTTCAGCTCATCGATGGTGGGCCTCAGCTACTTATCGTGCTGTATAGGCGTCATCATCGGATCTCTTGTCTCGGGAAACATGAGCGACTGGCTGACAATCAAACTCGCCCGCCGCAACAAGGGTGTGATGGAGGCTGAGCAGCGATTGTGGCCTTTCATTCTTTGCGTAATCGCCGTTCCGTCCGCGCTGATTCTCTGGGGCGTCGGAGCTGCGCAGGAAGTGCATTGGTTCGGGCTCATCTTCGCAATGGGCGCACTGGCATTCACCTCGGCAATGGGGATCACCTTGAGCGTCAATTACCTTATTGACAGCTATCACGACATCTCTGGCGATGCCATTGTCACCGTCATTCTCGTCCGCAACACGATGAGTTTCGCAATCTCCTACGGGTAAGCCACTCCGCGAAAGGGCCTGGCTCAAGCTAATACTCTACAGCATTACTCCGTGGCTCACCACCCTCGGCTATCAGAATTGCTTCATCTCAGCCGCGTTCGTGGGTATGGCTGCTTCTTCGGTCTTCCTGATCATGATCAAGTTTGGCAAGGGTTTCCGCGTCAAGAGTGCTGCAAGGTATTGGAGCTTGGTAAGCCAAGATCAGGCGAAGTCAGGGGAGTAGTCTACCAATGTGAACGTATTGATACATGGCCGCTATCAATGTCCGTAGCTGCTCTTGGGGCCAGTTCTTCACAACCAAAAAAACAAGCTCTTCACAGGTAGTGCTTTGTTCCATTGCAAACACCGTCCATTAGCTTGAGTTCGGCCGGTTTCAAGCGAGGGCGTGGAATGGGGGTACAGGCCAACTGCTCTTTTTTCTATCAGTAGGCGGGGTAGCCAAGCACTAACGGTCAATTCCCAAGACGATATCCTCACCCTCCTGTTTTCTTTCTGCCCCAGCTCTCCGATCAGACGTGTGCAGGCATGTAGGGTAATACAGCGCCACGTGCGCGCTGGAAAAATGCCCGGGACTCAAAGTGCTCGGTTGAGGACGAAAACTGGATGCTTGATCTGTAAGTCGCGGGCTATCTCTTTGAGGGTTCCGCTGATCATCTACCAGGCAGAAGCAGGCGAAAGAAATGTGACGAGAACTATCCTCGTTGCCAGCGGTGTACTGCATCAAAGCGAAATTGCCGGTGGCCAACCTCTCAGGAGCTCATCGACCGACGCCATAGCAACCACCGGGCCGATACTGCATCACCGGCCTTTTCGAAAGCACAAACAGTGGTCACGGAAACCAAGCAGGCGACAGGAACGCCGATTACCACACTATCACTGGCTTCGGAATCGCTTGCCGGCCGCATTCTGCTCCGCGACGTTGAGCCCGTCGTATCGCAAAACTTTTTCGACAGGTACTTCGACATGATTGTTCTACCCAATTGCCATCCAAGCTTCTACCACGGCTGGATAAACGAAATTCGCCAACTCATGACAGTACACAAGAGCTTGTACTATTCCGTACTTGCTTGTAGTGCGTCCCAGCTGCGCTCGCTGTCCGGTACGCAACAGATGCACGGGCTAGCTTTGGAGTATTATTCGCGCGGCATTGAAACTGTCTCATCGTTGCTCGCCGTCGAGAGCGCCGCCACTCATAACGGCCTCCTTATGACCATCATTCTTCTCTACCTGCACGGTTGTCTTGGCCTTACTACCTTCAGCGACATTCCGCGCCACGTTGAAGCAGCCATCCAGCTGCTGCGCCTCCGTTTTTTCACTGGCCATGACGGTGCCATTCGGCGACCCTTCGACCGCATTGCCATCGAGAGCGTCCTGTACCAAGTCTTTCTGACGGCCATGGGCTCCTGGTGCCAGCGCATTGAGCAGGACTTCCATTTCGACGCGGAATTTTGGCTACAGGCTGAGAAACTCCTAGCTCAGTCCACACTATTCCCTAGTGAGCCGGCAACCGTCAACAGTCCGGTATTGGGTGTCCCGATGTCGCTATTTCGGTTGGTATTGTCAATCAAGCAAATATATCAGGGGCCGAATCGGCAGGACCAGGAGACCATCAACCACTTGAGGGATGAGCTGGATGAGTGGGAAGCGATGGTGTTGCGGAACGATGACTTGGATCTTGCCGCCTCGCGAAGTGAGCTTTCGCATTACGAGATTTACAAGGACGCAGCATTTCTGTACATCCTTGCTGCATCTCTGCTACTTGATCAGGCGGACGAATTCTTGTTCGATGGGACTGAAATACTGGAGCCGAGGCCGAGCAGCTCGTGGCAGGTCGCCAAGATGATCCAGATCCTGCAAGACCATGCTGAAGATTATGAATGGGCGAAGTGCTTCATCGGAAACTGGCCGCTGTACACTATCGGCTTTTTCATGGAAACCCAAGATGAGATTGAGCTTGTGCGGGCGGACCTGCAGAGGAGATGGGATATTTCGGGCTTCTCACAAGTGGCGCGATTCCGAGGCGAGCTCGAGACTGCCTGGGCTGGAAGGGCGGCACCAGCAGAGTCTGCCATTGTAGGGTTATAGAATTGAGACGGAGCACAGACAGACACCGAGATCTGCATTCCAGCAAAGCTGAGTATATGCACCGGCAACTCAGTGGAACGGTCAAGCCAGAGCAGTCGTCGTCTTTTCCTCATACTGCGACCTTCCTTCGCGGCTTGTAATCGTTTGCTTGTTTGTGAGCAAGGAGCCTGCAAATATCGTCGAGCGGCCCCATTAGAGCCGTAACGACCACCAGCATACGACCACGGTCGGGCTAAATCATCTCCACTGCACGCCCATGAGCTTTCCCACTTTCGACTTGACGCCCTGGTTGTCCTTGTTCTCAAGATAGACCGTCGGGTGGCCAGAAACAGTCAAGCTCAATAGCCTGTAATCCAACCTGCTCTCGTTTTGTGGCTTCGTCATGTGCACGGCAACAACTCCGGAATCTTTCTCTCCTTCCATGTTGAAGTGCATTCTGAAGTGAGTTGTGCCCATCCGATCGATCTCGGTAGTATAAGCCAGTGGTCTGGCTCTTGCCCATTTGCTCGTGGTCGGTTCGCCATATGCTCGCATCTTTCGGCTTGGTCCGAGCAGGTCTCTGCATTCTTGAGAAGCTTTGATTCGATCAACTGCATGGTTAAACTGAACCGTCTTGCTGTCCGGCGCAAATAGTTCTTGGTAGAGAAAATATGAGACCAGACAAGTGCCTCCTAAACCTGCGAGGACGAGCGCCGCATTGAAGGTCTGCTGTGTTCCGCGCGCAGCCTTCTCGCCCGTTGAGAGCTCTGACCAGTGATAACGACCATCATCGCTTGTGACTGTGATTGCTCGACGTCGAGGCGCGGCGGATGAAGGGTAGGACGAGCTCGATGAGGCGCCGCTATTGGTGGCGGTGCGGGTCTGGATGTGAATAGGGGAGGCTGGCTGCGACGAACTCAGGCCAGCACGACAGGCGCGCTGGAATGCGTGTGCCTTAGCCGACATGTTGAGCGGGAGATCGAGGCGGTTGTCGAACTCTGCGATGAGAAGCAATGTGGAACGTCCCGCGGCGCCTCGGTTGGCAAATGCCAAGATTAATCCGCGACGCGCTGCGATCCTGATGCCTTTTTGGCTACGACTACGATTGCCTGCATCGGCCAGTAGAGCGATATCAGATATGGTCCGTACTCTCTAGCTCACTGATCAGAGCAGAATCCTTTTATGGGGGTTGAATAAGGCAGTACCTGCGCGTCGTGGACACGACTACACCACTGCCTTTTACACCTTGAAGGGAAGCAACTACTCAAGCTTCCCTTTCATTGTCCACCAACCCGTTCATAACTTGACGTCATGATCACCTCCCGTTTTGTACGCTCGTTTTTGTACTCGCACCTGTTTGTCACACCCCCGAATATCGCCCATGACTTTTCAGGGCAGACCATCATTGTTACCGGGTCTAATGTTGGTTTGGGGTTGGAAGCTGCCCGGAAGTTCGCACAGCAGGGATGCAGCAAGCTCATTCTAGCTGTGAGAACTGTATCCAAGGGTGAGGCTGCCAAAGAGTCGATTCAAAGCAGCACGGGACGCAAAGATGACTTCATGGAAGTATGGCCGCTGGACATGACCAGCACCAATTCGATCAGAAGTTTTGTGAGGCGCGCGGATGGACTCGAACGCGTTGACGTTCTTTTGGAGAACGCCGGCATCGCGCTGACCTATTGGGCCGAATATGAGGGCATGGAGCAGGACATCAAGGTCAATGTGGTTTCAACGCTGCTTCTAGCATTGCTGATGCTGCCCAAGCTTCGGGATACGGCAGCAACATACGGCAACACTCCTCATTTAGAAATTGTGACTTCTGAATCCCACAAGACCACGACCTATTCGGAAGTCAACGAAGATGACATATACGCCAAATTGGCTGACAAGGCCCATTTCATGGAAGGTGGCAATCGATTTGATCGGTGAGTCTACCATATCTGCAAGCAACCACGCTTAACAAGAGCAGATATGCTGTATCGAAGCTTATGCAAATACTGTTCGTACAAGAACTGGTCAAGCACATGATCGGTGGACCTGTTATTACACTCGTGACGCCAGGCCTCACTCACACGGAGCTCGCAAACCGTACGCCCAGCAGATTCGAATATTGGGCCGCACAGGTTTTGAAATTGTTCTTTGCACGCACAGTGGAGGTGGGTGCACGTACTTTGATTGCTGGTGCATGCGCTGGTCCGGACAGTCACGGCAAGTATATGGAGGATGGCAAGAATTGCGAGCCAGATATAATGTGTCACGAGGCCGAACTGGAGGCGAACCAGCGGAAGACATACGTGCAAACACTGGCCTACCTGGAACAGCTTGAGCCTGGGATCAGCAAGAACATAGCAACAACATCAGAATGACGAAGATTTACCTCACACTCAGCAGATGACCAGCTCTTGTAGAGTAAGAGCTCATCTCGCCGTCGTGGACTGATATCACAGCATGGCCTTGGCATCGTTGCCAAGTAGCAGCAGGGTGTTTCCATGTTTCTCTCTTGCACTTGAGGCTCGGCAGCTCCAAGTTCTCCGCTGACGTCTTCCTTGCTGACTTCATCCTCCCCTCACGTTACTGGTTGGGCAGGCAGAAGCCGATGGACTTTCATGGTGCATGTGGTCTGCAGATGATCGGACGCCCTAAGGCTGAAGTGGCGGGCATCTGTAACGACTCAAATCCCACCCAATGGCCTCTCCAAAGTTCCTGGCAACCTTCGCCAAACTGCGCCACCTTGCCGCTTCCAATGGCTTTGCAATGCCGCATCTGTCAATCTGCTGCGGACCGGTGATCCTATGACTCTTCAACGTGACTCGCCACTGGACAGTCCTTATAGCCACCTCAAACGCCCGGAGTTAGCCTTAGGCGCATGCCGTCCCGTCCCAAGCGCCCAAACTTTGACCTTGCTTGACTAACAGCGATATATACGGCTGCCCAGCTCAACGACGACAAACCATCCTTTCTCCATTTCACTGAGACTAGACCATGGCAGCAGCAGATTACTTCAGCGGTGGCCTCGCGCCCCCGCGGCCCTCTATGGCCGCATCGCATCAACCCTCCTCATCGTATTTGACCCCACCTCTACCCCCGCAAAGGGCATCGTCTCAGCCAAACGTTCAATTCGCCTCCCCTCCTCCACAATCATATCAGCCCTCCTCACCCTGGTCGCAAGGTCCACCCCCTCCTCCCTACGAACCCTTGATCGAACAACACAAACCGTCTGTGCACTTTGCGCCGACCCCTTCGCCTTTCCACAACCAACACCGTCCAAACTCCTTCTCAGGAGGGCAGAGGCCCAATCCCCAGTCGTGGGCTCCGGCAGCTTACGTGCAAAATACACAAGCCCTCCAACCACATCCTCAACAACAGCAATATTCGCCTCAGGGCTACCCGCCGCAGCAGGGGCAGGCATATCAAAACAACTACTCACAACCACCCCGTCCCAACGGGCCTGGGAATACACACCTACGACCCTACGCACCCTCACATCTCAACCCAGCCGCCGCCGCCGCCACCTCCGCCGTAGACCTCTCGTCCTCCTCCGGCTACAGCTCCGATCCCGAATACCGGCGACACAAGCACAAACACCGCCACGGGCACTCACACAACCACTCGCGCAGTCGCTCACGCGAGCGCTCACACAGTGATGGACGAGGGCGCCGACGCACCTCCGAGACCAGCCGCAGCGCCAACGCCGACGGCTTCCTGGGCGCGGCTGGCGGCGGCCTGATCGGCGACTTGATCTTCCCCGGGCTCGGCACGGTGGGCGGCGCGCTGGCCGGGTGGATTGGCGGAAAGGGTTATGGCGAGCGAAGAAAGGGGCGCGAGGACCGCAGGGACAAAAACCAGTACGCGTGGGAGACACGGTTCGGCAAAGAGCACAGCAGGGATTATGAGAAGGATGGACATGGCTACGTCGAGAGGCGGCGCAGTTATGAGGATGATCGGAGGAGGTCGGACAAGTACTGATTGATTGGAGAGGGCAAGGGCATGATATGATGGATGACTTTACGACTTGCTTGGATTTCTTGCTATTGCCGACGTGGTTTAAGCTGAGGGGCGGCGATTGCTTCAGCAGTGGTACTTCCACCATGTTTCAGATGTATACTAGACTAGACTATCTATTTTGATCGCCGAGCGAGGCGGGTTTCACAGCATAATGGCTGGACCATTATCACCGAGCAAAATTCGCCAATCCTCCTACTGAGAATCCAGCGCATTGTTTCCTCTTGCCCCTCCTCTCCACAATTTGCGCCTCAGGCATTGAGTTCAGGCGACCGCGCGATTTTGCCGCAGCCGTCATCCGCAAATACGGGCTACCAAAGCCGCGGACGTAGGTTGGCCGGCGCCTGACCAAAGGTTCACAAAGTGCCCTACCAGGCTCTCCCGCTTGTGTCGGACTGGTCAAGCAATCTCCAAATTCTTGATGGTTCTTTCGACGCATCATCACCTTCAGTCTGGAGGATAGGCAGGCGCCTCTTTGCATATCACAAGACCTTGCAGGGTTCTCTAAGTGGACGGAAATGGACTGCCGGCCTCGGTTTTGCTCGAAAACGACCACAAGAGACTGCCATACTTTTTGTATGAATGTCAGGCATCAATTGCGCCATCGCACATCCGTTCCAGAACCTTTTGCCCCGTCATGTGCAAGTGGCACATGTCGTCCGTCTCGTCATTGTTGTGGCCTGGTCCCCGGTGATGATTCGTTCCCGAATGCTTGGAACTTGCGATGCGGCTCACACCTAAGCGGGTCGTCAGTCATGGCACTGTAGCACAAAAGTGCTTCCTGTCTGCCTCGTGTACTGGCCGGCGGACTTTAGAGGGCCTTTGGAAGGATGACTCATTGGTCGCATGTGGCGTAGATTGCAGGCCTCTGACTGCTTCGATTCAGCAACCTCGGAGCAGTACAGCCATCGTCGACGCCGCATATGCTGCAAAGCCGCCCCGTCTTGAGGCTGCGTAGTCTGCCTGGCCACTCTATCACGGTTCCTGTCACGATGAATACCATATATGGCGTATAGACTTGATTCTGCAGCCCGCTCGCCATGCTTAGTAGTAGTTGGAACGGCCATACTCCTCGTCTGTGCCGGGGAATGCCCCAGCCGGCCTCCTCTCTTTGCCCACTTCATCCTCGTCGCTGCTCTCGGCCCCCTGCTCTAGGTTGTCCCCATCAGGCAATGCTCGCATTGCAGCCAACTCGTCTTCCGCCAAGGTGACTGGCTTCCACTTTTCGTTCACAGGGAAAACCATGGCGCCCGGCATCTGTGCCAACAGCGGCTTCCATTCCGGTATGAGCTGTATGTTGATGGTATCGTTCGCCTTTGTGAATTTGGTCTCCAGAAAGGCCAGAATACGACCCTCTTCTGCCTTGCCACCGTCGACTCCCCAGGTACTGTCGCCCTTGGCAATGCGCTTGTCCTCTTTGCGTTCGGCGTAGGTGTTTTTCAACTTGGAGAAGGTGCTCTTGCTGCCGGTGGAGGAGATCTCGATGCCGAGCTCATTGAGTCCGGCGCGTATCCATGCGATGGCTTTTCCTGTTTCGCCCGAGGTGTCAGCTTCAACGGCTGCGAAACGGCAGGCTTTGGCACGGGCTGTGGCACGCAAATCCTCACAGTACTCAATTAGATCTTTGGAAGCACGCTTTCCTTCGGTCTTGAGTGCCACAGAAGCCGATGCTGCCTTTTCGGCGGCTCCAATGCACAGTCTCTGCAGCATTGCGACCCTGGCTTTGGGCTTTTCTGGAGCTTTGATCATCCATTCCTTGTCGTCCTTGTTCCGGGACTGTAGCACTTGGGCTGGGTAGGGGTCATCCTTGAGCACTGACAGGAGATTGATCTCCGCTTGTGTAAGATGCTGAAGGGCAGACTGTACAGGCTGAGAGATGTCGGCTGCCGGGGCGGGAAAGGTAGGTGGTCCATCGGCAGAAAAGCTAGAGCGGTGGCTCAGATACGCATGTAGGGAATAGGCCTTGGTCAAACTCTGGATGGCATTACGAATAAAAGAAAGGCGCTGGTCGGCGGTTGGAGTAGTGGTGGCATAGAGACCCAACAGGGAGTGTCTGGCGAGCAGGTTGTAGACAACTGCAAGAGTGTGGTGTACAAAGTAAAGCTCAAAGTCAAGACCTTTCCCTTTCACCCGTTCAGCCTCCCGGCCAGGAATATTGCTGGATCCTAGGGTGGGACGCCATTCGACCTCAATCTCATTGATCAGGGCAATGTCAACATCTTCGTTCGAGACCGGCTTCCCGCTCAGGCCCAAATCAAGGCTACAAAGGTACTTGAGATATTCAGATAAAGCCGTTACCAAAGCTGAGAGGTTGTTCGACTGATCGGATGCTGACAGTCGCTTGTGAGATTTCAGAGCGGAGCGGACGACCGAACGCTGCGATGTGGTTGCTGAAGGAAGCGAGGGGTGGGTTGACGAGGTTAGATGCGATTGGAATGCCACTTGCGACGTTGTCGACGGTGCAAATGGAAACGGCATGCTGTCAGCCTGTAGCCCACTCGTACTCCAAGTGTATCCACTGCTTTGATGATAGCCGAGGTGATGGTCGTGGCGTCTCTGGAGTTGATCCGAACGAAGGCAGGATGGGCGAGAGGGGCGGTTGAATTTGAGCCGTCTGGGCGCCAACCCGGGGTTCACTGCAAGCTTCTGGGCAACAGCTTGGCCAGCCTCATAAGCAAGTCTTCGAGCATCACCCAGTGGCTTGTCCTAATTGACAGCTCAGACGACCATAGCATGCGACAAACTGCTCAAGTATCTCCATGAATCATGCTATCGCCCATTCTCGAACACTGCACGTTGTCCGGGCACTTCATCCGGCAGGCCACTCGGAGAACTCCCACACGATTTGACGCTGACTGTGGGTCTGCCGACCTACCCCAGCGCCACGATGCCGGCTAAAATGGAAGAGCCGCTTCATGCCCGCTCTTGGTCCCACCCCAACCCCCAGCGCACCCCCAAATTGCTGAGTTTTCGCTTCGCAGCAGCGACGCGAGACGCCGGAATCGACATCTCGCAGCCATTCGTGTCGGATCCGAACACGGCGTCAGATCAGCAGCCGTCTACAGGTGGAGTATCGGTCTCGTCGGTGAAGCCTCCGACACAAACCTCGATGCCCCACGAGCCAGTAACCCGTTGGCTGGAAGCTTGGTACTCTTCAGCGCATGCGCACATTGGGTCTGCCACACGTGGGTTCCGCGCATCCATACCCTTTTCAGTGCCGGTGAAGCCGTCGTTGAGGTAGGTCAAGACTTCGATTAAGCGAAAGCAGCTTGCGGACTTTGCAAAAGCGCCTTTGAACATGACTCCTATATTATGCCCTTACCTCCGCGTTCGCGGGTGCCCCAGAACTCCAGACTTCTGACCCCGTACCCTTTAGTTTCGTCCCCGGACAAGTCGTAATATTCACCATGGCTAGCGACAACGAGAAGACTGTCACTAGCGACAGCAGGATTGAGCATGGAGACCAAACGCGTCGGTCTTCGACCAGAGCCTCCATTGACTTCGAGGCCCAGAAAAGCCTCCGTACTGTCGAAGCTGGTCTTTCTCCGCAAGAAGTCGCCGCCGTCACCGAGGTCGATCCCAAAGAGGAGTCTCGCATCCTCAGAAAGATCGACTACCGTCTCGTGCCTTTACTGGCACTGCTCTATCTGTAAGTCCATGGTAAACTAGTCCAAGCCCATCACTGACTGGATTAGACTCGCTTTCATCGATCGCTCCAACATCGGCAATGCCAGAATTGCTGGCATGTATGAGGACCTCGAGCTTTATGGCTTGAAGTACAACGCTGCTGTCACCATCTTCTTTGTGCCTTACACGCTTCTGGAGGTGCCTAGCAACGTCGTTCTCAAGATGCTTCGGCCATCAATCTGGCTCTCGATCCTTTGCTTTTCGTGGGGTACAGTCATGACTCTTATGGGCCTCGTCAACAGCTACGGCGGTTTGCTGGCAGCACGCTTTTTTCTCGGGGTGACTGAGGCCGGCTTCTTTCCAGCTGCAACTTACCTTTTGACCATCTGGTATCGCAGATACGAGGTTCAACGCCGCATGGCCGTCTTCTACGCCGCGGCTTCTCTCTCCGGCGCCTTCTCTGGCCTGCTCGCCTTCGGCATTGAGCAAATGGATGGTGTCGGGGGCCGTTCGGGCTGGCAATGGATCTTCATCCTCGAAGGCCTCGCTCCTGTAGCTGTCGGGCTGGGCCTCTACTTCATGTTGCCGGACAACCCAGAGACGGCCAGTTTCCTCACCAAAGACGAGAAAGAGTTCATCATCAACAGGCTGGCGCTTGACACGGGCTCCAAGTCCACCAAAGCCGGCCGTGTGACCAACAATGACAAGATCGGAATGCACCATATCAAGGCAGCGTTCAAAGAATGGAGGATCTGGGTCGCCATCGTCATGTTCTGGGCCAACACCATTGGCGTGTATGGCTTCACAGCGACAGTCCCAGCTGTGATCAATGGCCTTGGCTACACCTCCGCACAGGCCCAGCTGCTCACCATTCCCGTCTACGTCTTCGCCATGATTTTAACGCTAGTCTTCGCTTGGTGGTCCGACAAGATCGAACAGCGTTCTCCCTTCATCATGGGTGGCTACGCCATCGCCTGTGTTGGGTTCATCGCTGAGCTCGCTATTCCCCATCCTAATCTACCGGGGTTGACGTACGCCTTCCTCTTTGTCGTCGCGGCTGGCTTATATGCCCCCTTCATCTGCATCGTCTGCATTATCGGCAACAATCTCGCGCCGTCCTCCAAGCGTGCGGTCGGCATGGCTTTGCTCATCTCCATTGGCAACATGGTAAGTCTCGAGCTCCTTTCACCGTTCTTTCCCCTCAGCAACCAAGTACTGACCTTTTTCAGGGCGGCATCTGCGGCAGTAACATCTACATCGCCCGAGAAGCACCACACTACACCACGGGTTTCTCGGTGTCCTTGGCCATGTGTGTGTGCGGCATAATCGCTGCATTTGTGCTCCGTACTGTGTATCGCAGAGACAACAAGAAGCGCGATGCGCTCCTGGAAGGCAAGACGGAGGACGAGATCCTGGGGCAGTACACCGAGCAGGAACTTCTTGACCTCGGAGACCGCAATCCCTTCTTCAGGTATACCCTGTAGGAGACGGTAGTGCTATCACGAGCAGTGGTCAATGTTAGAAGCTCGAAATCTAGCTGAGATACAATCAACCTGTCGCTCCGATCGGGGCCCGACCACCAGCCACTGCGCCATTCCAGAAGCATTTGATCTACATACCGATTTCACAAACCAAAATGCCGTGTTTGTTGACCATCGAGTGACCCCTTCAGTATATTGATGTGCGCTCAAGACTCTACTTGCTAGGTAGTAGTCTGTGAGCAGCCACAGCGGAACCAAGCCGCGTTAAAAGGAATATAAATTACCTTAGGGGCTCTTCAACGTCGCGTCATCCGGTCACCACTCGCACTCAGGCCTTGTATGGTCAGTACAAGGGAGAGGTGTGTGAGAGGGGCTGCTGTTGAGGAGTCATCGAGGAAACATACTCAAGTATCACGGTCATGTATGGACGACCATATATTGTTGCAAACCATGTGCAGCTGGTAGGTCACCTTGAGAAAATACAGCAGGGATCATATACGTTGCAAGGTAGGAGTCCTACAGTAGCGACAAGAAGCAGACTGAGAATAACGTCTTCAATTGAGAGCTGTCTCAATTCTTCACCTTGTACCTCGACCCCTCCCCTGGCATCTCCACCTCCCATGGTATCAGCTAGCACCAACCTCCTCCCTCTTCAATACCCGCACTCTCCCTTCGCCGATCACCAACCCTCCACCGCCACTGCCGCTACCACTTCGCAATCCCATGCCAGCATTCTCCTCCTCTTCCTCGCCCTCGTCTCCCGCCCGTCCGCCCGTCACCGCACCCGCGCCCGTACTCGCCCTCCTCCCACTAACATCGATACCCAGCACTCCACCCACGTAACCGCCCCTCTCACCAGGAACGCTGAATTCGCGAAAGCTCCAGGCCCCGTCGTTTAGCCAACCGCGCACACCCTTGCCCACCTTGTCCTTGCCGTTCTTACTGTGGTGCCCTGTGCCTGTGATGGCGTAGATAACGCGACGTGGGCCTTTCTCGTGCTGGAGGAGGATGGAGTCGAGGTATGAGACTGCTTCCTCAGGGTGGAGGCCTATGAAAGTAGTGCTCTTATTAGCTTCATCTGCCTGGTAGATGCGAAGGAGCGCCTGCGCCCAACAAAGGTCGCAGCTTGGAGTAAAAGAAAATGTCGTGAGTTTAAGAGGGAGCGCCTACCGTGCAAATCAACGTAAAGCTCCTCATCGCCGTTGTCGCCATTCTGTAGGTGTTTGTTACGCTCCTCATATAACGCATTCGCAGCTTCACGGTGGGCTTTCCGCATCGCCTCGTTCTCAGCTTGGCCACGCAGCGAGAGCGCCTTGGCTGCGCGCGCGTCGTTGCGGTTCCATGCTTGTGCAGCGCTGGCTAATATTAGCAAAGGGCAAGAGTGCAGGAAGGGCCATTGGAAAAAGGAGATTACCTTTGCAGGAACTTATTACGTACACTCCCATGCTTGATGGCCTCGGCCCGATACTTCAAATACTGTGCGTTGGCTTTGGCGCCGGTCTCAAGCCAGGGAATATGCTGCGGTTCGGGGATACGCCGGGCGGCGGCGCTGTCATTGCCACCGTAGGTACGAATTTTTCGACCACCGGCGACTTCAATCTTGCGGGGCTGAGTGGGTGCTGGAGACGGAGACATGCGAACTACATCAGCAAGTGAGGAGGGCTCCTTTTCAACGATCTGTTGAGGCGTTGAAGGGCCATGGCGAGAACGGGTGCCATGATGCTTCGTGGCACGTTTAGCAGAGCCAAGGGTTGGAAAAGAGTCCGGGTCGTCCATAGACAAGGAGGATGGTGTTTCTGGTCTGTTCTGGTGTCTCGAATTCGGCCGAGAATGCGGTCGCGATGTCGGCAAAAAACTTCCCCTCCCCCGCTGAGCCGCAGGGACAAAGCCGTTGGCTGCTGGGGATAGCCCAGACTTGACTGGAGGCGAGAGGGACGGAAATTGATCAGACGACTCCTGAAGCTGGAATTGAGGACCAGGAGAATGTGAGTTGGTCAAGGATAAGTGATTGATCAACAAGGCTGGATCGTGAGAGAACTGGCAGGAATCGCCCGCAAGACAATGCCCTTGCATGAAGTACTTGCAAAGATAGCCGCTGGTGTCATGAGCGAACCTGCAGTCCGCCCTTAGACATGAGCCTGACGCGAGCCAGTACTTGCAAACGATGGGACTCTTGACAGCATTTGGTGTGACTGGGCGTTGCAGGACATTCATTGATTTGCCAACCAGAACATTGCTATCAGGAATAGCAGTGAAATGAGTCTCATCCGAGCCGAGTAGTGCAGCGATTGTGGCGCCCAGGTCGTAGGAGTGCTCGTTCAATGCCTTTTCTATCTCGTCATCGGACTTCTTATCGCCCAAGACGGACCTCAGAATATCGTAGGGACTCATATCTGGTTGTGGCATCCATTCTGGCGCAGCAGCACTCAAGCCAGTCGATGAGGCATTGCTGGCAGTATCATCCTGCAGAAGCCAATCCACATTCTCGCTGCCATAGTCGCCGTAGATGTCAGGTGCATGGCTCTGATCCGAGAATTCGTATGCATTCAAGCTTGGGCTATGAGGAATGGGCTGAGCAAGAGCCAGACGTGGAGATGGCCGAGGGGAAGCAAAAGGGGAGGAGATGGCGGATTTTTGGCGCGAGAAGCTCGGTCGGGACTGAGGGAAGGCCGAAGCTGTCGGGGGCGTCGAGGCTGTTGGGGGAGATCCGATAGGAGTGGGCGCTCTGTTGACCTGCCACGGCGCAGGAGAGGACTTGCGGATGATGGTGTGCCTCAAAGGGGCATCAGGCGCCTCGCCTCCGTTTCTCCTTCGCCAGAGTACCGACATGACTGTGTTCTCCAGAGCAGCACCGCGCAGAGCGGTCTTCTCCCGAAGCAGTTCTTCCAGCCGCTCAGTTTTGTCCTCGTCGTCTAGGGTATCGTCCTGCAGGATGGGGAGGCATAACTGGTAATGCTCGTCGGACGCCATGATTGTGGGTGAAATGCACGTAGGGGCTAGCCGTTGAATTTTGATCTTAGGAAAGTGCTCATAGTCTCGCGATCTATTCAGAAGCAGGAGGTGAAGCGGGGTGGGAATGCAGCAGAGCGCGTGGGCTGTATGTTGCAGGCTGCCTGGTGTTCAGGGTTCGTTCGGATGGTACCCTTCGGAGCGGGGCTGACACGTGGATGGCGCAGAGTCGGAAACACGCTTGAACGCAAGAGATAACGTGAAAGGTTTTGGGTCGGAAGAGCTAGAGCAACACTGAGTATATACGAAGAGGGTGGTGGATGAGGAATCGTGTAAGCAGGCGGTGACAAGATGCAGACTGGCCGCAAGTCGACTCCAGATCAGTGACTGCAGTGTCGATTGCGGGGAGAGGGGAGACGAAGCGAATGAGTGGCCATGCTGCAGCCATGCGCGATGGACTACAGCCCGCCTGCAAGCACTACAACCTTATCACTCAGCCAGGCAAGTAGTGTTCCTACTGCCGTAGACATACTTGTCCGAGAGTGAGTCTCATTAATTTCTGTCAAGATTCTACCTGCTGCTGTGAACTCTGGACTTTCGTTAATCCAATACGATGTGTTGTAAAGCCCGCCATTGATGACGCAGAGGCGGCTGAAGCGCCAGTCTGGGCGGTGGCTCTCAGCCTCGTGCTTGAGCGTTTCGGCCACCCGAGACACCCGAAACTCCGTCCTGAGCAGCGTCATCCCCGGTGCCAATGTCAGCGACTGTCTGGACTTCAGGCCGCAGCTTTCCAGAGGTTACAAACCCAATGCTTGACCTTCGTGCTCCTCTATATCATCAATCCTTGAAACCTCAATATTCCTCACAGCCTGTCGCCGAAATGCGTTGATTGCATCGCATTGACGCCTCTCCTACACAGCCCTTGCCACGCACCCGCATCCGTCTCCCATCATCATGGCGCCGCAGGCTATCCAACTCCCAGACTCTCCTCCGCTGGACCCTCGGCAGACTCAAGGTCTGCTCAGTCCATGGCACGCTCCTCGCTACAGCCTCTCTGGCGAGGACTCCTCTCCTTACTCCCAGAGCCCGACCATGCAATATAGGGACCGCCTGATCAATACCGCCGAGAAGTTGCACCGCCGTTTCATGCGCGTCTGGAATGGCTTCTCGCTGCTCCAGAAGATACTTGCGGTCATAGTTATCATTACGCTGAACGTTCTGACGCTGCTGTTCCTCATCTTCAGCGAGAAGATCTTCGCATTTTTAGGCCCGCTGGCGCAGCGATGGAAGAACACACCAGGAGGCTGGATCATCCTATGGCTCATCACTTTTTGCACAGCTTTCCCACCCGTGATCGGCTACGGAACCTGCGGAACGACCGCTGGATTTGTCTATGGCGCGTGGGAGGGTTGGCTGATCCTGGCGACAGCGACAGTGGCCGGGTCTTTCTGCTCCTTCATAGTCTCCAGGACGATCCTCAAGAGCTATGTTGAACGGATGGTCGCCCACGACAAGCGCTTCGCGGCACTGACCTTGACGCTGAAGCAAGACGGACTCAAGCTGCTATGCATGATCCGGCTGTGCCCGCTTCCCTATTCATTATCCAACGGCGCCATGTCGACCTTTCCCACGGTGCACCCAGCCATGTATGCCGCAGCAACCGCTCTGATCACGCCCAAGCTCCTCATTCATACCTTTATTGGAAGCCGTCTGGCGGCCATTGCGAATTCTGATGAGGAAATGAGTGCAGGCACCAAGGCCCTCAATTGGATTAGTATCGCCTTCTTTGGAATTGTTGGGGCGAGTGTTGGATACTACATCTACCAGAAGACTATGGCGCGAGCCAGAGAGCTTGAAGCCGAGGAAGCAGCCGCTGTGCACGACTCGGTGCGCCGAACGGGCGCTCCGCCCAAGCAGTTTACGGATGACCCAGAAGCACAGGAGGCCGCACAGATGCTGGCCGAGGAAGACACTATGGACTACTTTGATGAGGACCCCGCCTCAAACGACACGAGACAATATAGAGATGAATCTACGGATGATGAGGATCCCTTTAGACGTGGCGATGGGCCGGATGAAGAACAAAGCATTGGCTTGCAGCGCAAATAGACGGACAAGACGCGAAGGATGATAGACTGCATAAACTAGCATCCGGATTAAGGTACAACCATGCAGCCAGGCCTATTACAAGGGTTAGCCGGTCTAGCTCCCATGACCTTCTCTTGTCGCCTCTAGCGGTTAAATCCTTGCCAGTGCACAAATCTCTACCTGATACTGCCTGGTCCGGAGGATTGTCGATTTGGGTTCGTTCTAGCATTGGCGTCAAGATTCTCCAAGCTCACGACGGGACGGCAAAGCAAGTCGACTTTCGGTCTCGAATGTGTAACTATATTTCCACGACCACTCTTCCAGTCCACGCAGTAATCGTGCGTACTAGGTGCAGCCACAAGACCCTCGATTGGTGAGTTGTCCGTCTGCGCCTAGGTAGATGGCGCAACAGTTTCTGCCATTTTCTTTTTCATGGCTGGCCCCCACAAGCCGGGCCTCACCCGCCAACTACCCATCCGGTCCTTTCATTTTCCTGATCGGCCCTGTGAACCGCCTCCACTGTTTCTTATTGCCCAGCCACGTAGCGAAAGGACCGCCCTAGTGTCGGTGCCATGCGTCGGAGAAGTCCCTTTTACAGCCTCATACTGTTGATCCCTGCCATCTCCCTCGCATAGCCCACAGACCTCCTCATCTGACCGCCTTCACATCCTCATTTTCGTGCACTTCCCAGGCATTCTCAACAGCAGGATGGGTAGTCATGGCCCTTGACAACGATAGCATCAAGCAACTCATACAGCAGCTTGAAGCTGACAGATCAGCCTACTTGTCTACCCAGAACAAGCTCCAAGAAGCCCTAGTCCAGATTTTGCAACAACAGCAATCTCAGCCTGATGGCCTCAGCCAACCACACCGCCCCAGGACACTGTCTGTTGAGTCCAACGATGATGCGTTTCGAAGACCAACTAGCATCGCCAGTCGAAGGACCAACAGTTTAGGTCTTGATGGCCTCTCAAGAAGAGTCACGTCTCTCTATTCGGCTGATGACAGTTCCGACAGCGACGACGAGTCATCTTACTACGCCAACGACCCTCTTCCTAGCGAGATTCATACTGAGGATGAACTCCGTCAGCACATCCGCAACTACGCTTGGGAGCAGCATTCACGCCTCATATTTGGTCCCCTTCAACGCAGTGGCAAGCTTTTCTCACCCGAGGGTCTTTTCGCTCCAGATTTTGACAACCACAACGATGCGAATCACACCACTGCCGATATATATGAGGTGGGCGATGACGGAGCCCCGTTGAAGCGATCCCGAGCCGATGTCTCTCGTGGCGACCAAGCTACGTGGGAAGTGTTGGCCGGCGTCAATACCGATAAATCCCGCAAGCAAGCCATTGGACGAATAGTCATCATGCGAGAACCATCGCCTATACTCTACGGTGCGCTCCACCTCACTATGAGCAAGCACTTCGACATGGACTCCATTTACCGCATGCTAATCGATGATCATCAACGTACGAAAGCGTATGTACGAGGTCATGCCGAGGATGACCACCGCAAGCAGCGAAGCATTGTCTTCTGCTTCAAGTACCACACCATGGTAGGTGAAGGACGCGAACCGCTGAGCTGGCAGAACTACGATGACGATATCGGCACCAAGACGAACCACATTCCCATCTCCACATGCAGCAGTGTGGTGGCGCTCTCACTCTCGGGTCCACCAGCAAAGACCTTTCGCCTCCATTCGCGTCGCACCAAAAGCCCGAAGGTCAGCGCGATCTATGACCCTTTCGCTCCCTGGCACGTGCTCAGCATCCAAAACTTCCCGGACTGGCACTCAGAGGTCAACCTGCACGAGACGCACCATCATTACGTCAACGGGCCAGACGCCTTCCTCGCCACGCTACTGCACGAGTACCGCGACGCAGCCAAACGCTTCCGCCTTCTGGCTCGACAGATCATCTATCTGACGAAGCCGCCAGGCCGTAGCGTCTTCGACTCATCATTGCGCGACGAGCTGATCTTCGAGAGCGGGGACTTCGTCTTCACGCGCCGCTACTTCTGGGCCAACCAGACCTTGGGCGCCCTGGCGGAAGAGATCGAGCTGATGATCGGCGCCTACAAGGAGACGTTCACGGACGAGGTGTGGTCAGGGGAGCACAAGACCCTCCTGCCCGGCAAGGCCGAGACGAGCGCACGCTTCGCCAACTGGCGCAAGAAGATGAAGCACACACGCCGGTCGTTCGAGTTGGAGATGGAGGAGCTGCGTGACGTGCTGCGCTTCATCAACCGCGAGCAGAAGGAGATCAAGAGCTTGCGCGAGTGGTTGTTTAGCGGGACCAGCGTGCAGGAGAGCCGACAGGCGGTCAAGCAGGCACTCATCACGGTGGAACAGGGTTATAACATCAAGCTGCTGACGCTGGTGACCATTTTCTTCTTGCCGCTTATGTTTGTGACGGGTGTGTTTGGCATGACCAACATGCCGCCGGAGGACGACTTCCTGCCCGCCATCATCATGGCCCTGGCCGTGTGTCTGCCGACGTATCTGCTGATCGCAGTGATCAACAAGCCCGAGATGTTCCAGAAGGGTGTAGCTTGGATACTGTGGCCGTGGGTGCTAACGTGGACGTGGACGAAGAGATCGAACGATTACGCGGCCGACTACGCGCGGCTATACAAGGAGAGGTACCTGAACCGGCGAAAGCTCAAAAAGGGAGAGAAGGCGGCGAAGAAGGGCGGCTGGATGGGCTTTCAGAGCGGAGGATCGGGCAGAGGCTGGGGCCGTGGGGGTAGAAGTGCTACCTTCGCGAGTCTGGAGGCAAGGTTGGAGCAAGAGAGCAAGATGAACACGGGCAGACGCGCCAGCAGACCTTACGCCTTCGCGCAACCGTCCGATGTCGAACTCTCGGCGGAAAAGACAGGCAAAGTAGATACCTCATCGCCGGCCACAGTTGGAGGATCCTTGAAGCCAGGTCCGCTACCGACCAGCATCGGGAGCTCGAGAGGAGTGGCGTCTGTGATCCAGCGCCCGGTCGCTCCACCCATGCCGCAGAGAACGAGCAGCAGTGTCCGGTTCGACACTGAATCGCTCCGGTCGAGGGAACAACGGCATGGCACGACGCCCGAGCCGAGTCCGAACACCAGCGTCGGCAACCTGGACCAGATCGTACAGGCTAGCATGCGTGACGAGGCAGAGCAGCCGACAGAGAAGTCGAGGCCAGAGCTGTCGGTGTCGGTGCCGACGATTCAGGTCACGCCCGATACCGAGTCGCCCAGGACGCCTGCACGCGCGCATCGGCCGAGCTTTTTGAGGAGGATCTCGAGTAAGCTGGGAAACGCGGAGGGTAGTCCCAGGAGTCCCGTGTGAGGTGAGGTGATGGGAAACGAGAGCAGCTGACGAGATTGTACAATGGTGGAGACTTATGACTTTATGAGACCACGACCTAGAAAAACTGCATATGAAGCGTTTAAGCGAAGGTCAAAAGACACTTTGTTGTCAAACATCGGGGAATGTGTTAGAACAACCCGATTGATCACCCGATCTGTATCTACACATAGATAGCATCAGGAGGCAGACAATGGAGCTTTGGTCTGAGACATTCGTCGGTGATCCGTATCCTGAGCACTTTTTTCGCACATACCCATACGACTTGATGTCGAATCCCACTCCTCACTCCGCACCATCCCATCGTGGCAGGACCTCGAGAACGCCGCAGACGCCATGTTATGCTCACCGCTGAACTGCCCTAAACGGCGCGGTGTCGAAGAAAGACTTGGGTAATGACCGCTTCCGCAGAGCTTCTTTTTCAACATCCTCACCGCTTGACACCAGCGCCTTCCCTCAGTACCGTCTTTGCCAGACCAGCGTAAGTCTCCGGCCACTCGTCTTCGCCCTCAACGGCCTTCCCATCCTTCTTCTTTTGGATGTCTCGAGACACCATCACCACGCTGGTGGGCCGCTTGGTGCCACCGGCCAGGCCAAGCTCGGCTCTGCTTTGCACGAAGATGTACGGAATGTTGTGGTCCTCGCACAGCACGGGAATATGACTGATGACGTCCATAGGCGAAATATCGGCTGCGAGGACGACGACGCCGATGGGGTCTGAAGAAGCTGAGTTGGCGGGCAGGTTGTTGGGTGATTTTCGTAGCGCTTTGACGACTTCCTTGACGCCACGCTTCAGTGTTCGTTGGGCAGCCGCTGTAGATTCGTTAGTGTTGGTTTGTGGACCAGCTTCGAGGGATATCCTCACCTTTTTTCACATTCTTGAACACCTTCTTCGCGGCCTTCTCGTCCGCCAACGGTACTGCGAATGGCACCAATGCACCAATGGGCTTTGTAACTGCGATCTTCGTCTGCTCGGGCTCGTCGTCGCTATCGGCCGCCACATCCTTATCCTTGGACTTCTTCTCTTTGACCACAACATTGACGTCGTCGCTGTCGCCATTGACGCCGTTCAACGCCCGCTCAACAAGCGCTTCCCGCTTCTTCTTGTCCTTCTTGTCTTTCTTGTCGGATTTATGCTTGGAGGATCCATTGACGCCGGCATCTGCGATCGTGGACTTCTCGGACTTTTTGGCGGCTTTGAGGGCTTTGCGTTCCTCCTTGGAGAGGTCGGACTTGTCTTTGGCCATAGCGATATCTGGGGGAATGCACAAGCAAGAGAGAGGTACTGTGCTTGGCTTAGTCGCAAAGGATCCGGTTCTTGCGCTTTCTCAGAGCGCCGAGACCCTTATGAGAAAGTGATCCAGTAGAGTGCGGCTACCGATCGAGTTTGGTGAGCGTGACTGTTGTGCGAAACGGTCTGCAACAAAATGCTCGAGAACCAGGTGCTCTCCAAATTGAACTCGAACTTTTTGGCGGAGAACCCCCGGCGTAAAGTTTATCCTTGCCGCGAGTTCAGACCAAGGCGAGGCTGCCACCCGCGTTGTCAAGGCTGTGACTTTCAGTTTCCACGCTGGCATGTTCATTGCGTCTGTCACAGAATCATCCCTCATACCTCTTACGCCGCGAGTAGACGAACCATTACAGGAGCCTGTCAGCAGCTCTGCCACTACTCAACTGAAATTACTCATCATGGCTACCACTGACGATGCTCTCGAAACCTACAACCATCTTCCCGTCCATATCGACCCTTCGACCAAAGCGGTGTCAGTCAATTCTTCGGACAAAGCTGTTCAGGATGCAGTTGCGCTGGTGAATGATCTACACACTCAGTTCAAGTCTCTTGAGACAGCCAATAATATTCCCCCTCCTCCAGTCCCGGTCAACCCAAAGCGCACGGCTCAGATCAATAAACTGCGCGAGTCTGCTGGGCAGTCCGCGAAGAAGGGGAACAACGCCGAAGCCGTTCGCCTTTTGACTTTTGCGCTCGACATGGCCTCTGCACGGCCGGACTGGGAGCCGGTGGGTCTCAAGAGGGAGGAACTGGCAATTTGCTACCTTGCCAGAGCGGCAGCAAACGCCGAGTTGCGTGAGTGGGTGGATGCCTGGCGCGACGCCCAGTGCAGCACCGAATGCAAGAAAGGCCCGAGCCAAACCCCACAGGGCCAGAGAATTTTGGGCAACCCAAAAGCCTTTACGATTGGAGGCAAGGCTCTGTTGGAGATGGGGAGAACAGAGGAGGCGGTTCAGTGGCTGGAGAAGGGCGTCGAGACCGAAGGAACGCAGACCGATGATTGCAAAGCCATGGAGAAGCTGCTGCAAGAAGCGAGAGCGAAGCTACAAGCGGAGGGTTGAACTCGCTTTGACGAATTGGACGACTACATGAATACTAATGCACAGCAATACTGGAGCAGCGCTGGGAGCAGCATATTGGGCAGCATCGGCCATGACAAACCAACATCGTCATCCCATGACGCAGACGTACCATCTGCTCGTTCATATCTACCAGGAGACATTTATACTGGCTGTTCGAGCTCGCTGTATCCGCGATTCGAGAACCGGGTCTACGTGCGGCCGTCAGATGTGATCTGCTCGGATCCGTAAGGAATTTTGTCGAAGTACTCAACATTACCGACCGGGCAGGATTCGCATGCGGACTCTGACGGCGTAAAATTACACCCTGTATGACAGGTGTGTCTCGCGGCGAGGAATGGCGGGACGGTGAATGTGACGCTTGTATCAAGGAACCGATCTCTCAAAGATCAGGCCGTCGTTGGGCCAGGCTCGCAACCATGAAGCTACCCGACATGCTGGATACGACTGCGGGTTGGCGCCGATGGCAGGTTGCCTCACCCGAGTTACGGGCATAGTACAGGGTTGTATAGCTGACACGTACTGGAGCAACCCTCATTTCTGGCGTCGCCTTCGACCCGATCGAAGCTACTTCATCCTTGCATCTTTGACCAGACAGTGACAGGCGAGCCGCATCCATCCTCTCCGGACACGAATCTGTTGTGATGCTGCAAGGCGTCCATTCAATCACCTCAGAGAGTATACTGCGAAAGTATCCCGTGCGGAGACCTTCGACCTGACTCCAATAAGTACGTGGACGGCCCCCTCGCAGTAGACGATGATAGGCCGAACACCTCAGATCGTGGCCACGTGATCGGTATTCTCTGTCCAATCCTCAACAGCCATTCCATGGTCTATGACATTTGCTGATGGCACAGTTGCCCGTCTTGGAAAGCCAACGGTGGCCATTGTTGATCTAACGAGCATTATGTCCTCAGACGGCCTGTCTAACGTTTCAGGCTGCCAGCCTGGAATATTACTTAAAGGTAAGAATCTGATGCCAATTAAGACGTTTAAAAGAACCAGACTCTTTTACATCCCTACGACAGATTATAACGACGAAAATGACATTGCCGATCAAAGATAACGACCTCGTTCGCACCCGATGGTCATCTGGAGACGAGAAAGACTACTTCAAGGTCTTTAATCCAGCCACCGGTGCAATCAACAAGATTGTTGCTGGCGCAAGTGTAACCGAACTCAACGCCGCTGTCGCCGCGGCGAAGAAGGCCTTTGATCTTGACTGGCGTCATCGTACCTGCCAAGAGCGAGCTCAATACCTGCTTAAGGCAGCCGACGCCGTTGCCGTACATGCTGATGAGCTCGCTGAAATTCTCTGCTCTGAGAACGGCAAGACGGTGCAGGATGCTCGCATGTTCGACGTGGAGTTTTGCATCAACGTTTTCCGCTACTTCGCGTCCTTGATCGTCAACGAGGCGGGCGAGTTCCGCCAGCAGGGGTCCATCAATGCCACCATCATCCGCGAACCCTTTGGGGTCGTTGGCGCTATCCTGCCCTTCAACTGGCCGCCCATCCATACTGGTGGCAAGCTCGCTCCCGCACTTGCTACCGGCAATACGCTGGTCATGAAGCCAGGCGACCAGACGCCACTCACTGTCATGCGCATCATCGAGATTCTGCAAGATGTGTTCCCGCCGGATGTCATCCACGTGGTCCCTGCCGCTGGCAGCGCTGTCCCAACCGCGCTGGTCGAGCATCCTGACGTGCGCAAAATCAGCTTTACTGGATCTCCTGGTGGGGGTGTAGCAGTAAGCAAGGCGGGTGCGGCTACGTTCACCAATCTTAGCCTGGAGCTCGGCGGCAAGAATGCGCTACTTGTGTTTGAAGATGCGGACATGGACCGCGCAGTTGAGGACGCCTTGGAAGCTGGCGTGTTCAATAAGGGCGAGGCATGTACTGCGGGTTCCAGGCTGGTGGTCCATGAAAAGGTGCACGATGCCTTTGTGCAGCGACTCAGCGCCGCGTACGAGAAGATTGTGTCAGGAGACGGTACCGATAATGCCACACATGTGGGACCACAGGTGAGCGCGGTGCAGCAGAAGCGCGTGCTCGAGTACATAGAACTCGGGCAGAAGGAGGGGGCGACGGTTGCGGCTCAAGGCTCTCTGCCTTCAGACCCGAGTCTGAAGAATGGCTTCTTCGTCACACCAACATTGTTCACGGACGTCAAGCCGCAAATGCGAATCGCTAAGGAAGAGATCTTTGGGCCGGTGCAGGTGGTGCTCAAGTTCAGTACGTACGACGAAGCAATCCAGATCGTGAATGGTACGGACTTTGGGCTTGTATGTGGGATTTACACTCAGGATAGCGCTCTGCAGTGGAGAGCCACGAGAGATGTTGATGCTGGCATGGTTCTGGTCAACAACTACTTCCGTGCTGTTCTCGGTACCCCGTTTGGAGGCGTCAAAGGCAGCGGCCAGGCAAGGGAGCACTGCGAGGAAACGCTGAGGGAATTCACCTGGGCCAAGAACATCCGTGTACCGTCAGGCATTGGGAAGGTTCCCCAGTGGAGAGCGATCAAGGATTGTTTCTAGTAATGTTGAGGTCTACCACAGTGCAACCAAGCCGGGTAGTATGCCGGTCACGTGGGCGGCATTCATGTCAGCTCAAAGGCGTACCTGTCAGCCAACGGTCAGGCCGTCGTAATCCTCATCTTTCTATTCACATCTAACCTACCTCGTCCGCCAAACCACTGGCGCGTACTATGGTCGCAAAGCATGCCAAAACCGCGTGCGAGCTGCACTGCTTGCCGCAAGTCGAAGCTCGGATGTGATGCCGCCAAGGCCGCGGGTGAAGCCTGCTACAACTGCGTTCGACGTGGTCAAGAATGTAGTAATGCAATAGCAAGCGGCAGAGATAGTACTAGACGCAGTCCAAAACGACGAGACACCACGGCCTCGGTGCATTTACTCTCAGACCCGGTGCCAGATCGAGCTCTGTCTCTCATCGATGGTCCAGAGTCGAGACTTGACCATGGCGTTCGTCGTCGTGAACCTAGCTCTCTCGACACCAGAAGCGACGGGCTAGCGCAGCGCACACAGGCTCAAAGTGTCCATCGCCTTCTCTGGGATATTTTTGAACAGATCTACGAACCCCGACTTAGCCTGTTTACCGGCAGCAGTTGCTGTCCATATGTTGGGTCCCTTAATGTGCGCTAGTCCACTCCCGGTGACTGAGTCGACTACTGATGTGTTGCAGCTCCCGCGATCCATTACCCGACTCATTGTCACCTTGGACGCCCATATTCGTAAAGAACGTGGCACGGAGAATCGGTCTTTGACCCGTGACATTGACAAATGCCATCTCTACGCGATTTATGCATTTGCTGCACGATGGCTACCTGTATCTGATCATGGATCCGAAGCTCTGTTTCAGACGAGACAGCAGCATATGGCTCTTCGGTCTTGTTTGTGGGATTTAGCTCGCCAGCATATTTTGGTCGCCATCTCTCATCCAACCTATCGGTCGGCCCACGCGCTGCATTTGTTCGCCACATCTGGCGCTGCCACACATTCTCACTTTGACACCTTGGTCGATGGATGCCACGACATCAGTCTCCAACACCACGAAAGATTGCGGCTCCAAGCTCTAGAATTCTGTGCATCAGACTTCAGCTTCTTCTCCAGACATGCGTCGACAAAGCCCGGCTCCGACATCGACTACAGCCACGTCCGAGACATCTTGTATTGGACAGGTATTCTAACCGATGTATGGCGCACGACCTTCTGCTGCCGCCCTGCCATCGTACTGCCCGGCCGGATAGGCGAAGCACGGGTCTGGAGTCATGTTAGAGAGCACTTGGCTGCCTTTGACCGGGCATTCGCTCAGGTCCGCGAATCAGGAGATTTCATAAGTGATCCTCTTGCCACGATCATCTTGCAGCATGCGAGTGCATGTAAGAGCATGTTCTGGTATTCAGTCTCGAAGGTGCAAGACAGTCTCATCAATCATATCGTGGACGATCCCCTGGACGTAACATTTGCAACGGCCATGAGAGAAAAGGATCTTTGGGAACGAGTCTTTGGATCACTTGTGGGGTCTGTGGAGAGAGACTATGTAATGCTTGATGCACAGAACCAGATCGGCTACTGTAAGCAAAACCTTCCATTCTTGGCAGACAATTCGAGTGTTTCGTTACTGACAATACTAGTCCTGCTTGTCCTGCATGTCAATACCGGGATTCTCATCCTACTAGACCTTCTAGAGCAGAGCCAATCCCATCCCAGCGGATACACAGCCGCTGACCTGCTCCAACTTCGCCTCAGCCCGACCCGCGCCATCGTCAATGCTATTGGCATCACGCTTCGCAGCAACGGCTACCGGCAACGCAACCAGCCGCAAAACATCATGCTTCTGGACCCTCACCCTGACACTGCGTCCGACTGCATCTTACGGTGCGGGCAGAGTCTTCTCAAGCTGCACGTTCGCGGCGTCATTACGCCGTCCGCTTGTCAGACCATGCTTGCGGTCGTGTTTGAAGCATTCGATGTACTTATGGCCGTTCCCGGGAAAACGGCTGCGAACAAGACTTCCCTGGAGAGACTGTGCGCTGACCGTGCGGTTGATGGGTTTGGACACATTTCTCCGTGGACGTCGTTGGGCGCCGATGCCCCAGGGCCAGGTGAGCTGGAAGCTGCCAAGGCGGTTGTCGGTCAGCTAACGGACGAGATATCGGGTGAGGCAGACCTTTTCAGGATGCTGCTGGGCATTTCAGCGTGAACTAGTTTGGCCGACAGCGATTCAAGGCTATGGCTGAACAACTCGCTCTGGTGAGACGGAAACGCTCGGGCCTCATCAACGGGCAGGGTATCGTACCCACCGGAGCCTTACGTTATGCGCGTTATGCTCGGTTCGTACTTAAGACACCAGACCAAGGATGTCCTTACAGCCGTCCCACCACAACCGTTGCATGAATAGTCTCAGCTTGACGTCAACGCCACCATCACCATTACCATCACCGCCGAGGTTCCGCCTCCGCAACACCCACATTTACCCGCCGCCAACCCCGAGAAACAGACACATCATGGCCACCACCACCGCCTACATCCTCTCCCTGATCCGCCTCAGCACCGGCGCCGCCTTTCTGGCCGCGCCCAGCTTCACAGCGGCGACATTCCTGGTCCCGCAAGCGACCGCGCCAGCCGCCATCATCGCCACCCGTCTCGCCGGCTCGCGCGAACTGGTCGTGGGAGAGTTGCTGTGGTATGCGCTTCGGAAACACAGTCAACATGCCGCAGCAGCTCCAGCGGTGGAAACCGCGGATCGAAAACCACTGATTCCGTCGGATGGAGGGAAGAAGAAGAACGAGGAAGGTAATGCTGAGGTTTGTCAGGTTGAGAGCGGGAGCCTGGTGGGATATGCCTTGCTGGCGGGGGTGGCCATTGATGCAATCGACGTTGTGAGCTGTCTGGTGTGTTTCTTGCAGGGCGACTTGCCACTTCAGGCTGCGCTACTGTGTGGTGGTGCGGGGGGGTTGGCGCTTGGGATGGGCGCGTATGGGTACATGGCTGGGCCGTGGAAGATTCGTGGGTGAGATCTAGGGACCTTTGCGGCAGCGCCTTCATCAACTTCATTCGCGGGGCTCGTAGTGGACCAGGAGAAGGATGGAGAATAGTGGAGCAGATGGTGACAGCCTTGAGCACAGTGAACAGTCAATCGAGGGGAATATAGTTGCCGGGTTCTGAATTGGCTACGCCAATTCCAAAGCTGTAGCTGAAATCGACGACAGGATGCAGGCTGAAACGTGTATTTGATTTTCATTATGCCCAAGGAGGCATCTATCGTGCCTGGCCAACGGGTGAACCTATCTCGCTCGTAACACTATAGTCGACCGTCTTCACGATCCACCCGTCCCCTCCTCCCCCTTGCCCGCTACTCGAGTCTCCTGCCAGATCACTGGCACTACTACCACTCCGCCCCCGATTCGACGCCTGCAGTATATGTTTTTGGTCTTCGTCCTGCTCCACACTATCACCATCGCTCTTCTGCTCTCGACTCCTATCTCGAGACCTCCGGTTGCCCGCGCCGCCCACCACGTAAGCGGCGTGTCCGCGGTTAGCCCCGAACGTATCCCCACCTTCATCATCATCCTCACCGCCATCAAGCGTGCGATGCTGCGAAAGCCCGCCCTGCTTGAAACTATGCAAGCCATAAGCTTTCCCCACCCCGCCACTGCCGCCTCCGTAGCCACTAGGTCTATAGCGTCCGGGAGTCATGTGGCCGGAGGAGGTGATGTGCAGGCCGGAGCGGACGTGGAAGACGTTGCGCAGGACTTGCTCGAAGACGGCTTTGAGGGGAGGGATGGAGGCGGCGATGAGGCCGGCGTTTAGCTCGGCGCGAACCCAGATAGTAATCAGGACACCGTCGTCTGGTGGTGAAGAGGTGTTAGCGTGTGTCAGTGTCACGAGGGGTGGGGTTGTGGTTGTGCTGTGGGCACGGATGGGAGGGATTGAGCAGGAGGAGGGCGGCAAGCGTCATTTAGCATGCAGAGATGCAGCAGGATGGATGTGCTGAAGGTGAAGGGTTTGAGATTCCTTCGGAGTGACGTACAAGTTGGATCCGTGCTGGTTTTCAGCTTGGGCAGCTCGAAGCATTTTGCCACGGCGCAGACGGTGGCGGAGAGACCGACGAGAAAGACACCTCGAAGGGCCCACTTGTTGTAGACTGATACTCTGACTTGTGAGACGTAGTAAATGGGTCCGAGCGAGTAGAAGAGGTCGGTAACGATGTTGCCGCCTGTGATTTGTTCGTCAGCTGTACTATTGCAGCGTTGCCCGCGTGTGGTATCGGTTGAGTGGATGACTTACCGGTCTGAACATATGAGTTCGCCGCGTTCACCGACCGTGGGATGCACGAGAAGTCATCGAGCGTCTTGTTCCAGATGGCCTCAATGGGGCGGCAGGCGAAGAGTGACCCTACCGCAACAAGGGCGTTGCAGCCGACGGAGAGGACAATTGATCCCCAGATTATCCATTGCATGGTCCGGCCGAGTTGCAGACGCAGTAGGGACAAACCGATGCTGACTTTGAGGAAGGCCATAGAGAAGCCGTTGATAAGAAGGGCAAAGTTTGAGAATTTTGAAGCCTGTATGCGCGATGCAGTTGATAGCTTTGCGGATGACTTGCCGTAGCCGTGTGAGCACATGGCGATTGTCAGCGCCATCGATACGATGCTAGCGGCCTGTCCAGTGTCAGTGGCTAGACGTGACGAGAATCATGTTGACTGTACCAAAGCCCCAGCGATAAAGTAATCGTCCCAGCCATAGGCCTTGGACTTTCTGAATCGGACCCAAAGTCGTGTGAGGACAAAGGCACCTCCTAGTATAGTCAAGATGACTGTAGAGATGAGAAGGGCATCATCTTTGTCCGGCTTGTCTACTGAGGGAGGGGAAGTCGACATGTCGCAAGTGTTGGCCGATTTTCCGCCACCGACTTCGGCGCTGTGATCCGACAGCTATCACAGGTCACGATGGAGCATCAGCGATGGAGCATCAATGATGGAGAAAGATGGCGCAACGCGTCGTTTTGTACAGACGAACGCCTGAAAGAAAGGGAAAGATGTGTTGCTCGTTAGTGCACGAGGGCCTCGTGTAGATCCAGCGGTCTTGTGCAGGGGGCAATGATCGACATGGACCATGCTTGCTCTCCCGACAGAATGCAACGCAACATTGTGCAGGTACCGTGTACCTGCACAGGCGAGCGCATCAGTGTTGGGGTAAGCGACTAGGCACCATGCCAGCCATGTGCCAAGAGTCACCAGTCTCTGAGCGCTGTACTCCGTAGGGATGGGAGGACACCAGTCAAAACTGCCCCATATGGTAAGGTGTCCCGATGATTTTGCATTTTATATGGTCAAAGCAAGCTCGCTTGCCTTGGGCGGAAGCGAAGGGCGGCGCAAGTGGAGTGCAGGCCCGTACCGCAACTCCTGAGTTGTTGCCCCCGGATCTGGACGTAGAGTAAGTACGGACTGAGGCTGCACTCGGCGCCTGGTCAAGTTATGGAGGGAATACGCTTTGCGCACTGCAGAGTGTACTGGGATATTATCCCGCAACCTCGTCAGCAAGACCACCTCGATGTCAAGTTTGCTGAATGTAGGTAAAGCACTAAATCGCATGCGGACAACGGTCCAGACTGCGGAAGACAAGGTTGAACAGTATGTCGGGCCAAGCTACCGGACGCAGCTTAGCGATATCGTTTCGCTCCCGCCAAAGATCTACTGCAGCGTTCTGAAACATCGGTCTAGGGTTTTCCAGGCGCGTCATCAACGTCGTATTCGAGAAACAGTGTCGAACAACTCGACCGGTCTTTCGGATAGCCACGTGCTTCCAGAATCGTGCCAGCTGGGTAAATTGAGTACCATATGGATGAGACTCATAAGACACGCCGTTGGAGATTTGTAACTTGACGTTCAACCAGCTCTTCTTAGCGCGACTTGGCAAGATTGGCATCTGCAACTGCCGTCTCCACGCCTCCGCGCTGCTGGGCACTTCCCCTCTCATGCATCAATGACTCGAAAACATCTCATCAAGCACCCGGACCTTAGATCCCGTCATGGTGAACGATATGAATGGTATAGAAAGATCTTTTATCTGTCTCGTGCATTGACTGGAGCATTGACCGTAAGTGGGGTACTGTCATTGCTGAAATCGCCCTCCAAAGCTGCTCAAAACCAAAGTCACAAAGTCCTTGCCACTCGTCCAGTGTTCCGCCACTTCCGTGCCTACGGCTGCAGATCATTGAGTCCACACAGACAGAAACACAGTGGTGGTCCTTGGCAGCGAAAAGGGGCTTCTCCACCCCTGCTATCTAGGCTCACTTCACGTTGCTCTTTTAGAGTACAGACTTCAGGAACCAGACCGAGACCAGCGAGTTTTGATCATGGCCGGTATGCGCGGCATCGACCATCATGCGCGTAACGGTTCTCGCGCCGCTAACATTGACAAAAGCAGCTTGGTCTGTCCCCATGTACAGTAAACCGGCACGGAAGGCGAGATGCCACGGCCCAATGTTCATCCAATTTCGACCCAGGTCCCTCGCCAATGCCTGGCTGTGACCTTTTCCGCATGAGCCGCACCCTAGTGAACAGCATTGCTTGGACATATAACATGCTCTGACATAGTGATCATCACCTATCTCTGCTCCAGTCACGCCTCGCCGTCGCTCAGATCCGACCCCAGTCTCTCGTTTATCTTTGTCATTCGTTTATCATGGTAAGTGCGACGTTTTGGACAGCGACGCTCGCTGGTACCACCGCGGCCACAGCAGCAGTGCTGCCTCGCAGCAATGAGTACGATTATGTTATCGTTGGCGGTGGCCTCTCTGGTCTTGTGGCCGCAACCCGCCTGTCAGAAGATCCTGATGTGTCGGTCCTTGTCCTGGAGTATGGCCCTATCGACCGTAGCAATATCACTCAGATCCCCTTCTATGGCACCTCGTTGAATACCGCCGCCATGCGCGACATTCCCTCCGCGCCCGAGCCGTACATGGGAGACAGAACCTTTGCCGTTCGAGCAGCATCTGTGGCTGGTGGTGGTTCGCAAATCAATGGTATGCAGTGGGATCTGCCATCCGCTGCTGATTTTGATTCCTGGGAGGCGCTCGAAAACGACGGCTGGGGCTGGAGTGAGATTCAGAAATACTACAAGAAAGTAAGTTGGCTATCTGAGATCAAGTGTAACCTATCGTACTAACATTGCAAGGCCTCGCACCTCGCGACGCCCGATCCGGGCATCGAGACCAAGTATGGCTACTCTTACGACACACCTGCCTATGGCGACGGCCCTGCTAAAGTCAGCTTTCCCGAATTCCAGTACCCTGATATGTACAACTTCAAGAATGGCTTCGATGAGCTCGACGTGCCGTTCATAGAGGAACACGCCGCCGGCAACGCTGTTGGACAGTACTGGACTCCAGCCTCGATCAACGACGAGACCAAGACGCGGACCTCTTCCCTTTACGCTTACTATGACAAAGTCTCCGATCGGCCTAATCTGAAGCTATTGCCTATGCACCAAGCCAACGAGATCATCTTCAACGAGGCTGCCGGAGACCTTTCGGCTACTGGTGTCAAGGCACTCAACCGCGACAGCAGCTCGTTCGTCGAGTTCAAAGCCAAAAACGAAGTCATCCTCGCCGCTGGAGCGATCTTCACCCCTCAGCTCCTGCAGCTCTCCGGCATCGGCCCCAAGTCTGTGCTCGATGCCGCCGGTATCGAGACCAAGCTTGACATGCCCGCCGTCGGTTCCAACTTCCAGGACCACCCCGCCGTCTTCCTGGCCTGGAACGTGACCTCCTCATTCCCCAATCCCACCACACTCACCACCAACGCCACCTTCTACGCCGAAGCCCTCCGCCTCTACCACGAAGAGCAGACCGGTCCCCTCACAAAATCCCAAGCCAGCTACGTCGGCTTCCTTTCGCTCCAAACCGTCGTGGGCTCCGACACCGCGTCCGCCCTCCTCGATGACCTCGCTGCACAGTCCCCCAGCGAGTACCTTCCCGATATCTATGCAAGTGACCCCCGCCTAGTCGCCGGCTTTGAAGCCCAACGCGCGACCCTCGTCTCCGACATGTCGCGCGGCGCCGTCGCCGTAGTCGAAATGCCCCTCAGCGCCGCCGGCCGCATGCCCAACGCACTACAAAAGCCACTCTCACGAGGCACTGTGCACCTCAACGCCTCAAACCCACAAGGCGTGCCCACCGTGCTGCACGATGCGATGCACAACCCCTTCGACCGACACGCCGTGTACGCGAACCTGCAGTTCACACGGCGCCTGTTCAACACCGACGCCATGAGTGTCATGGAGCCCGTCGAAGTCACGCCGGGAGCACAGTATACGGAGGAAGACGAGGTGTTGGACGTGCTGGTGAGCAGTGGGGCGCTGACGCCCACGTTCAGCCACCCGAGCGGCAGCTGTCCGATGATGCCGGAGCGGCTGGGCGGGTGTGTGGATGCGGAACTGAAGGTGTATGGGACACAGAGATTGAGTATCATTGATGCGAGTGTGCTGCCGATCATTCCGGCGGCGCATCTGCAGGCGACGATGTATGCTGTGGCGGAGAAGGCGAGTGATATCATCAAGGCGAGGGCGTAGATGAGGACCGCATGCAGACGCGTGATGGCGATGTAGATGGGCAGGTGGTTGAGCTTTGGTATTATGCTATGGAGTTGTGTACCGAGCAACAAGCGTATCGACTTTTAATCATGTTCATGCCATTTTCAAGCAGATGGATCTTGGCCCTTGCATCTATCATAATCTGAAAGCGACTCGAGCTCGCGAGTTGCTGTTCCGGCTGTTTATTTGTAGTACAGAGTCCTGTGCTTCTACTATCTGTCCACCCGTCTCGTCTGCCATGAGTGCGACTCCGTGGCAGGAATCCATGTATTTACATTCAAGCGAGCCCTTCAATATCTCCCTCACACAGAACAGAATAACGCCACCAGCCGGGTTCCATTTGGGTATCAAGCACAACGCTTTTGAGTGCGTCGGTCACTCCATTTATCCATCCATGTTCATCCGGGGACTTCAAGACGCCTTGGAGTCGACGTTGTTGATCTTGGGCAGCACTGTGTTGTCCATGACACCGAGACCGGGCTTCAACTGCGTGATTGGTCCGAGGTTCCAGACCATCTGCATCATCTTCGCAGCAACTTCGGCGGGCAGCGTCGCGGGTGCTGCCGCAGGTGCTGCAGCAGGTGGTGGAGTGGCTGCGGCAGTCTGCTGAGGTGGCGGAGGCGGCTGCTGCATGGGAGGCTCTTGCATGGGGGGCGCTGCTGCGGCTGGTGGAGGTGGCGGCGGCGGCGGTGCTGCTGCTGCGTTGCCGTTGCCGTTGCCATTACGGTTGCCTTGGCCGTTGCCATTGCCATTATTGTCGTCGTCTTCTCCATCATCTACGCCACCACTGCCATTGCCGTTGCCGGTACCCTCAGTGGGTCCGCCGACTCTGTTTCCAAGACCAGCAACGGGGTCGACGCCTTGAGACTGGCGTTTGGTCAGGCCAGGGAAGATGCCAGTGGGAAGCGGTAAGGGCCCGAGGTCCGGAACGGAGGGTGTGTCGGCTTCTTGACGGGCAAGGTGGCGCATTGGCTTGGCGAGAGCGGCGCTCGCCAGGAGGGAAGTGATTGCGATATGAGAGAAATGCATCTTGCAATGTCTTTGTGTTGTATGTTGGTGGTAAAAGAGTGGAAAGGACCAGCCTATCTGTATTAAGATGGACTTGAAGAAGAGAGTGAGGACCGGCCTTGACGAAAAGACAGAAGACACGAGTAAACAGGACTGGAAAGAGCGCTTGGAGATGCGAATGAGAGGTGTGGGAAAAGAAGCGATGTATGAGAGGAGCGGCACTGCCAGATATACTTCCCCAAACGTGGCTGTCACACGAACCCTACCCTTACTTTGGCACCCGAGCCAACTTTATCTCCCGTTTAGTCTCAAGGAGGGTGGGAAAAGGACAACCCGAGAACCCTAAAGGTTCCTGAGCTGGCCGGGGAGGGCAAGGCGATGAGCTCGGATCGACGGCCTGCCGACCGGCGACGTTAGCTCAGCCTCTGCAACAGAGTGTTCTCATTGGTGGGAAGCCTCATTAAGCAACGGTGGGTGTTTGGTCAACTGTGTCAGAAATAGACGTAGGGTAACGGCGGCTTGTAAGGTGCGGCGCCAATTGACGCAGAGACGAGATGTTGAAACGGTTTATGAGACGCGACGTGTTGCGACAACCGAATTGAGTTTAGTTGCCTCTTGCCAATTCTGCGGTTGCCTGCAGCGGCCGTTCTGGCGCAATGCACGCGACGTCGATCAATCGGCATCGTGGGTATCCTGCCACGACTTCCAACATCGATCGTAGCAGCCTTGACGCGTCTACATCTTCATCATCAGCAACTTCATTCATGACTGAGCGCTACCACAAGCACGACATTCCCGTTGTCAAGATATCACTCACCACTGGCATGTGTGGGCAACGGCGTGCATGCACCGGCCACGACCAGGATCGCGTTGACGTAGTAGCTGTCCTGGTGCAGGAGAGGGGTGTAGAGGACAGGTCACAAAGATGAATCTCTTTGGAGTCTCCACGGGTACGAACTCGCATCTCTTGAGGTAGAGCCTTGCAGTTGTTGAAGCTATTGCGCAGGGAATCCGGGATCCATTCAGCGAGGGAATCGAGCTTTCAAATAGTCACAAGTCACTATTGCTGACACAGTTGTACGATCAACCTTTGGAGCTAATCGACCATAGGATCTTGACCTGCGTTGAATACCCTGTTAGTGTACTTACATTTCTTTAGGACGGTACCCATGGAAGAGCAGTGGTCGCTCGCCTAACTCTCGGAATCAGCAGTTTAGAGCATCTGGCACGCAGCCATACTCCTTACTTTATTCTACTGTAGACAATCGGGCACTCTACAGCGGCAAGTTTACTTCTTTCGAAGTCCGCGAGCCCCATGTTGTTGCATTTCAAACCTGACAGCCTTCGTCCGGCTGCTTTGCTAAGCATCCATCACGCCAAGACACATTCAGCAACCACACTAGCTCATCCGTCTATCTTACCAAGCACAAGTGAGACCTCGGTACCTCCACAATAAAGCCCATGACTATCGCCGGCAGCACTAAACATATAGAGAAGGCAGAGATGACCATGGCTGCCAGAAAACGCTCTATCAGAGCACACACTAACGATTACCACTTCACCGAAGACCACATTTACAATGACATCCAACCCAATTTCCACCTGCTGCATCAGCGGCTTCAAGCACGAAGGCACGCCTAGCGGCCGTCTTGAACCTTGGATCGAAACACAGAACGGCCCCGTTGAAGCCTATATCAGCAAGCCACCTGCGAACAAAGACCTTAAACATGGCCTGCTCTTGTTCGTCCTTCCTACGCTCTGCCTTCACACTCCCATGTTCCCTGTCCCCTCTCCTGTCAACGCCCTCCTCTCATTTCTCCTCCTTCGCCACCTCGTCCCTCCTCAACTAACCCCCTTCCCTCCCAAACAGCATCCCCGACGTAATTGGCCCCACTTCCCTCAACGCCCAGCTGCTAGCCGACACCTTCGCCTCACAAGGCTACACGGTCGTGATTCCCGACCTCTTCCACGGCGACGCCATCGCGATGAACAACTTCGCCAACACCGACCTACCCAAATGGCTGCAGGGCCACTACCACCCCTCGCACCTGCCACACACGCCCGAAACCGTCGACCCCATTGTCGCCGGCTCCATCGCCAAGATGCGTGGCGCTGATACAGGCCTCACGAAGCTGGGCGGGCTAGGCTACTGCTTTGGCGCGAAGTACGCCGTGCGCTTCCTGCGTGGAGACAAATCGGACACGCGTCCGCAGGGCGAAAGTACCACTGCCCACCTCGACGCCGCCTTCATCGCCCACCCTTCCTTCGTCGAAGAATCCGAGCTCTCCCTTGTCGCCGCGCCCCTCAGCATCGCGGCTGCGGAGACGGACGCCATCTTCACGGCCGCGCACCGCCGGCGCTCTGAGGAGATTCTGGCGCAAAGGGGGATCGAAGAGGGGGTGGCGTGGCAGATTAACTTGTATGGTGGAGTCAGTCATGGGTTTGCAGTTCGAGGGGATAGGGAGGATAGGAGGCAGAGGTGGGCGATGGAGGGGGCGGCGAGGCAGGCGGGGGAGTGGTTTGAGGTTTGGTTGAGGTGAGATGAAGTGATCTAACGATGGGGCGCAGGGGACTATTCGATTGTAGGTATGGTAGAGGGGTGAATCGGTGAGGTCAGGGAGGGATTGGTGGGTGGTTGTAGTTGTTGGGACATCCCGAGAATAACAGGCTGGGGGGCACAGGCTTCGTGCGAAGAATAAGTGTAAGCGTGGGTGCATGGTAGAGACAAGTAGTAGATTCATGCATACACATATATATACCACCCGCACCACAGCCGCAACTGCAACTGTAATTGCAACTGCTGCAGCGGTCCCTGTCCCGTGTCCAAGCGCGCCTGCCTCGTCGCTGTAGTCAGGATGGCAATATTCATACATGAATATACAAGCCCGGCTGTTCTTGGGGAATCTCGGATAGTGAGGTGATTCTACAAAAAAAAGGTGCCACGACGGGCCAACCATTTCCATATCCATGTGGCACCGTCGTCCGAGTGGAGTCCTTCTTCACGTTCTACAATGCAGCGCTGTGCATGCGGTCGATGCCTTCTTGCACACGCCTGCAGCCAGAAACTTCGGGTATCGGCATATCGTCGTCGGCAATATCCGTCGATCTTACAACACCTCGCCCACGATCTTGGCCGCCTCCTTGTACGTGGCCAGGAGTTTCTCACACTTCTCTCTCTCCTTCTTGATGCCGTCATCCTCGTAGAGCAGGTCATTGAACAATTCTTCCTTGTACAGCTCCGACACAAGCCGGTTCTGTACTTCGTCCCGGCTGTGATTGACCAGCAAATGCATGATGGCTTTTGGTACCTGGTCGGCAGTAGTTTCGCGAACAATGTTGAAGTAGCTGGAAATGAGGCGGCGGATGAGCTCCGTCTCCAACTGTTCGCGATCGGTAAGGGCGGGTTCGGTCGGGTTCTCGGGCTGCCATGAATGGTTAGATGAAATCAAACAGCCGAATGATAAGGAACTTACGAATAAGGGGGTGTCAGTGTCACCGTTTTCTGGCTCTCGCACAAAATCATCTTGACTGTACTCGCGATGATGTGTTTGGCTTCGAGCATCCGAGAAGCTAGCTCGCTCTTGCCTCCGCATGCTTTGTGTAATGCTGGGCTCAAGGTTTTGACTGACGTGACGTGGTGCCATATTCGAAGGCTGGGGCAATGGAGACCCGGGCATGTTACCATCCTTGCCAAAGAAATAGTTCAGGAATGAGTCACGAGGACCGACGGTTCCATTCTCGCGCTCGTGTCTACCAACGGCCGGTGACATGCTCCGGCTGGCTTTCGCAGAATGGCCGCGAACGGTAAGGCTGGCGCTCTTCTCTTCGGCTTCCTCTTCGATGACGTCCGGGGTGGAAGCACCATTGACGCCGAGCTGCTTCATCCGTGCCTTCTCTCGTCGGCGCTTGTCTTCGGCACGTTGCATAGCTTTGTCCTTTTCGTTACGATCCGTTATGACAGACGACATAGCCGCGGCGGCACCTAGGAAGTTGGGATGGTTGGTGTTGATATATGCGCGTTGGATGGCAATCAGAGATTCGACGTAAGAAGAAGCGGGACCAAGGCGCTCGCGCAGTAGCTCTGAAACAACCTCAATCAACTTACCCTGAAGACGAGGGAAGCGAGAAAGTTCGGTGGAGCCGCAAGTGTGGCAGATCTTGATGAGTTCTTCGTACACAAGTTCGACGCAACGCTGACTAGGGATCTCTAGTAGCTTGATCTGAGGCTTAACAAGCAGATCAAAGGCGAGTTCGGGGACGAACAGTGACGGTCGTGGGCCGGTCGAATTGCGAATGGCGGTGCGAATATCGAGCGTGGACAAGTTCTGAGTGGGGTCGATAGATTCCAAAGAGTTGCCAAAGACCGAGTTGAAAATGTAGTATATTCTGGCACCACCACATAGCTCTTTGGTGGAGATATCGGATGAGGTACCGTCGATGGAAGATGTGAACGAAGTCGCGAAGCGGGTCATGAGCTGCAGGATGAGAGAGCCTCTATGTTCCTTGCCGCTGAATTGCTTACTACCATAACTAGCCAATTCTTGCTGGGTTTGGCCCATCAGAGTGTTGAGTCTGGCTTTGATATCAGGAAGCCTGTCGCGAATGTGCGACATTAAAGTCTGGTTGAGTGTCTTGGCCAGGTATTGCGTCCCACACCTGATGGCGATATTTCTGTAAGCTGGGTGGTGCTTGAAGAAATCGCTTTCGGCCTTGAGAGCTTCGGACATGGGCTTGTTGGTCTGGATATCTTGTTGTGACCGATTAACCACCCCGATAAACCCAAGCTTGAGCGGATACACGCGACCGGATAGAATATCGAGAGCATTCGTTCCGTGGTCCATCAGATCTAGTTTTGTAAGAACGCCAATGGTTCTCCTGCCCATAGGGTCCACATGTCGGGCGAGCTTCAGGGCCTCGGAATTGACGATATCGACATTTGCAGGAGAGACGGCAAGAATGATGGAGTTGGGTTTCGCAATATACTCAGAGATGAGGGTTCGGGTCTGCTTCTCGATGTCGGTGGGCTGGTCGCCAATCGGCACTTTGGTCAAGCCGGGCAGATCGACTAGGGTGAGGTTGAGGACATGCGAGGAATAGATCTTGAGGTTGATGGGCTGTCGGTTGATGCCCTTGTTGTTGCCAGCTATGCGGGCTGTCTCGTTCTCGATCTCTGCCCGCACCTGGTTGAAGTTTGTGAACTTGCGCCCAGGAATGTGATGGAACTCGGCCCATTCGCCGTGCTCAGCTACTGCCTCAGCTGTATGCGGCACTGCAGACTCGGATTGCTCGTCTTCGTCGGCAGGAACATTGATCAGCTGTAGAATCAGAGGCCTTCTCGTAACGATGCCGCTGCCTCGTGGTAGAAAGTCCCTTCCAACGATGTTTTCCAAAACAGAGGATTTGCCCGAAGACTGCGATCCGACAACAACAATCTGCGGCAGGTCTAGAGAATCATTGCCGATGGTATTAAAGACCAGGTCTTGTAGCTTATTTACAGTGTTAAGCAAGTCATCGCCCAGAGAGGCCATGATGGCCTAGTCGTTGCACGGGGAAGAAGCTGGCAGGACGAAGGGATGGACTCGGTCAACTCGAGGAATCGTGGTCGCGTGAATTATTCTAGCAGTCTGGATAGACTGTCAAGGCTTCAGGTGAGATTAGGTGGTCATGAAGACGCCGGGTGAAGATGAATAGCGACGGTGAGATGAAAAGCGAGGAGCACAGGCAAACACATGCGAGCTCGCGTTTGAGATCGACCCCCGAGCCCAAGTGCCCAGGTTCACCCCAACACTGCAGCGTCACAGACTTGGCGGATGCCAAGTCTCGCCACAAGTGGCTTGTTAGGCGGTGGCTAGTGCTGCAAGTGCACCCTTGTCGGAAGCTCATCCCGGCGTATGAGGTAACTCGCATATCGCGACGCGGGGAAGCATCTCGACTGCTGCTCGGGTGCTTCTACAGAATGTGAGCTTGTTTCTCTGTTGCACAGTAGGTCGACTACGTGTACCGAGTCCCTCGAGCCATCATGTGGAAGCACTTTCTCACCGCGCTGTTGGCGACATCGCCCATCTCGGCTAGATGGGTAGAGCAACAGCCAATTGAGCAAGACTACCTACCAGCTTCGGCCATAAGAGACACGTTGAAAGACAACAAGATCATTGGGGATGTCCTCGACGATTTTGAGCCAACCTTCTACCTCGACATCGCCTACCCCGAATACCACGAAACTGTCCTCTTGGGCAATGATATCCCGGTGAAGCATGTCCAGCATCGCCCAACTTTCGTCATTCATGCCATCAACGCCCAAAGTGACATCAATTTGTTCACAGACAACGCCACCTTTACCCTGGCTCTAACTGACCCTGATGCCAAGTCACGCAACAATCCGAAGTGGTCAGAGATGTGCCATTGGTTGCTGTCGAACCTCACTACCGACCTCCCTGGACCGGCACCGCCTCCGCCACAAGAGCCGCCCAAGCTCTTCAAGGTACCTGGCGAGCTAAAGGGATACAAACCGCCTGGTCCGCCACCCAAGACAGGTGCCCACCGATACGTCTTTGTGCTGCTGCAAGGTAGCACACATGATCTCTCACCACCAAAGGACCGCCAGCATTGGGGATATGGCGAGCCGAGGCATGGCGTCCGGGATTGGGCTAGGGAGAACGATCAGAAGGTCGTCGGTGCCAATTTTTTCTTTGCACAGAATAAGAAGCAGTGAGTCCTTCGGCAGAGAAGTGGTGGTCATCCAAAGAGCGTCGATTCCACGCATGTTGTACCATCCAAAAGTATCCGGTACGGTAGTCTTCAGACCTTTTGTCCACTCAAGAACGTCAGGTCTCGTAGCGTCTCGTCCACCCCGTCCAACGCCTTAGTAGCGTTCTTGACATGGCCTTGGATAATAGCTTCCAGACTGTTGTCAGCGGCAGCAGCTGCAAATGACCATGCTTCAACTTGCTCCGTGACTCTATCGTCATTCGTCGGGATTTGCCTTGCTCCAAGACTGTTGGTCACCTTTCCGAACCTTTCAGACTTGGACAGCCTCGGGTATTTTGGCAGCAATTGGCTCTCGTCAGCTAAGCGAACGAGACTCTCTTGCGCGTCCTGACTCTCGCTCTCGATCTCGGTCACCGCATACGTGTGGATCTGTTTGATGCTGTTCTCAAGCTGCCGTTTTTGGTATGATGCTTCTGTCGGCAACACATGATCTGTAAGATGGCGGATTGCAGGCTTCAACTCAGGCCGCGGAACTTGCATGATCTTGGGTTCATCTCTCGGTGAGACCTTCGACAGACGATCGGCGGCAGTCAGTACCCTCTGTCGTGCCTTGAGATATTGTTCGTACTGCTCTTCGACCTGTTCGGCCGTTATGATCTGCCCAGGTTCGCCTTCGTTCACATCGTCGTCGGCATCTTCGGCAGAAGCACAGAGCGTGAGGCTTTGCTCTAGCCATGCGGTAAGTTCATCGCGGACGGCACTCAATGCTTGGAATTCGGCATTAGGGTTCAGGCCTTTGATTGTCTGCACTTGCCCGTGAGCAGCTTGCAGCGCAGTCTTTTCCTGCTTGCATTCATATTCTGCTTTCACGACTGCGAGCTCCAGCTTTGTGATCAAGTCGCGGATCTGGGTAGCATCATCATGAAAGCTCGCGAGACGAATCATTGTGGCCGCGGTGTGTGAATGGTGTTCGTTCGAGAAGGATCCGCCTCCCTTCAATTGCACACCGGCAGCTAAGCCATCTAGCTCGTTTAAATAGCGCTCGACTGTGCTCAGCTTGTCGTAAAGTCTCTGCTGGTACAGGAGTCCCAGGTGCGACGTTAGTCTAGGGGTCGAGTCCTTTCTACTGGGCAAGAGATCTGGGCGTGGCCCTGCGACTTGAACGCGTCGAATACCTGCGGCGAATTCCTGTTTAGCAATGGCGTTGTTACGAACAGCCTCGAGATAGCGACGGCGTAAGACAGTCATCTGAGGTGGGATCACATGTTCGGTCGCGGGAAATGGCGAAGCCTCTATTTGCCTAGCGAGGGATGCGGTGTACACGGCCAGTTGCCGGTCGACGCCTCTCGCATCGTGGTCACTGCTGGCAAATTTCGAGAAATTGTCTTTGAGGTACCGCAAAACTTCGTTCTCCGTTAAGGTAGTCATGACGGTCAAGGTGAAGAGTTGTGACTCGCGTCAGTATGGCTAAGAGGACGGGAAATGACTAAGCTCAGTTTGAAATGCTGCGGGTGCCGCCAAGCGTGATAACTTGTCACGCCTGCTCGATGTCTACCTTATCACGTATGTACAGCATCTTTGCCGGTCTGCTATCTGATGAATCCAAGCTTACCCCAAGAGATCTCAACAGTTGCCTTCTTCCTGAATGCATCTCTGACAACGACACCAAAATCCCCATTCTTCCTTCAATTTGTCTCGTCTTTGAGAAATTGTGAGATCGCGCTCCTCACCTCCAAGGTATGTGATGCAAAGCTCATCACCCTCTTCAATGTCAGTGTCAGAAGCTGTCCAGAATGACCACTGCCTGCCCTCCCTTGATTTCCGTAGGTTCGGCCGACACGAGTGGTTGAAAAAGGACGCTTCTGGCCACACTCCGTATCCCAGAAACTCGCCACTGTGGTCGCCATCGGCGGTGGGCCGAATGGAGAAAGCATTATGGGATGCACGAGACACGTATTCATGACAGAGGTTGGCACGTATGTTCTCAAGAAGTCCGGACGGCAGCAGGGTGAGCAAGAGACCGTATGCTTTGGTGTGTTGCTCGAGCGAGGCAGTCTGATAGACATCAGGGTTATCTGCGAGGGCCATGAGAGCAGACTCGGAATCTGGGGTAGCGTTCAGTGCAGTGGAATAGAGGAAGGAGAGTATGTCTGGGTCTACCTTGACCTCGGACTGCTGCCGGAGAAGCTTTTTCTGGTTCTTCGAAAGCTTCACCTGCTGGCGGGCTTCGCAGACCTGTGCGCCGATCTCAGCGGCCTGCTTCCACCTCTCAGCAGCATCGTGTGAATTGAAGAAGTTTTCTTCCATTTGGGCATCGCCATTTTGCTTGAATTGCTTCTGAATCAATGTCTCAATATTGAGATAGCCCTCTAAGGCCTCCGAGCCGTACCTCGTAAGCCATTGCTTGTGGCAGTCTTCTGAACAGAAGGCAAGGCTCGTGTTCGGGGGGCGAATCTTCCATTCTCGGCCACGGTCGTACGCGAAGCAGAAGGCGCAGACTTCGCGTCTGTACGCACGCAGGATTACATGCGCAGTGGGCGAAAGAGACACCGAGGTTGTGAGGATTTGGGTGCCTCGCTTCAGCGGCCTGCGGGCGAAGATGCCTCGACCGGCATCAGGCGTATCTCGCAGAACAAAGTCGGGGGATTGTGGCAGTTGCCAGGACGAATCAACCATGGATCGTCCAATGAGGACAGGCCAGAGCGGGCGTCACTGAGGTAAGATCTCAATAAGTGGAGCGAAGACCGAGAGGAAGGATGTAGGAGCTGAGCGAGACTCAGTCCCCATCATGCTGCGTTATTATCAGTAACTTCGAAATCGGGCAACTTCTGGCCCGCCAAGGCTGCCACTGCGCTGTTATCGATAAGGATAGCCTCTGAAGTGCACCGCCCCGCTCTTCAATATGATGGCTGCTTGCGCCCCCAACCACAACACCAGGCACTTCCTACTCCATACGAGCATCTCGGTCCTCGGGCCGACTATTTTGAGATGCCTTATACGAAGAGCATGACAGGCACGCGAAAGCTCACTACACGAGAGGTCTAGGCTACACTAAACGCGGTCCAACATCTGTAATCAACAGCCAGCGGGTGGTGAGTCGTGGTCACAGTAAAACGCGTCCAAATCGGTCGATGACCTAGGATTCCATTGCTAAGAACTCTTTCCGGGGTGGTTGGCCGGACAAACCCACAAAGCCCCCAGCCTGTTGTGTCTGCAAGAGGGCGTACTACCCTCCCTCATGCAGCTGGAACTATCCGTGGATCTCCGGGTCGGTCTTGCCCCGCCCGACTCAGCTGGCTTACCCAGCCAAGTCTCAGCCCGACCTTTCCGGGAAGTGTGCGAAGAGCCTGCTGGCCTCTCCGACAGGCCTGATTTCGCGAGCACAGTACCTTGTTTAACGAGACTTGGGATGCATCTGGCTAGCTGGGAGTAGATCTATGATCTCGCCGCTTCCGTGTCTCGGTCGAAGTACAGAGCTTATGCTCACGGTGGGTCTAACTTTACCTGAAAGCCCCGTACAGGAGGCTTCAGATGTCCACGAGGTCAACGGTGTGCATGTGCAATAACCGAGGACATTTTGTTGCTCGGCATCTCACCGATAGCTGGGAGATGCGTAAAACTGGTCCTCAATATGGAGTGACCCTTTCGACACTAATCATGAAGCAATGCAATCGTCTCGATGCTCCATCTGCCTAACCTCCCGCAGTCGGCTCCACTACGGTCGTACCGAAGGCTTCGGTGGCCTTGCTCTGATGTGGCTCGAGATCTCCATCCTGGCCCCTCCAGCGACCTCTCAACTTCTGGCCTGCTGACGCTGTTGGGAACGAGATACCCACAACAAGGCCTGAACAAAGTGCAACATGAACGAGTATAGCTTCCAAGGTAATATGCTGGGGGTCGTACCACGCCTGTTTACCAGAACCCGCTCGCTGTGAGACTCGGGTAACTACAATGGGCTATGTTTGAGACGATCAAGACATCGATGTATCTTCTCCAAGTACTGCGCTGTTGCAAATGCCAGGGAAAACCTGATGTACCTAAATCACCGCATCTTAGCTTGCATGAGGGGCAAATCCACGGCCATTCAACGGCCAAGCAGTCTGATACTAGCCTTGAATTATGCATAACGAGGCCACACCAGGTTCGTGGCAAGTACGAGTTCGCGATCACCAAATGTTGCCTTGGGGGCTAGTGGTTGTCTTGAGGGGCTGAGGCTCCTGATCTGACCAATGGCTGGGACCCTCGACTGCACTCTGCAGGCACTTGGCGATATGCCGACCGTTGCTTGCGCCACCGAGGCCCAGCCAATGATGACTATGAACCAGTACCGCTAATGCATGGCAGGGTCTATTTTGGGGTCCTCACCAGGCTGGCCGCAATAGCCGGTACTAAGACGAAGCTTGAAAGTCGAACGTTGGCTGCACCCCACAGCCCTTCCCAGCATCGCTAAGTCTATTTCCGCCGCTTATGCTCGCCAGCCTTACCGACTCCATAGCCTGCCTGACAAGTCCACTAAATGAGCATGCATGTCTGAGCTGGTGGCTTTACCTCATTGGTACGATGACAGTCTGAGCCCACTCTATTTTGTCGACACGGCAGAGTGGCTGGCCCCCAGCATTACGGATAGCACAACACCGTACAGCATAGCACGAACAGTTACCAGAATCAAACTGTCAGCAGCACAGTCTCGACGATGTATAAAGACACCCTGTCCAACCCGACCGTCCTACTCGTTTCGCATCCACACAACAATCGCTACAACACAATCACTACCAATCAACCTTCTCTTCCCTCCAACTTTCGTTACTTGTCTCGTCAAGCACACCCTAACAACCCAATAAAATGGCCTCCAAGATCTTCGCTGTTGCTGCTCTCGCTGCCGTCGCTGCCGCCGCCCCTACCGAGGGTGGCTGGGGTGACAACAAGCCCAGCTATGGTGGCGGCCAGGGCGGCGGATGGGGTGACCACGGTGCCAGCACCGTGACCGTGACCGAGACCGACACCGTCACCGTCACTTCCCAAGGCTGGCAAGACGTTTCTACCGTCACTATTACCGCCACTGAGACCGGGTGGCAAGATGTGTCCACTGTCACTGTCACTGCCACCGAAACTGGCTGGCAAGACGTTTCTACCGTCACCGTCACTGAGACGGGGTGGGCCGATGTATCCACCATCTACAACACCATCACTGCCACTGAAACTGGCTGGGCAGATGTTTCAACCATCTACGAGACCGCTACCGTCACATCCAAGGAATGGTGCGATGTTTCCACCATCACCGAGACTGCCACCGTCACAACCAAAGGCTGGGAAGATGTCTCTACCATCACTGTGCCCACCACGGTCTACGATACCGTCACCTACACTGCTCCCTGCGAGACGACCACCGGCTGGGAGGCCGTGACCACCACCGGCTGGAAGAACTACTAAAGGGATTGATTCTTAGGCCATTTGACATTTTCATTCCCTCTGCCATCGCGCGGTCACCAAATTCATCTGCAGCATGAAACAGGGACGGCAGCACTACCGGCAACATTCTAGGGGCATATTGCATCTTTGATAGTCATGGGGCATTGCATTGGTTGGTCTGGGTACAGGGTTAAAAACGAGTCTCCTTATTTGTTCTGACACGGCTTGACGAGTCTCTTACACACTCCTTAGAGTTAATGCTGCCGGACACGGCAGTATAATGGATAATTGATATCTTGGACGTCAAACGCCATTCTCATGCTTTCACCTGCCACAATGACTTCCCTCCACCTCAACCTGCAAAACAGTCTCCTCTCAAACCAACCAGCACGCCCACCTCCCAGCCTCTTCTCCCTTCTGCCCAGATCAGGGTCCGTAACCAGCATCCATGGGGCTGGGAAGATGAATCACAGATCTACACCGTGCAGCATCCCAAACTTTCCAGAATGTCTCAGACCCACCCACCTCGTGACTGACCTGATCGAACTAGCCGACCGGCTCTGAGGGTTTCGTTCGTTCATCGAGGGCCCCAAAAACCTACGCACGGAACCACGTTTTGCCACGCGTCAGAGTTGGCCCCGCCAGCGAAAGGCCTAGGTCAAACAAGCAGGACACCTGTGGCTATGCTATAGTTAGGTACACGGTTCGATGGAGATCGAGCCTTCACAGATCGGCGTGTACACCGGTTTGCAGGAAAGGGTTCCAAGGTGGGTTTTGTGCCAGATAACGAGCAGAAGCATGAAAGTCCGGCTGCAGTACGCCTTCAATTCGGAGTTGGTACGCTCGTGCGTGTTTGCATGATGGAGCAGCGTGCACACATTAGCACGACCTCACTGCAATACACGGCCCCGTGCCTTCACGTACTGTACGCAGTGCGCAAGGTCACGAATAGGCTGCAAGGCGAGGCATATTGCCGCGAGACATCAACGTCCACTGCCCGCTGAACGAAAGCCTCACTGTGTGCCATCTCACAAGAGACAAACCCGGTGTGCGAGATGTTCGGTCCACCCATACCCTGCCAGCATGCTAGAATGCTCGCAGTGCGTGGCAGGCCAGGATGATCTCCACAACAATACCCACTTCCAGCCTAGTGGTAGCAGGCCAACCGAGACATGCGCCAGCAATTTATACTTGGTATACGAAGAGCACAGCACAACAGGGCACGATTAACGAGCCTGTAACGGTTCATGGAGGGTTCTGATACCCTGAATGTACCCAGCCGGCTGCAACGGCTGCCACGCATCGAATGCTGTCAACACTGGAAAGTTACAGTAGGCAAAAGCATCCGAGACCCGAGAAAGCAGTTAAGCATTTGACGCTGTCTTGCAAAAAGCATCCACTGTCAAAACACCTTGCTAACCAGCCTCTCGCATTATTCTTCTGCACTGGTCCTCTCATAGGCCAAGCAGCTAGCAACCAGCATGTCAGAATTCAGAATCCCAGCACGATTGACCAGGCCCGGTGTACTTGGTAGGCCTCTAGAGTCAGAGAGGCCTCGACTACCTAAGCCTAGGGTTGCCGAGATGGAGATGACCTACTGTGACGAGTATTACCAGAAGGGCTACTACTATCCGAGCCACGCTGCCAGGCCCACCATAGCCTCCTCCTGCAGGTTGGCTCTGGCTCGTCTGGGTTTGGTCCGAACTTGCCATTTGTTTGCTGACATGGGTCCTGGAAGACTACCCGATCCGGCGTGGTTCTCAGGTTCGGAGCACGTCGCTTGGAATGCTTCTTGTGTGGTAATAACGTTCCAACATTGGTTTACTGGATCATGTGTTGGTTGGTACGAGTCAGCGAGCGGCCAGGCCTAGAAATACTGGTAAAGCGATCTACTGCGATTCTGTGTTCGGCTGTTCGCTCAGAGCTCGTATACTGGCCACGTGAAAGTAGGTGCAGGTCTAGAACATGACCTTTCTTCAGCACCAGGCATGCTTCGTGGCTGAAAAGTGCCGGTGCAACTCGCAGCCTGATTTCGGAAAGATGCCCTTCCCAGGAGATGAGTCAGTGTGCGCCCTAGTCTCGCAGCCAGCCCAAGCCGCTTCTTTGAATCTCGCACGGCACTGTAATCCAGGGCACACTGGTTCTCTGTTTTGTTCCGCCCGGTGCTACTCTGTAGTGGAGTGGCGAGTATCGTTGTAGGAAGTTCCACTCAGAGCTTTCCGGATGCACGGAGCATGGTTCCAGCCCAAATTTCAGCGACAGGCAGTGTCATCCTCGCTGCCATCTGCTGTCGCACAGGACCCTCACAGTTGTGAAACGTCCGCTTCTGTCTGCCCTGTGTCTGTATTGCCGGACTCTCGCATCTCGACCAAGAACAAAGAATCAGCCTCACGCTTCGGTGTCACTCTGCCTGATCTCGCGCAAGGTCTGACGTAAGAATTGGAGCCTTTGCATCGAGGCGACGTCGTTGTGGGCCAGTCATCATAAGCGGGCATGCCTCGACCGGAACCGGGATCGAGGCCGTAACAAGCTTACACAGTACAAGGCTGCATAGCCGCGCATAAGGCCCCTGCAAGCTCGCCGTTTACGCGAGAGCTTGGCGACCCATGCACCTCTGTTATTTTTAACGCGACCGGGTTTGTGCCACACCCCGCATGCGCTGCACCCGCTTTCCTGGAAACGACCAGTGGCAAACACTGCAGTACCTGCTGCAGGTTTTCGGGCACTGCCACCAAGCTGTCCAGCATATATGGTTGGTGGCTTCTCGTGAGACATTGCTGATGCATGCAAACATAGTGCAGGTGCCTCAAAGAATCAGGAAAGACACTTCAGCCATTCTTGCCACTGTCGGCGTCTGCCATGTCATCCATCTTCTCGTTCGGATGATTTGCCTTGATGGCTTCAGCGAACTGCTTCGCCCATTCTCTAGCCTTCTCAAGCCCATCATGGAGGAAGCTCCACCAAGATTTCTTCCCTGATTTCTCACTCGAGGCTTGATCGGCAGCATCTTCAGGAATGCCACTTCCGGCATCTGCCGCCGTTTCGGTTCCGGGAGGCTCTATGGTGTTCGCATTCTCATCGGCTTCCTCTTCATCTTGGGGTGTCTCGAGCTGCGGTGCACCGGTATCGCTGTGTAGACCTTCAGTCTTCAATGGTAGGTGTAGCGTGCCATTGTTAGATACCGGCTTCACGCCAATGCTCTCGCAAATAATGTTGTAGACTTCGGTATTCTGGAACGTTGCAACTCTGCTGTTAGCCGGGTGTGGGAAAGCCGGTCCTCTTGCAACGAAGATTGCTCGCATCAACGGATGTTCATGGTCATAGCCATGGAGACCCTTTGGGTTGTAGGTTTCACCTGCCGCGATAGCTTTGGCCACGTCGAAATCGTCCCTTTCGAGTACCGCCCATCCCGTCTTCGGCACAATCCACAATGGTGCGATCCGATCGTTCTTCGAGAAATGATACCGTTCTGGCATCGTATCCAACGTGTACACCTCAAATGAATCCGTCTTCTTCGAAGCAACAAGGAGCTGCTCATATAAGATCGGAACATCTCGCTCGGGATTCTTAAGTCGCAATCCACGCAAAGGCCATCCATCCATATGGTCGACAAGAGACATGTCGATGAGATCGTCGAGTTGGATAACGCGATTCACCGAAGTCGTCGCCATGCCGTGATCTGACACAACCACCAAATTCACAATCTCGGTTAGGTTGCGCTGCACCAAGCCCTCGACAACCATGGTCAACATACTGTCAACATCGGCAATAGTCGCTCGAATCTCGGTGCTGTTGGGGCCGTATCTGTGACCGTCTGCATCCACATTGGGAACGTATGCCAGCATAAGCTGAGGTCTCTTCTCGCCTTCGCCTTCATCGTCATCTCCAGGCATGTCCAACCAACGCATAAGACTGTCGACCTTTCGAGGTAGTGCCTCAGACCCATTGTACTTGTCAATGTAAGTGGGTTCGCGGTCAGGAATATGAGCTTCGGAGCCTGGCCACATGTGAATGGCTGTACGTGCACCTTGCTTTTCGGCGGTGACCCACAGAGGCTCAGCATCCCACCACTTGGGCTGCATTGAGATCTTGGTGTTGGTGTAGTGGAATTCTTCCTGTAGTTCCGGATCCCAAAATTGGTTGCTAACAATGCCATGGCTCTCGGGGTAAAGCCCAGTCACCAAAGTGAAGTGGTTCGGGAACGTGACCGATGGAAAAGAAGGCAGCATATATCGAGGAGAGACGCCGGACGCGATGAAGGCGCTGAGTGCTGGCGTGAGACCGCGGTTGAGAAAGTCAGCACGGAAGCCGTCCAGGGAGACCAGAATTGTGGTAGGCTTGAAGCTGTGAGTGCCGTTCCAGTAGGTCCTTAGATGAGACTGTGCATTCGGCCTCTTGGATGCCTTCCACGCGCCATAGGCCAAAGCCACGAAGAGCGCGACAATGAACAAGTGTACCAACAACATTTTGCCGCGTCGTGGCTGACTGCCTCTGGATTCGTCCTGGTCCGCGATTAGATCAAAAGAGCTCACAGAGCTGTTGTCCTTGAAGCCATTCTCCATCTCAAACATGATTTGACCATCCTCGTCTCGAACCTGGTTGCCACTGTTCCGAGACCGTCGCCTCCTCCTATTCTCCCGTCGCTCACTCTTTTCGAACACATCCCGCACGGCATCGAATCGACCAGGCTTCCGCAACAATCTCTCTTGTTCTTCTGTCTCATTCAGGACCTCTTCATCACTTGCTCGAATGCCCCCGGCATCGCTATCACTTCCTGGGTCAGAGTCAACAAAGGAAGCATCTCGGTCGTACTCTGCATCTGTATGGAGAGTCGTCTTCTCGGTGGAAGGCATGACAGAGGGCGATATATAGGACGATCAAGGATGCATGTCTAATAAGGGCATGCTTGTCTGACTGAGACTCGCAAGCTGAAGCTGACGATGCTGCGAAGTGATGTTGCGGTCCTCGATAGCGTCCGTGCCAGATAAGACTGTCGCGGAAGTCTCGTTATTCCGGCCGGCGAGCTACAATAGGGGTCCGCTACCCTGAGACAAGATTTCGCTAAGCTGCCTACGAATTACGAGGCTTGTACTTCGTTATTCCCCGTCTCCATTTTCCCTTATGCTCCTTCAACAGCACGCGACAATCCGGCGCCGGCTGCTGTGTGCCTCATCGAGCTGGGCGTACACAGGACCGGACGCGGCAGAATGCTGCTGAAGCCTGTCAACAACGCCCATCATGGCGACAGCTCTCCGTCCTCCCCCACCGGCGAGCGCTCCTCTTCCTCCTCCGATATGACCGACGTACGCGGCTTCCTCAAATCGCAGGATGGGAATGGCAAGAACGGTGCGCTCGATGCGCGAACTCAAAGTGTTTGGGCTTTCAGACCGCTCACTCTAATCACCACTGTCCTCGCATTATTGTCCATCGGCGCGATTCTTCACTCAACCATGAATCTGCAATTAGATCCTCAGGGATGCGGCATGTCTTTCATGACGCCAGCCTATATTAAGATGGAGGGTTTCGACAGCGAATATTCCCGCTTTGCATCCAAGTACGGCCTACATCTGTACCGCGAAGAGGGTGTCGATCAGTATAATGCTGCAAGCGGAGATTTGGGATTGCGGGGCGCCCCAGTTCTCTTCATTCCGGGCAATGCAGGGAGCTATAAGCAAGTTCGCAGTCTCAGCAGCGAGGCTGCCCGCTACTGGAAAGGAAAGAACCGAGATAGAGAAGAGGAGCTAGACGGGAAGAGAGCGTTTGATTTCTTTACACTTAATTTCAACGAAGATCTCTCAGCCTTCCATGGTCAGACACTGATAGATCAGGCCGAGTATGTGAATGAGGCGATTGCATTCATTCTGTCACTATATCATGACCCTGTCCGAGGTCGGAAAGGAAGCAAAAACGCGAATCTACCGGATCCCAGCTCGGTCATCTTGATCGGACACTCTATGGGGGGCATTGTTGCAAGAACAGTCCTGGTGACCAGCAAGTACCAAGCCAACAGTGTCAATACACTCATCACTATGAGCACACCACATGCCAGGCCACCGGTGGCCTTCGACGCGGACATGGTGAGCCTCTACGAGAAGATCAACCAGTACTGGCGAATGTCCTACCTCCAAGAAGAGGAGGGCATGAACCCGCTCGCGCAGACCACATTGATCAGCATTGCGGGCGGAGGCCGAGACACGACTGTGCCGTCGGATTACACCAGTATTGGTAGTCTAGTTCCAGAAACAAACGGCTTCACCGTCTTCACGAGCGGCATTCCTGATATCTGGACGAGCATGGACCATCTTGCTATTACGTGGGCTGACCAGATGCGCAAGGTACTTGTCAGGAGCATGTTTGAGATCGTCGACGTCAGGAGACCTGGCCAGACAATTCCTCGAGCTGAACGGATGAAAGTCTTTCAAAAGTACTTTCTAACCGGGCTGGAGACGAATGCTGAAAAGCATCTCACCGAGAAGAGCAAACACCACGATGTTCTTTTGACGTTAGGAAGGACTGAAACCGAGAAGAGTGGTGGCGTTGCTATACGACGGCTAGGAGCCCAAGACGACCCAAGTACACGATTGCTGCCCATTCCCATCACGACTAAGCATGGGCAGCAGAGTTTCTCCCTCCTGACAGACCAGACCATGGACGATCAGGGCAGCTTCGGCGACAAGCTCGAGGTGCTTTTCTGCAGTACTTTCCCAATATCGTCTGGCAGCGCCAATTCTCTGCCTGTGCAGATTGACCAGTCCAGCGGTGACTCTTCTGCGACGCGGTTAGCTTGCAAGCGGCCTACTGGCGATGCTATTCGCCTGCCAGCCTCTACGAGAACATCTCAGAATGCCTTTGACCAACGCACTCCCTTCACTTATCTCCAGTACGACGCTGCGGACTTGCAAGAGTTCCAACTCGTTGCCCTTGTGGACAAGTCAACGGAGATAAGTGCGAGCTGGGTTCTGGCTGAGTTCGCTGATGCAGCCTCTGCAGTCACAACTTCTACAGCAAGTCTCACAAAGCTCCTGCTTCGTGGTGAGAGCTTTGAATTGCCCCCAAAGAGATCAATGGTCAACGAGATCAGGATCCCTGCTCTGCACTCATCTTTGCTCGCATACAAGCTTCAAGTCCGCCAGCATGGTTGCGGAGACGATGTCGAGCTCTTCACACCTCTTGTTCGGCAGCACCTTGAGAGTCCTCATCACGAGAGCAAGTACTTCGTGAACTTCAAGTCTGGAGACGTCAACCTGCACGGTGTTTCGCCGTTCATGCCTCCGTCTCTGGACGGCTCCAATCCTGGCCTTGACGGAGTCGCATTTCAAATCTGGAGCGATCAAACCTGTAACAGTGCGCTGGAAGTGTCCTTGCATGCCGATCTCCCTGGATCTCTCGGCAAGCTCTCTATTCGCTACCGAACCATCTTTGCAGTCTTCCCATTGCTCGTGGTAGCGATGACACTTCGCAAACAATTTCGTGTCTACGACAACACTGGGATCTTCATCAGCTTCGGTGAAGCACTCGACCAAAGTCTCCGCCTACCCCTGCCTGTGCTACTCCTCAGCATGACTTTCTTCGCCACCGCCTTCTCCACCGCCGGCAGCATATCTGCCACTTCGCTTAATACAAATACAACAACAGACTTCGGCAAGAATGATCTCCTACTCGGCAGTCAGGATTCATTCTTCTGGTTCCTCGTGCCCTTCGCAGGTCTGATTTGCGTCGGCGCCTGTGTCGTCCTACACTACCTAGTTCTCGCGCTATTGCATCTCTTTGTAGGCCTCGGTCGCCTCATCACCCACTTTAATAATTCCTCGCCAGCCCCGTACACCGCACTGCCGGCCTCGCCCACATCCTCAGGGGACGAAAAAGATCACAAGGACAAACCTCTCCCTCCACTCTCGACCCTTCCCGCACTATCCATCCTCGCCACTTCCACGCCGCGCCGTCGCCTCATCAACACCTTACTCCTCCTCGGCCTCGTCGCCACCATCATCCCTTACCCCTTCGCCTATGTCGTCGCTTGCCTCGTGCAACTAGCCACGACGACCCGCGCCCTCTCCTACCACTACGCCACTCCGCACTCGCGCACGCTCGCCGCTGCCAACTTTTTCAACTACACTTATGCGGTGCTCATCCTGATGCTGTGGGTGCTGCCCCTCAACCTGCCCGTTCTGGTGGTTTGGGTGCACAACCTGGCCGTGCCGTACTGGTCCGCCTTTGGCTCGCACCACAACATCCTGGCCATCGCACCCTTCATCGTGCTGGTCGAGACGTTAGCCGGTGGTGTCATGGTGCCGCGACTGCGGCTACGACTAGGCAGGAACGCGAAGGCGAATCGGGCCAACGCCAATAATAAGCCTGGCTCCTCCTGGGCCGCCGCTGGTGGCGGGTACGGGCGTATCGTCACCAACGTCGGCTTCTTTGGCCTGGCGGTGTACGCGGCCGTGTATGGCATGACGTGGGCATATCGGCTGCATTGGATTGCGTGCGTTGTGGCCGGGTGGCTGAGTGTGGTGCACTGGCTTGGTGGCCGGATGGGTGGAAGCGGTGGAGGAAGGGTGGTTGCGCGATGATATACATGTACAGCACAAGGTAATCAATCAAGCCTAGCGCTTGGGTTCTGGTGGGATAGACAGATTTGTAAATAAGAAGCACCACCAGATTTTTTGAACATTGATCAAATGCTCTTGGGTTTCTCAATGTTGGCGCCTCGTGAGTGGGTGCGATTGTGGTGCAGCCATGAGCCGCGGCCATGGTCCTCAACCTCATCAACGTCCTCCGCCTCCGTCTCCGCCCCAGCCTAGACCTCCTACCCTCCATGCTCACGACCCAACAAGTTCCGCCCTCGTCGCCAAAACCCACTCCACCGCCCCCAGAATACTCGCCGGATCCTGGGTATGGACATTATGCGTGGTGCCCTCCCTCGCCATGCTCGCCCTCCTCAGCTTCTCATCCGGCTGCAACCGCAAAAACTGGCGCTGGTTCGCGAGCGTGTCCTCCTTCCAGGTCTTGAGCAGGTTCTGCGCGTCTGTTCGCTCGGACGGCGTGCCGTTGCCTCGTGAGAGGCCTTCGGCGATGAGGGAGTCGAATTCGAGGTAGGCTTGGCAGTGGACTAGGGCGAGGGGGATGGTGGGGCTGAGAATGGGGGTGGGACTGGAGATGGTGGTGGGAGAGGCGTCGAGGTAGCCGTGGGCTTTGAAGGGGGTGTAGGAGTTGAAGAGGGCTTGAAATTCGATTTGGGCGCCTTTGGCGTGCTGGGAGCGGGACATGGCGTGGCGGAGCGCTTCGTGCTCGGTGGTATTCAGGGCGAGTTTGGGTAAGGGGTTCATGCGGTCAAAGGTTACGATGCCTTGAATCACCTGCTGGACGCAGGGATGGGCCCAGGGTGTGCCGGGGTCTTCGGCGAAGGAGTTGTAGGGGCCTGGTGAGGTGGTGGTGTGAGTTGGGGCGCCGCCGTCGAGGATGACGAGGCCGCGGACTGGGATGTTAACGCCGGAGGAAGTGTTGGCGATGCAGTGCGTAGAGATCATGCCACCCCAGGAGTGGCCGACGAGGACAAAGGGTGGTTTGAGGTTCAGAGTAGAGAGCAGGGAGCTGAGCTCTATGGCGATGTCGTCGAGTGTCGGCGGGGTTGGTTCGTCGTTGGTTGAGGGTCTAGGGTCAGAGTAGCCAAGTCCAGATCGAGAGAATACTAGGACCCGATGCTTGGTGGCCAGGGCTCTTACCGTAGCTGCGTATGACTCGAGGAGGCTGGCTGTGCCGTGGATGAAGATGATGAGGTCCTGATCATCCTTTCGGGGTGGGCCGGCGACTTGGACATGCAGCCGATGAGTGCCAATATTTACAAGGCCATTTATCGATGCTATATTGCAGTCGACGCCGACGAGCGAGATCTCAGGTGGCATGTCTGACATGTATTGCTACAGGCGAGAAAAGTCCTGGAGGTCAAAGGGTGCCGAATATAGTTGACGTGGAGACAACTCTGGCAGCCTTTTTAGCCGTGTGCTTGCAGATGGTGATGCGCAGTACGAAGCCTGCTACTGCGTCCAAGTATCCGGCGTTGGACCAAGTGCTTTTCAATAGGGTTGAAGCTATTCTCGGGAGCATGGAAGCGGGCAATAGTTGCTTGATGCCGTTGAACGGGGGCACGGGTCCGAGGGTCTTGGCACATTCACTGCCTGACATACGCGGATCCTGAAGTGAGAAGAGCTGATTTGATTCCCAGGTGTCACGGATGAAATGGGCATGATCATGTATCACATTGTACGATCTCTGCCGCTATTCATCATTAAAAAGCTCATGACTCTGATTTGCTTGCTCTTACATTATGTCTATCTCTGCGTATAAGTTCCACTGGTAAGAGTAGCTTCGAGAGGGTGCCGGAGGTCCTTCTTGCTCCCCTAGCGAGACTGGATCGCAAACCTCTACAGTATGCGATCGGCTCTCCATAGTGTTGATCCTATACACAAGCATTGGCAGTTGACTTTCTGACGAAGTTCTGCCGCATACTGTAGGGGCACTGCACATGACTACCAAGACTCGATAACGCATTATGCTCGGTTCAAATCACCCAAATACTCAAAGAGACGAACAAGGAAATTATTATTGCCAGCTGGAAATCCCCCAATTTCCAGCGCCGAGTTTGCAACATGATTCGAAGGGATTGGCCCATGCGGTGGGCCAGCATTGCGGGTGCAGCGGCAGCGTGCAGGATGCGCCGCCTGGAAAGTGGCTTGTGTGTGGATCACCTGGTGCTGGTGGTGTACCTTAGGGACCTAAAACCGCAGATCCAGCCCCCCCAAAACAGTGCTAGTTTGGCCAGCAATCCAGGCAAGCCAGCGAGAGCCAGCATTTCTTTTCTGGCACACGGACCATGAAACAATCAGTTCTTGTGGCTCTTCCTATTGTGATTTGACCGGCGCACACCACAACACCATCCCCGCGAAACACATCTATGGCTCTACACAATACACAATGGAGGCCAACAGCACCGCTGCCAACCCGGCAAAGTTCTCCCGCTACCGGACTGTGAGAGCCCGCGCCGCAACCCTCCAAACCCTGTCCTCGCAGTCCGACACCGACCCCCCACCTCCACCACTGCCCAAAGCCGCGACCTTCACCCCGGCCGGCCCAGAAACTGCAGTCAAGCGAGCGCCATCGCGGTACCGGCGCAACCATGCAGCTGTCGAAGCGCCGCCCGTGCCTACAGTGCCCGTGCCAAAGATTTACGACGGGCACGCGACCGCCGCCGCAGACGCGAATAATGTGGTTCTGAAACAGGGTGTGACGTCGCCCGCCCGGTATCACCACCACCACCCTCACACCGCAGCAGACCCGCCCAAGCAGCACCAACAAGAAGAGCGTAGCACGCATACCGTCAAGAAAGAGGCGCGCCGCAAAGATGGCGACGACATCAGTGCGCAGCGCGGCCCGCCCTTGACGCCGCCCACAACTGCTGCTGCGACATCGGGCCCCAGCACAGGCCTTGGGCCAGAGGAGAGGTACGATGCCGCGCGAGAAGAGGCGCGCATGATCCTCGAGGGCGAGTACGACAGGCTGCAGAAGATGAGGGCCGGGGCTGAGAAGCAGAGACATATGGCGGGGCATGCTATTGGGAATCATGCACCGGACATGAGTCGACGGAAAGATACAGTCAAGCACAGGGAGCAGAGGTCGCCAAGGTTAGATAGAGGACCCGAGCGCCGGGCAGCGAAGACCAGTGACGGACTGAGTGAGGCCGAGCCTATACAGCAGCAATCACAGGCGCCCGAGCCAGTGACACAGATGCCTGTCTCGCCACCAATGTCGCCAAAGCGTGGGCTCAAGAGGTTCATCATCGGCTCTCCTCGCCAGGAGACGCCCACGTCACCGCTGCAAGCCAACGCCCCTCCCGCCACCATCACCTCACCCATCGCGACTCACTCTTCCCCGCCACGATTCGGCCATATAGATCCGCCATCCGCTCCTCACGCACATGTTCAGCACTTTGACGCACCCATCTCGGCTTCCAATGCACCCGACCGCTGCGTGACGGTCCGTTACCTCACCTCCGAAATCACCCTTCCCGTCACCCCCGCCACAACCACCAAGGACCTCCTCAATTCAGCCTCCATTGTGCTTTCCAAACCCCCGGACCCTCGCACTGCCACCCTCGTCGAGAGCTACACGACTCCCACCCTCGAACTCGACCGACCACTCCGGCGCTATGAGCGCATCCGCGACGTGCTCAACTCCTGGGACGCCGACACGCAACAGCATCTCCTCATCGTGCCCGCCGAGGAGAGCAATGCTTCCGGCCTGGACCTGCAGTCCGTGCCGGCATCTGCGGGCGTCGACATCACGCTGCAGATGTACCATGCCGCAGCGACGTCCTCGACGCGCGGAACCTCCAGCTGGCACAAGCGCTGGGTGCGCCTGCAGCCGAACGGGCAGATCAGCATCTCCAAGCACGAGAGCGGCGTCGACAGCACCAACATCTGCCACCTCAGCGACTTCGATCTGTATGCGCCTGGCCGCAGTCTTTTGAAGCGCCTGCGGCCGCCGCGCGGGCAGAAGAGCATTTTCGCTGTGAAATCGCTGCAGAAGAGCGCCATGTTCCTGGACGACGACTCGGAAGGCGGCGGCGGTGGAGCCAAGGTGAATTTCGCGCACTTCTTCGCCGCGGGTGACAAGGGCGTGGCGGACCGCTGGTACGCGGCTGTGCATGGTTGGCGGAGCTGGTATCTGGTCAATGTGCTCGGTGAAGGCCGCGTGCCCGCTAGTGGCACGGGCGAGGTTCTCGGCGAGGTTAGGCAGGAGCTCACTCGGAGAGACCGAGACGGAGCTGCTGGCAACGGTCATGACGGCAGGCCTGGCACGAGCGCAAGCGCCGAGACAGTCCCGTATCAGCTCGGGAGCTTCAAGTCGCTGCTGGAGATGGACTTCAGCAAGATGGGGACGGAGGAGAGCGTGGGGCCGGTGCGGCGCAGCGTGGACGGAGGCAGTCACCGGCTCAGCAGGAGAAGCATCGATTTCAAGGCCGGCGGGAGTCCCAAGCGCCCGCACACGGCGAGGGCTGCGCCTCCGACGGCGTTCCCCGGCCGCTTCATCGTGGACAGCATTGACGGTAACTCGTCATCCCAAGACTCGAGCTCCGGCTTCACAGGCAAAGGCCTCTTGGCGCAGAACCTGCACTCAACAGCGACAGGAGGGCCCATTGAAGACACGAGCCTCGGCTTTACGGGTAAAGGCTTGCTGGCCCGGAGCGCGACTCAGCGGTCGCAGGGCGGTCGCGGTACGGGCAGAGGCGTGTCGGTGTCGGGCTTGAAAAAGGGCCAGCCACTGGTGGATCTTAGTGGGCAGAGCGAGTTTGCGGATGGGAGCCTGCTGCGGAAGCTGGAGGCCTGGAAGGTGCAGAATGGGGAGGCGGAGATGAAGGTCGACCGTGAGAAGAGGGTCGAGGGGAATATGAGGGTTGGGGAGGGGTACTAATTCCCCCTTTTTTTTGTTTTTGAAATCGATCCCATCCGCTTCCCAAGAGTCATGTGTTACGATGTTCATGTGTACGCACGTGTATGTATTTCTATGGACTGAACGTGCGAGACGATGAGTGCCTGTCTTAAGATAACCAGTCAGTGAGATACTGCTTCAGCTGAGTTGGAAGGAGGACGAGACGTCGGAAGATGGGGTCGATGTCAGACAGCAGTTGGTACAATTTAGTGTTCCTCAGGGGATAATCAGAACAGGTCTGTGTGAAATTGTGCTTCATCATGAAATGCGGGAGTGTTCGACAGAGAAAAGGGCCTGCTTACCTGTGGATGCTGGCATCTGCCCGCGCCTTGCTTCTTCTTCACGTAGTCGGCCGTTTGAAAAACCCGTCAATCTGCTGCTGCCGAGCGTCGTAGGCGGCGGAGCCTACCCCACGCGTACGCTTCAAGTTCTCGAGATGGTCTTTTCGATTGATGGCAAGAACGTTGAGTCCGAAACCAGTGAAGGTCGCGGGTGAGGACGGGTGGAGCTGGCTATGCTCGTCACCGTCTTGCTGACATCGATCATGAATCGCCAGCTCGAGGTAGCCGGTGTTGGACCAAGAGCCTATGTATTCGAGTGGCCGGCTTGGGCCGAGCGGACCGACATCTGGCCCAATCGTTATGTTGTGGCTTGGGAAGCGGCGCAACAGAGCTCGCCAGAGGGATGAGAGGAATAAACCATGCGAAACAATAGCAACTTGCTCGTTGGATCCCAGGGCCAGCACAGGATGGAGAAAGTCAGTGAGAAATTGGTCTGCCCTGACTTGCATCTGTTCAGCTGTTTCCTTGGGTTTGAAGTCTGGGTCAGTAGCACTTGGGACCTTGGTAGTAAAGGCATCATCTGCACGTTTTGAGGCCCAGGGCACCAGCTCGAGGGAGCCAAAATCCTGTTCACGCAAGAGGGGCAACTTGATGACTTCGTCAAGGGCGCTGTTTGGTCCATGCTCGGCCAGCTGAGATTTGCAGACTTCTGCTGCGGTCATCCAAGCCCGCTGTAGATCAGATGAGAAGATTTGGGTGAGCTGGAGCTTCCTGGTCGAGGCGATGAATTTACCAAGTCTCTGAGCCTGCAGAATACCATGATTTGTTAGCTTTGAGTCAGTAGCACCAGCAAGTAGACCGGCAACATTGTGCTCCGTCTCCCCATGGCGGATCAGTAATAGATGCATGGGTAAGGAGAAGAAGAAGTATGTAGATATCAGAGAGGAGGGAAAAGAAGCTACTCGTTCAATTCTCCCGCACAGCCTTGTAGTTCAGCCTCGTTAACCCAAGAGGAAGGATACGCGAGCCAGCTCCCAAACTTTTGATCAGAGGCCGCCAGACATGCGCCTTGGATCTGCTTCCCATCATCTATTTCTGCCTCCCGGTTTGTTTCGAGGCTAGATCTATACAACATCGCCACTTCTTGTCCGCGAATCTCGAAAGTCTGCCATCTTCCTCAGACTAAGTTAAAAGCAACATGGAAGGGTATGCAATGGCAGACTCCGATCCGGGCACATTTATTGACATCCGAATAGCCTCAATGCAAAGGAGCAGCAGGAGCTGCAAAAGCGCATGGAACAGAAGCAAATGAAGGAGTTTATGAACGTATGCTTGCTCCCACTGGTTGCTGTCTTTCAGAGGCACGTGCTTATAACTGTCTTCAGACCTATTCCAACCTCGTCCAGCGATGCTTCGAAGACTGCGTCAACGACTTCACAACCAAGTCTCTCATCTCGAAAGAAGAGGGTTGCGTCTTCCGGTGTGTCGACAAATACATGAAGGGGCAGACACGATTAGGGGAGCGTTTCCAAGAGATGAATGCGACCATGATGCAGGGCGGCGGCCTTGGGCCCAAGTAGATACAGAATCGTCCATTTCGAGCGGCCTGCTCTCTGGACAGTGTACAACAGCTGGCGACATCCTCTCCATGTACAGCAATAGCATGACACCCACAGCCAGGGCGATGGAGTTGAAGGACATCTGAAGCTCAACGATACGACTCCTTCAGACGGCGAAAGACTTGCTCAGTCGGTCGCTACGCATCTCCAAATCGAGAAAGGCAATCCTTGATACCGGTATCCACTTACCACCGGCGCGTTCCTGAATGCCCTCTCACTTATTCCAAAAGCGACAATATAGGCGCTTTTGCCGCGGGACGTGAAGGAAATGCGCGTTGCGTGCGAGTGCGGATCGGAGTAGCTGCCGGCACAAAACGAAGGCTGCCGATCTGGAGGCTGATATCATAAAAATGTCTGAATACAAGAAGAGCCCCTCACGAGCGAGCACCACATCCAAACATTCACCCCACATACTCATCCACTGACTTCTCGTCACTTTTCTCAGCGCGCATTCATATTCCTGACTTGCTCGTGCCTACGCTTCTCTCTATTTGTTAGTCTGAAGCACATTTTCTACTCTAAGCTCATCAAAAGCCTGCATCATGTCCGCCGACACAGTAGGAAAGGTAAGCATCGCTCGCTCGAGTGACTGAGTATGACTGACAATGCTCGCAATAGACCATCACTTGCAAGGTACGTTTGTGCGCATTTACTTCTGATAATGAAGAGCTCATTGTATCAAGGCCGCCGTCGCCTGGGAGGCTGGCAAGGACCTTTCGATCGAGGACATCGAAGTAGCCCCACCTAGAGCCCACGAGGTCCGCATCCAGATTCATTACACTGGCGTCTGCCATACCGGTACATAACCCCGGCAAGATTACGGGGCTTAGAGCTGATGGAGCAACAGATGCATACACTCTATCGGGCAAGGATCCCGAGGGTGCTTTCCCCATCGTTCTAGGACATGAGGGTGCAGGTATCGTCGAGTCTGTTGGCGAGGGTGTGACCTCGGTGAAGCCTGGCGACTATGTCGTGGCCCTTTAGTACGCCCTCCGAAACCTAGAGATAGCTCTAGCTAACGAAATCAGCACCCCCGAATGCAAAGAGTGCAAGTTCTGCAAGTCTGGCAAGACCAATCTGTGCGGCAAGATTCGAGCGACTCAAGGTCAGGGCAAGATGCCCGATGGAACTTCGCGCTTCAAGTGCAAGGGCAAGGACCTGCTGCACTTCATGGGCACCTCGACCTTCTCCCAGTATACCGTCGTTGCTGACATTTCCGTTGTCGCCATCGACAAGTCCGCCCCCATGGACCGCACCTGCTTGCTCGGCTGCGGTATCACTACCGGCTACGGCGCCGCGGTCATTACAGCGCAGGTTGAGAAAGGTTCCAACGTCGCTGTTTTCGGCGCGGGCTGCGTTGGTCTGTCAGTCATTCAGGGCGCAGTCAAACAGGGAGCTGGCAAGATCATCGTGGTCGACGTCAATAACAAGAAGAAGGAATGGGGCACCAAGTTCGGCGCCACCGACTTTGTCAACCCTACCGAACTCGGCAAGCAGACTATTCAGGAAAAGCTCATTGAGATGACTGATGGCGGCTGTGACTATACCTTTGACTGCACGGGCAACGTCCAGGTTATGCGAGCGGCTCTTGAGGCGTAAGGGTGTCCAAAACTGCTGTGAAGATGCGTGCTAACGTTGGTGCAGCTGCCACAAGGGCTGGGGTCAGTCCATCATCATTGGCGTGGCTCCCGCAGGCGCAGGTATGACAGATCCTAGTCCCGACTCATGCATAGGATGTAGCCTAACAAAGCCACAGAGATCTCCACGAGACCATTCCAGCTCGTCACGGGTCGCCAATGGAAGGGCTGCGCGTTCGGCGGCGTCAAGGGCCGCACTCAGCTTCCTGGCCTTGTCAAGGACTGGCAGGAGGGCCGTCTGAAGGTGGACGAGTTCATTACTCACCGGCAGCCACTGGACAAGATCAACGATGCGTTCCACGATATGCACGCAGGCGACTGCATCCGCTGTGTGGTGGACATGGGTGCGCAGAAGTGACTACATGGTCTCAAGGGCTCGAAATTGTAAGACGCGTTGAGACGATCAAGGCGCAAGCAGGCAGTGTTTTCGTGATGTGTTGCAATAAATCGCATACTCGCCGGCAAATGGTCAATAGCCGTACCCAAATGGCAAAAGCAAATAACCCATTTTGATTAATCGATCTCACTCCACGTGCACCAACAGCATGGCTGTCGAAGTGGTGTAGAAGCGGTCTGGTTGAAACGGAACGTGGAACATCCGAAGTTCGAGCCCGCAACAACCCCTGCTCCGTGGCAGCCAACCATGCCAAACTCGTGCAATGGACAGCTGCCATGCTTCTTTTTCGAGGTCAGCTCTTCCTGTTCGATTGGACTCCATTCCCAAAGCAGCCAGCGGAACGGCAGCCACCTTCAGTTTTGAGTCTGGTACGGGCCCTCTTGAGACGTCAGGACTGATGGAGTCTACAGCGAACCATGCCAGGAGAGGCTGGGTTGAGCCCTATTTGCAATGCACTTCCCGCTCTTCGGCCCGGCCGGTTAAGATAAAACCACCTCAGCGCCTCGCCAGCGACCAGAGCTCGAGTCACCGGGTTCTAGATGTCCTATGTCCGAAACATATGTACCTCGCGAACCATCGCTATATCTCCGGGGCACGTGTATCTCCCTAGTTGAATGGATGCGGGACCTTAAGTTAACCCGAGGCCCTTTGAAGCAAAGCTCTACATTTTTACCTTTGAATGAGTTCGCGGTCGACTGGACACTTCCTGCACTGTGACGCGCGGATGGCCTGAACCCTTCTACAGTTGCTGTTCAAGAAGCTGTACTGGTACCTTACTGCACTCTGTCTTTGCTCGGCATTCTGAGTACTGCGCCGAGGCGAGGCGCGGTCGTGCTCATCCGACGGCGCTCTTCACCGTTCAACAACATCAGAATGCATCCTCACGCTGCACAATCCGAGCGAGCACCACTTCTGCCGCCCACGCCCAAGATACTTGAGGCCGAAAGCTCTATGGGCGGCGATCAAATACCCGTGGGTAAGTGAATCGCCTTTTTACAAGAAAGCCAAGTTCACACCAGGCAGCAAACTGGGTCTGGGCACGCAATGACAAGCATGGCCGCCGATTCCCACAAACCATTGCCCATCGAGGGTATAAGGCAGAACATCCTGAGAACACGATGAAAGCATTCGAGGGAGCGGTGCAGGCAGGAACCCACGCGATCGAGACAGACATTCATCTGTCCAAAGACAACGTTGTCGTTTTGTCTCACGTAACAGACCCTGCCAGGTTCGCAAGCCGATGGGCTAACGTAAACAGGATCCGGATTTAAAACGATGCTTTGGCATCGATGATACCAAGATTGTCAGTTGTGACTGGTCATATTTGTCCACGCTGCGAACCGTTAAGTCACCGCATGAGCCAATGCCACGACTGGCCGATCTCCTCGAATACCTCTCACACCCGGAACGCGACCACATATGGGTGCTGCTAGACATTAAGCTCGACAACGACGCGGACAATGTCATGCGCCTCATTGCAGAGACCATCAAAGCAGCGCCTCAGCCAAAGCGACCGTGGAATAAGCGCGTGGTCATGGGTATATGGGCCGCGAAATACTTGCCACTATGCCATAAGTATCTACCGGATTTTCCTATCAGTCACATCGGTTTCAGTACCTGGTACGCGCGGCAGTTTCTCAAGGCACCGAACGTGTCCTTCAATATGCTACAAAGGGTGCTCTTCGGCTGGGCGGGCCACCGCTTTCTGCGAGACGTCAAGGCAGCCAAGCGACCGCTCTTCGCATGGACAGTCAACGACGAGAACCTCATGAAATGGTGCATCCAGAAGGAGCTGGATGGTGTGATTACTGACGATCCCAAGAAGTTCAATAAAATATGTGAAGACTGGGATGGTGCAAAGGAGCCTCCAGCAAAGCAGACGTGGCGGCAGTTGTTCCAGACCTTGTATTTCTGGATAATGATTCTGATATTTGGCTTCCCATTCAGGAGAAAATGGCCAGAGACGGTGCAAGACATGCTCAAGTTGCGGGACCTGAAAGAGAAGGCCAGCACAACGAGGACTCTAGATACATAGAAAGTCTTCGGTAGAAGAGTATTGTAGACCATCATTAATGTGAATACGAGACATGAATTGCTGGCTAGGAGCAAAAGCTGCCACCAGGAATTAGCGCCGCGACTATCTCCGCAACGACGCGCCCGTCCATCAAGTGCCTGGATTTTGGACGCGTGCCCCTCCACTCCCACTTCCACGCGCACCTCACCGCTCCCGCACGTTTTTGAACGACATGAGCTCGCGTAATCAGTGAGCCTCGGAAATGACATGAAAGCGCTTATTGTCTCTTGCCATCACCATGCCCCGTGAAATCATCACCATCCAAGCCGGCCAATGCGGCAACAACATTGGTGCGCAGTTCTGGCAGCAGCTCTGCCAGGAGCATGGCATCTCACGCTCCGGCGACCTTGAGGACTTCGCCTCCGACGCTTCGGCCGCGGGCGATCGGAAAGACGTCTTTTTCTACCAGAGCGACGATACGCGCTACATTCCACGCGCCATCCTGATTGACCTGGAGCCCAGAGTCCTGGGCGCGATCAAGACTGGCCCATACAAGAACATCTACAATCCGGAGAACTTCTTCGTCGGCGAGCAGGGAAGTGGCGCCGGCAACAATTGGGCCGCGGGATATGCGGCGGGCGAGCGCGTGCAGGAGGAGATCTTTGATATGATTGATCGTGAAGCAGATGGCAGTGACTCGCTCGAGGGCTTCATGCTACTGCATTCTATCGCGGGCGGGACCGGGTCTGGATTGGGGAGTTACCTGCTCGAGCGGATGAACGATCGATTTCCCAAGAAGATCATACAGACGTACTCGGTGTTTCCGGACACGAATACCGGCGACGTGGTGGTCAACCCCTACAACAGTTTGCTGGCGCTACGGCGACTGACGCAGAATGCGGATAGTGTGGTGGTTCTGGACAACGGTGCGTTGTCAAGGATCGCGAGCGAGCGATTGCATGTGCAGGAACCGAGTTTCCAGCAGACAAATCAACTGGTCAGTACGGTGATGAGCGCAAGCACGACTACTCTGCGGTATCCCGGATACATGCACAACGATCTGGTGGGAATTGTGGCTAGTCTGATCCCGACACCACGATGCCACTTTCTCATGACGGCCTATACTCCGTTCTCCGGCGACAATCTGGATCAGGGCAAAACGGTGCGTAAGACTACGGTGCTGGACGTTATGCGCCGGTTGCTGCAGCCCAAAAACCGCATGGTCAGCGTGGTACCTAGCAAGAGTTCGTGCTATCTGTCTATTCTCAACATCATACAAGGCGAGGCAGACCCCACGGACGTGCACAAGTCACTCCTACGTATCAGAGAGCGCAAAATGGCAACATTCATACCCTGGGGACCAGCGTCGATTCAGGTGGCATTGACCAAGAAGTCGCCTTACCTCCCGAATACGCACCGTGTGAGTGGGTTGATGCTCGCAAATCATACGAGCGTTGCGACACTGTTCAGAAGGGTGGTGTCGCAGTACGAGAAGATGCGCAAGCGTAATGCTTACCTGGAGCAGTACAAGAAGGAAGCGCCCTTTGCCGAAGGGCTTGGGGAGTTTGATGAAGCGAAGGAGGTGGTGATGGGTGCGGTGCAGGAATACGAGGCGGCAGAACGAGAGGATTATCTGGACCCAGATGCAGGTGCGAAGGGCGATGGCGCGTGAGTAGCACCTGTGGGTGTAAGTGTACGACTGACGACGAGCTACGACCTGGAATGCTGCCAGCCAGGCGTTGGCAGGGTGCGAAGACCCCAGGGCTCGCCATTCGGGCAACTGCATGCAGCTGCAGTAGTCGGGATGCAGATGCAAGATACGGCTGCATAGGCCTACCGAATTGGATGCAGAGGATCTCCAAATGGTCATGCGCGCACATGACTTTGTTTGGTCCACAATGTGCACATGTCGTTGGGATGCTGTTGGACCAGAGGAGCGCCGAAGCATTTGACTGGAATTGGACGGGGTTCAGCGCATGCAAGGTCCTGTCGGTCGCATGGCTCGGCCACCAGCGGTCAGTTGCCAGGTGGCTGCTGAAACTGACCTGATGAGACCACCTGGCATTTGAGATTGGCAGGACAGGATTGAGTGTATCATGTTGTCCTCGGATCGACCAAGGAGCTGGGACACGGATGAAATGAGGGTGTCTGCGAAGCTTTCGATTGACATGGCCGGACCTAGCACCTGTAGCTGAGAGAACCATCACTGTGATTACAGGCCTAGACTAGCCCAGCCAGTACTTGGTAGGGGCCCGTCCTGCTTTGAGCCGTGGGCAGGGCAAGAAGCGAACAATGCAATGTGATAGTACGGTCTAACGAATGCAGACTACAGCTTTGTTTTGGGCAGTTGTGCAGCGTGAGACTGCGCTTCGAGTGCTCTATGGTGCCTAAGCTTCCGCCGATCTAGGTACGCTCTCGGGGCATCAGCACCCTTTGCCGGTAAGCACGGAAAGGCCGCAGCTACTGCAGTCCCACTGTTGGCAGCTACTGGCCACCCATGGCCACCGCTTCGAGGCTGATCCGACGGCCGGTGATTCAGCGTTGGCAGCCCATTCCTTCGTCCAGGCACCCGGACACCGCGATATCGGTGAGGACCCACGGCTTCGTAAAGAGGGTGGACATCAAAAGCCTCATTTTCTTGTCTTGACCCAGAGGGTGCTGACTCCACTGCCGCCACCTGCAGGGCCACTCGTCGCTGTTAGTACTCCGTACTGGAGTTGCCTCGGGGGTGGTCGTTAATGACGAAGACGGCGTGACAACCAGACCCTTCCCTGTCGTTCTACACAGCCAGCGTGACCTCTGCTAGCTTTGGCTTTGCTCCTGCCTTGTCCAAAGTACCTTTCCTTCCTCACTATCACCATTTATCATCTTCTCGCCACCTGCTCGTCACCTTCACCACCATCAAACGATTACATCAAGCCATCATCTGCACACCCCGACGTTTCCTACCTCCAACTCCGCTGCACAACCTCCGATTCGAGTCACGAGCCACTTTCGGACCTCTAGCTATCTTGTCTGACTGATCGTCCTCTGCCTCTTACTACCTCAGCTTTACACCTGCATCGCCGCAATCGCCATCATGCCTTCTCGCTCCAACTCCGTTTCATCCAGTACCGCCAACCCTGAGCCTTCCGCCGATAGCATCGCTATCAGTGTCATCATCGCGGATGGAAAGAGTGAGTCAACACCGACAACGTGTCCCCGAATAGCTAGCTAACGTATTCGCAGCCATCAAGCTCAACATCCTTCCTACTCACACCGTTTCCAACCTCGTCGACTTCCTCAAAGCCGACACCACTGTTGACACCAACGCCCGCCTGCTCCGAGATTCGCAACCTCTAGATCCCTCATCCACCGTTGCAGCCCTCGAGCTCTCTTCTGGCGCTACGCTCTCTCTAGATCCTCCTTCTACCCGACGGTCTAGTTCTCCAACCGAGGAGTCCATATCCGCATCTTCCGCCACTGAGACACCCTCCTCATCAACGCCTGTCTCGACCGCCTCGACTCCGCGCTCTTCGACACCCGCGAAGAAGCCGCGTAAGCCGCGCTGCACCAAGAATGGCTGCAATGCACTCGCGCAACCTATCGTGGGCGACTGTGGCTTCTGTCAAAAGCGCTTCTGTGGCAAGCACCGCATGCTAGAAAGTCACAACTGCGAGGGCCTCGAAGATGCGCGGCAAGCGGACAAGGCCAGAAACACGGCAAAGCTAGAAGGCGAGCGAACCGTCATGTTGAGAGGTTTGTAAGGGGCTTTCTTAAAGAGCAATTTCTTGAAAGCGCACCCCAAGTACATACATATTATGGATTCCCTCAATTTGCAACTACGGAACGACATCGGTATGGATGGGCAACTGAATTAGGACAAGGTGCTCGGCGTTGCAGGCATTTCTTAGATGAATGGATCGACGGATCAGAGGATTAATGCCGCAAGGTCTCTTAGCATTGATATGATCGGCTACGATGTGATTAGGGACCGAATGGCGCATTTTCCGGGTTTGCAGTAGGATTTCATCAGCTAATGAGTGAGTGCGCGACTGTGCGGGCGATGCACATTCCTCACTTCTCACTGTCGATACCTCGATACACGGCTTTCTTTCTCCTGCGATCACATCAGCCTGTTGTGCTGCTGTGCTCCTGGTCGAGAAGTCAAAGCCAGGCAGGGAGGCAGACAGACACATGTCAATAAAGACGATCGAAATTACTTCTCGTTCTTCTCGCCTGTAGCAGTCGCTATCGCGTAAAACCTACGGGACAGATATAGTCTGTAGCCGTAGAGCGTACTAGTACGATGCACGGAGATTTGATTCCTACTCATTACTCAATATTCAATACTCACTGTACGGACACGCCCTGTCACATCTACTTCGTAGTTCGCTCTCTAATCTTTACCGTCACTCTTTCAAATGTTGTGGTCATGATGTACACACAAGCGGGCGAATAGATGTACACATAGATGTATGTATGTGTATACATGTCTGATAAGTATATAGCATATACGACAGATACCAGTACCTGGTATCTTCCACGCCGTCATGACCACCACGGCGGTATACCAAGTAAGAGCGAAAACGAAAAGCAGGCAAGGACGACTCAGAGTCAGAGTAGCAGCAAATGGCCTGCTTGAGGTCGTATCGTACCCTGCTAGCCTCTTTAATTCTCCCGAGCGAGGTCTGAGGGCGCGCGTGGGCTGGTTCGTGGCTTATGCGGTGGCCGTGGTCAGGGTTCCCTGATTGTTTCGATTTCCCGATGGGCCCATTGTGGCCAGCATATTGATGCTGGTGCACTGACCCGTGTGCTGGCTGGGTCAACGTGGCCAGCAGGGATGTGGCTTGTGAGGTTGCATGTGTCCCGACGCGATGTGCTTTGCGGCTGGGTACGTGCCTCGTGGGAAGACACTGTGTGGGTGAACAGGAGGTGAAGCTCGGGTCGTTCGCTCGGGTTCATTGTCAATGCGGGTGCTGGTGTGCGGAAATACATGCTTACACAGCATGATGCACTATGAACCTGTTTCCCTGCATGGGATGGGGTGTCTCCCCTCATCTAATAGCTAGTAGTGCTGTAGCATCCTCGTCGTAGCTCGACCGCGATGATTGTGAGATTGTCAGCATATTGACCGTCAACGCGCGCGGTGCATTTTGTTGACAGATGAATCGCGCCTTCAGAATTTCTCGTCCAAGGTCAATTGATTTGAGTGCCGACTTGATCTTCGCTTATACCGTCGTCTCCCTGTTCTCCCAATAATTCCACGTGCTCACCGCCTTGCGATCCCACGGACCAGGCTGCTCACTATCCCATCTCCTGACATCGCGCTTGCGTTTGACGTATTTCCTGGCGCGACCCTCGACATGGTCCCAATCGGCAGGCTTCAGGTAACTCGAGAGACAGGCAGAGCGGTTGCCGGAGCCCTTATCTGCGACAAGCAGACGGAAAGCCGCTGCTGTCCAGGCGAGGCAGGTACATTCAAGGGCGGAGGACGTCGTTGACGGGACTTCGACCGTCCGCAGCAGGGCTGTCACGCGTTCGGAATTCCGCACCTTTGCCAGGGTCACACGCACCAGAGGCACGTATTCGTCGCTGGCCTGTATATCTGTTTCTTCGTAGAGGAATGGGTGGTGGATGTCGTCGGTGTGTGCGACGTGGTAGCGCTTGCCGGGATCGGAGCGTAAGGAGGAGCCTGGGCCCACGAGCAAGCTGAAATGGTAGGAGGAGCAGTTGCTAGAGGAAGTGAAATGTGGGGTGCATGCGCCCCGGGGGTAGAGGGCAAGGTAGAGACGGGGTTTGTTGCGAGTCGACATGGTGGTAGCAAGGTATGTGATGGTACGAGGACAAGAAGCAATTGACCTACCGTTCGGGTTCTGGCAGAGGCATCATAGAGAAATTCGAGGTCAAACACGAGAAGCTGCAACAATTTTGCCGCCGCAGGTTCCAGACTCGATGAATTGAGGCACGAGAATTGGTGTTCTAGAAGAGCATTACCTTTCTCGCTGCGGGCGTCGGGACCATGCTCGGATAAATCGTCCAGGAACAGAAGGTCACAAGCGGTCCCTGGGGTTGCCGGGCTAGCCCCAGCTTATACAGTAGACGACTTGCACGTAGATCTGCGATGCTCGCTCGTCTCGAACCATGAATAGAAGTTGCCTCGTTGACGTGCATAAGCCATGCCTGGGACACGTTGACCAAGGAGATGGGGCAACTTATATGACGTTGTGGAGCATGTTATTCTTGATGACAGGATTTTGGCAGGTACCTGCCAAGGGCAGATGACGAGTGCCATTTGCAGAGGCTTGAGAGTTGGTGAGCCCAAGAGGGCGAAAGGCAGACGAGAGGCGGCTGCAGGTTGGCTGAGGCAGGATCAGCTAGATCGGTTTCAGCAGGAATAATGGTGGCCGCAGTGAGCAAACACGGGTGGCAGCATGAGGCTGAGCCTGCAGCTGCAAGTACGAGTCCGACTTTGTCACTGAACAGTCACGGACATGGCCGGGCCAACGTGCATCAATCGTGCAGCTCATCTTAGGTCAGATGACCCGATGGACTGATTGTTCTTGTGACTTTGTAGTCATACGACCCAGGCATTGAATTGTCAAAAGGCGAGTCTTGTCCGTGGGAGTGGATTGGTGGCAGACCTGGGAACCCTTGTGCCGCAGGATGGCGAAGGGGAAATGATCAGGATGGCAGCAGGGCTCGCCTGGGGCAAATAACCCTATTCCGCACCGCCACACAATGCTCATCACTGTGGCTGCTCATCTCGGCTGGTCGAAAGGCTGACGAAGCCCTCACCTGCTTGTCCTTGGTCAAGCCGGCAGGTGGATCGGATCCAGGGAGGTCATTGGACAACAAGTCAAGGCGGGTGTGGCGGCAGGACGTGACTTGAGGTTAGCGGACGCTATACGTCACTCGGGCGACGAGCCCGTCAGCAGGTTATTAAGCTCGCATCCGCCAGCCAGTCTCTGTCTTCCTGATCATCAACAAACAAAACTGTCTTGTAGCACTTCTTGAGGCTTACCAACCCACCAAAACCACATTCTCTAACCAACCGTTTCCCGCGCAAACTCGCAACCCACGGTCACTATGCCTTTCGTAAGTCTTATCTACCGAGCGTTCGACGTCGATCAGACGCTGACAGCAACAGACCGCCAGCGACATCTGCAAGATCATCCTTGCCATCATCCTCCCTCCTCTCGGTGTCTTCCTTGAGCGCGGTTGCAATGCCGATTTCTTCATCAACATCCTCTTGACCATTCTGGGTTACATTCCCGGTATCATCCACGCTCTGTAAGTTCAAGCCGTGATCCGCCGCAAAACCACCGCTGACAATACCCCCAGGTACATCATTCTCAAGTACTAAGCGATTCCTGCGGGATCCGGACTATCCGACAATGACCCTTCCGATGGAGAACGTCCCACCTCCGTCTCCTTGATATCCCCATCTGCGCTTTCTTCCATGGGTCTGATCCCATTGATACCCCTTGTCGACCGGCTTCTACGATATCCGATCGCTCCATGATGATACGCATGGCCCGGGCCTGGAATTGGAAGCGAATGAACCAAGCGAGAGGCAGCGCCGAGCACGGTTGCTGCACAGACCGTCGACTTTCACATTGATTGCAGGACCGGTATGATGGGTTTGTACAGGTTTCAGGGCGCAATCGGGCATCTAGAGCACGTGGTACTACTCTTGAAATCCTAATCCAGCATAATGAAACTCCTTGTCTTTCTTTTTGTGGCATTCCGCACTGTGAAACAACACCCCCGGAAGCTCGGTTTGCTGGGCTCCCGCAGACCCCTCCTAAACGGCCTACATGGTTCATGTGGGATGATTCGCCTCGCTGTTGCGTAGTGGTCTGAGCGTAACGTGTTAGTCTCCATTATTTGTGTTTGCTCCGGGTGACAGAGTCGCCCATTCATCCTTGCATCGCGCCGCGGCTGCGCACGGTATTCGGGGTGGGATCAAAGGGTCTAAGCGAGGGTTAGCACGTCAGATGCAGATCGCCCTAGCCGTGCAAAGTAGCCCGTCGGACCAGACCGGTGGTGGAATGGGGACCTGATGACGATAACACTCCAAGCTGATGATGCTCACGAAATACATCTCGTCCTAGTAGAGCAATGTACTACAATGTATATCGCAATATTATACAACGTACACAAAGACTGCAGTATGAGCGCCGTGACTGTGACTGTGGCTCGCCAAGGCGTCTCGCTCAGCCTGAAGCGCCGAGAAAGACGCGGCCAGGCGCCCAAAACCACCTGAGACTCTTCACACCTCTCGCCTCCTCGACGTCTCAACATCTGTGACGCTCGCACTGTTTCAATGCCGCTGGCCCTACAGTGAGTAGTCGCCATCGTCATACTAGCATGGGCGCTCATGCATCCGCAATCATGCCCTGCGTGCCAGTACCCTGCACGCCTGGGCGACAGTCGCTTTCTATCATTTGCCCCTATCCCGTTGATTCCCCAGATTCTGCATAATGTCGCTCTGCTGTTGCTTTCAGCTCCATGGTCGAACCTCTGTCGTGACCTAGACTTTCATTTCTTTAACGGCGATCTTGTTGCATAGTCGAAAGCGACCGCAACGTCCTTCCTTTTTGAAGCCCAAACAATGAACGCGGTCCTTAACAGATGAGCGTGGTCACTCGGAGGAGAAAGCGCCAAAGCGTGGCCGCTGGCGGCCTCCCACGCCGCCAGACCCAGACATGTCTCCCCGATAATATAACAGGCCGGCTCCCCAGCTGTGCTTTTCAATGTATCCTCGACTTCTCCCGCCAAAACTACGCGCAAAACGACTGCTCGTCGACCTCCGATTTTGAGCAGCTTTGCACAAATCGTACACGGTCCGGGACAACGATTGGAGAGGCCTCCCTACAATGTCTTGCGTCGAATTGTGCCAATCAGGCCTCAAATGAGCTCTTACTTGCCGCCTACAATATCTGCGTGGATATTGACAATGCTGTGCCAAACACTGCCACCGTGCTGAATGCAACCATTCGCCCTACAACTACATCTATCCCCGGTTCAACTACGAATGCCCTTGTAGCAGTGACTCCTACAGCGCCTCCCACCACATCGACCGCGACCTCGTCAATACCTTCTGTCACAGGGCTGGTTGTGTCGAGCGACGGCTCTCGGATTATTTCTGGCGACGGCATGTCAGTCACCATGGAGATTAGGATGTCTCCATCATCCTCCAATAGCGCGGCGAGTCCAACCATGACCGAAATGCGCTCGAACTTTATGCCAGAGGAAATGCCCCCAATGAACACGGGACTGTCAACAGTTCAAATTGCAGGCATTGGGGCCGGAGCTGGCCTCGCAGGCTTACTCGTGATCGCCTTGCTTTTCCTGTTCTTCCGGCGGCGTAAGCAGGCAAAGGAAGACAAATCTGCATTTTCCAAACAGATTTCCTCGCCCGACACAGATACTTCTCAGATCAGCAGCTGGGGCGCTTCCAGACCTAGACAGCCACCGGTTGATAAACGACGCAGCTTTTGGCGAGTCAGCATCAAGCCAGAAGAAATCGGAATCGCCGTGTCTGAGAGGCCGGGCAAACGTGAAAGCGGCTCGTCGCAAGTGAGCATGCCGAAGCAACCAACACCGACCATGCCAGCCAGGTACGCGGATCCGCGAAGCTCTTGGCCGTCTCTGACACGGGTGAATGCTGCTGCACCCCCTCGGCCTCCACGAGACAGCGTGGCAACCATCTTCGATGAAGACATAGAGCAACAGCCGAATGGTCCACCCCGAGTATCTGTGGGAGGAGTTAACTTCGCCCTCGCTGAACCTGTCAAGTCCAGCCGAGCCAGAAATACGCCACAACCTCTTCAGCTCAATCAGCAGGCGGTGCCTTCCCCGATTTTTTCTGCAGCAACGTCCAGCGCATTGCCTCTTACGCCCACGTATGATAACGGCAATTTCATCGCCACCCCTAATAGGTCGATCGCACCAAACAGCATCGACGCAGCACTGGCGGCCACTCTTCCCGTGTCCTCGATGGCCCCAGGTGGTTCTGACAACGTCTCGCCAACACCTTCGCCGCGTCGCAATCGCCTACAAAAGAAGTCATCGCCTAAGAAGCCGCCTCCTACCGCTGCGTCCTATCCCACAAGGCAAGATTCGATGTCGACAGAGTTCGACACTGATACTACACCAGGGGAAGATGAGAGGCGTCTTGAGACGAAAGCGAGCAGTCCTCTGGCGGTGATCCCGCAAAGCCCACAGAGTCCAATCTCCAACTTACGATATCCAAGCGTTCCAGAATCGGCTGCGGTATCCCCCCAAGCACGAGGCAATCATGCGCAACCACAGCAGGTAGTCAGATCACCTTCCCTTACCCAATTCCCTCTCCCCAACAGCGACCGCCAGCGGAGAAACACACTCTTTCGTAACGACCAAAGCTTCATCACCATTGATAGCGTCTCTTCTGAAGGCCGCAATTCTGATTACTCCATTGAATGGCCCGTACCACCGACCAATCGCCCACAAGATCTGGGGCCCCTCTCGCCGTTGTCGAGGATCATGAATCGGGCGACGGTTGAGACCCAATATAGCATCCAACGTGCCTCGGAAGCTCATCTTTCACCTAGTTCTCAGGCGACCATCACACCAGGGTCGAAACCAGGCGACTTGTTTTTCAAAGTAGTGATGCGCTGAGCATGAAGAACATTCACGTTGGACAGCGGTTGTATTGTTTCTGTACATATATTCAATTTCAAGTTTACTGTGTTGAACAACCAATGAGGACCACGAAGCGAAATGAAATTAGCATTGCGGATTTCAGACTTTCCATATGAAGCTGTTGTATATCGTATGGTATTGATCGGGGATGGTTCAAGTGACTGGTAGTGACTGCCTCATGAGACTGTCTTGTGGGAATTGCCATGTAGTGACGGCCTACCGTGCTCTGCAATCTAACTTCTTTCGGACAAAGTGCCAACGCCTGTAACCTTCCTGGGCTCCCTACCTGCCTACACCCATCTCGAGACTTATCATAATCATCGAAAACTTGGAGCCATTGGCTTGAGGAAGAAAGTATCGAGATACCCTTAAGACCTCGGGCTTAGCAGAACAGTAGGAGACTGCGGCTTCTTCCAATGCAGCTCTGTTTGGTGTCAAGCTCGCTTGTTCGCCCTGCTCGACATCCATTCTTTGCCCGGCCAACTCATCAGACGCGCCATGTTCCAACTCACTTGCAACGTCGAGGCTTCGCTCGATCGTTATACCGCTTCAGAGATGAATCCGAGGACGTCCTTTTGCGCAATCCGCCGCGCAGAATAATGGGGATGATGTTGGCCGAGAATGCAAACTCACTGGTATGATACCTTCCCGACGAACTCCATCATCAACAGAAGCTTATATGGGTGAACAGGATCCCTCTCGGATCTCTGACAGCTTGCCATGTTTGCGGGATGTAGAGTACTCGCATTTAAACACAGCGGTGTTTCTCGTTACCCCTAAATTAGCTCATCTGATTGAAGAAGGTTCGGAATTTCTTTCAGCTACCATGTCTGCTATATTCCATCACAAACCGGCCACGTCTGAAGATACTCCCCTCAGGTCGGTGGTGGGCATTGTCGACAAACTTCCTGGCCCCTTTACTACCGATGCCTCCAGACCAACCCCATGCGAAGGCCTGGCATATTACCTATGCCCCAGTAAAGGGCATGATACTGTACAGGCGCCCGTCCATAACGACGACTCCGTGATTTCGTCGCTGCGCTTTACATTCTTCGAGGGTCGTGTAGCCAACGGGGTTGTGTCTCCTACACAGCGACAAGTAGCCTGGGGACATGGTAGCATATCAGTCCCGTTAGCGAACACACTGTTCATAAATGGCCGTAAAAGCACTCTTATCGAGACATTCTGGGCCAGGACAGCTTCCCAGCTCTCGCCAACCAAAACGTCGGACATCATTGAACTAGCTATTCCGATGTATCGCTGCCCTGGGAATTCGATAATCAATTCCATCCCACTTCAAAGGATGACCTCTCCGCGCGAAGTGAGGTCTGCCATGGGCAACATTTTAGGGGAAATTGAGATCGCCGGCGTAACAGTACCAGCATCGAAGGAACTTGAGGACGTGGTTATGAAAACACCTCTGCAGACACAACCTGACGGCGGGCGGTCACCAGTATTTGCCAGTATTGCATCTCCAAATCGGCAACGATCGGGCGATTTCCCTGGACTTTATCACCTCTGGTCAGGCACAGGTCTCCACCGGGTCACGGGCGGTGGTGGCGGCTGGGGACAGAAACAAGGACTTTTGTCTCTCGAACCCTTCCACGCCCTCTCGACACATGTGCCGACACCTGGTGCATCTACCGCGCCTGTGGACGCGCATGAAGGGAGCCTCCCCCCCGTGTTTCAGAGAGAGGCAGATCTTGTCTGCCCTGGTGATCGAGTGACATTCTGGCGAACAAATACAGACCTTGAGATCCAAGAAAACGGCAGCTTCCTCCGCTCATATCAAAAATCTGGTTGGACCTCGAAAGACGGGCGACCGCGAATCCTTATGGGTTTGATTCACCCACAGGAGGAAGTGCCTGGTGCATCCGCAGGGCAATCATCGAATGATGCGCCTCAGGTTAAGATTATGCGTAACTGTTTCGGTCTGCTGTCAGAGCACGCCTTTGCGCTGCAATTCAGTGGTAAGCGGCAGGTCTTACTCCGTAACAATGAGGAGCAACCAGCTGCACTCAGAAGCGAGCCGGCAGAGATCGAGGAGTTCACAAGTCAGTCTAATTTTGAGGTGCCAAACGCATATTTCAGTACAGCCGTCGATGGCTCCGGTCGTAAGGCGAAGAGAGAGACGGCCGATTCATCTTCGTCGCGCCCAGCGAGGAGCAAGGCGAGGAAGGAGGCACCACAAGGTAGGGGCTCTATTGCAGAAAAGACAGAGCAAAGCCATGAAGCTCCTATGGGGAAGAACGACATGACTCGCTCGACCGTGGTTAGGAAAATTCTCATCGACACAGCCGTTCCAACGTCAGGGACAACGGCTTCATCCACAGCTTCCACCAAGTCGAACCTTGAGGACCGTGCGCAGGCGGACCGAAAATTAAAGTCACACTGGAGGAGACCCCGCAACCTGGTCCGGAAAATGATGGTAGGGGAGAGGTCAGATTCGGAGCAGCTGAAGATGAGAGACTCTCACGTCAAGGCAGTCACGGATAGAATAGACGCCGGTGCCAGTACTGACGATGCTACAAAGGTCTGAAAATGGTGTGGTCGGGTGGAAGTCCTGTGTAGAGAGGGTCTACCGTGTATAAAAGGGTGATTTGAGCGTTTCTCGAATTGGCCAAGTCACCATTGGTGTTTGTCGGGACGACGTACCTCTCCTACATCTATGAAAAGCGGATAGTAGTTTTCATATGGCGGCTGGCCTGCCTCTGCGAGACCACGGCCTGCCATGATATCTGTCCGAAGACGTCATTGCAAGACACAGTCATGGTGTCAAGTGTGGGTTGTGGGCTCCAGCACGTCGACATCTAGTTCCTCCATGACCTGCAAGACAACACCGAGTGATTCCATGAAGCCATTGACCGCGACCCGTAGCATGCGATTGGTCGTGGCACGATACTCGGTACGCAGGATTGTGTTTGACTCCTCCTCTAGGCTCGTGCCGTCCACCACAGCATGCGAGTCAGGCCGCGCTAACGAGAAGTTGCGACGTACGAGCGGCGACAGCTCAGCATCGACCTGGAGCGCGCGAAGAGCGGACGAGGCAAGCCGGTGTGTAGGCAGTGGGATGTCTATGGTACTGCAGTACGGTCAGACTCATCGCATTTGAGGATGGAAAGGCCGGCGTACAGTGCGCAGGGAAATTCATCGGCTGGCATGGTAAAGGCGTGGGCCTGGACGGGACGTTCCCTCGTAGCCGGGAATCCAGGAACCGCGTCACCTAAGCGACCTACCAAGTCCAGATACTCGAAGCCTGGCACAAGTTGACGTTTCAGGCTTGTAGCCTGGTTACCAGGGTGGTTTGAGCGAATGTTTGGAATTAAGTGGGGACGATGCTGAAATCATTGCGCCGCGAATCGGGAGGTGTCTTGGCAGCCTCGCCCTTGGATCTGCTTTCTAACGAGGCTGAATGGTTGTCAAGACAACGGCTCGACTGGTCCACAAAACATCAAGGTCGCATGCCTCCTCGCTACATTATCCAGTCCTGGCCACAATTTATCCCACCGTTCCCATCATTACACTCTGCATCTCGCACATCTCTCTTCCTCCCCCGACAGTCCAGTCAATCGTCGCTCAGACTTCATCTCTACCCTTACAAATCGCTTATGCTAGTATAGCGTAGCTGTGACAACAGTGCCGGCTCGTGTGACTGAGACAGCAGGTTTCAGACCACTTCGCTGCCATCACCAAACCGACGCTGTGAGATCAGACCACAGCAGAGTGTCGCGTGCTCTTAGTGAGCAATGGCACCAACTACGGTGCAGCCTGTGAGCTACGGCCAGGTCATCGAATACATCCAGGGTACGGATCAAAACATTGCCCCTCGCTGCCAACACTAACACCTCCCAGATCGCCTCTACCTCGCATCCTACACTCAAGCTCCCAACGAGAACACTCCATTCCCATATCCCACCGCCCCAAAAAGATCCCCGCACAAGAAGTCATCTCGAGCTCAACACGGACCTACACCCGCCGAAGTGCGCCCAGCTCCCGTCTACTTCACCATCGATGATACCCTCCTGTACAATGCCTTTCACCACGACTTCGGCCCACTGCACATCGGCCATCTCTACAGGTTCGCGGTGCAATTCCACGAGATCCTTGGTGATCCAGCAAACAATGATAGATCGGTTGTTTTCTGGAGCAGAGCAGATGCAAGAAGTCGTGCCAATGCTGCCTGCCTGGTAGCGTGCTATATGGTGCTCATCCAGGCTTGGCCACCTCATTTGGCACTCGCCCCGATCGCGCAAGCAGACCCACCCTACATGCCCTTCAGAGATGCCGGCTACAGTCAGGCCGACTTTGTTTTGAACATTCAAGATATCGTCTATGGTGTTTGGAAGGCCAAGGAGGAGAACTTGTGCCAATTGAAGGAGTTCAATCTCGAGGAGTAAGTCGCATATTCTCAACGCATGAATCTTCCTAACATTGCCAGATATGAACGCTTCGAGCGCGTTGATATGGGTGACTTCAATTGGGTATCACCTCAATTTGTGGCCTTCGCCTCACCTCAATCAGAGCCTACGGCTCCAATACCAGTCAACTCACCTGCGTATGCGACTCTCCCATCCTGTATACCGGAAATCGCCTCCGCGCGCATCAATCAGCCTTTCAAGAACGTTCTTTCCCATTTTGTTCAGCGCAACGTTGGCCTCGTCGTCCGTCTCAATAGCGAGCTCTACTGCCCGTCATACTTCACCGCCCTTGGCATCCAGCATATTGACATGATCTTTGAAGACGGCACATGTCCTCAGCTCCCCATCGTGCGCAAATTCATCAAGCTCGCGCACGAACAAATCTCTAAACGCAAAGCTATCGCTGTGCATTGCAAGGCTGGTCTTGGTCGCACCGGCTGCCTCATTGGCGCGTATCTCATCTACCGCCACGGATTCACTGCCAACGAGGTCATCGCTTTCATGCGCTTCATGCGCCCTGGCATGGTTGTTGGACCACAACAGCATTGGCTACACATGAACCAGAACACCTTCCGCGAGTGGCAGTTTGAGGATACCATCAAAGCCAAGTATGAGAAGGAGAGCAAGTCTTCCACGCCTATCAAGCATTCCAAAACTCCCATGCGTCAACTGTCCAACACCCAAGTGGCAACCCCGCAACGCAGCTCCGTCCAGCGAGCCGCTCTCGGGGAGATCGATGGCAATGACGCTGCTGGCACCCAGCCCGTCCAAGACGAGAATCTCCCTGCACCAACACCAGGCCAACCCCGAAAGTATGCGCGGATGGACCCTCGTGGCCACACCTATCAGCGCAGCACCTCGGCTGGCTTCCGCTCCAGCATGACCACTTCTACACAGCAAGAGAAGGCAGCGGACCCTGCAACTGCCATGACCGATTCTGACGAAGAGTTCATTCTGCAGCGCCTTGCTGCAAGACGATCAGCGAGCAAATCTCCCAACGCCACATCGGCCAAGGGTAAAGGGCGGTCGGTGTCGTACACCACTACCACCACCACAACCACGAAGACGATCGATATGGGCGACATGGGCATTTTCGAAGATGATGGAGATGCAGTGTTTGGCGATACCGAGGTAGAGGACTCAAACGCTATTTGGGCCGACCACCAAAACGAAAACGCTGCTTCACCCAAGAAGCCCAGCCTGGGTGCGAGTGACGGCGCAGGCAAGAGTCCCACACGCTCGCCTAGTCTAGGCATGGGCACTCGGTCACGGACTCCACGACGAAGTGCTAGTGGCGTGCACAACAACGGCAGCGGCATCGGTGTTGCGAAGACACGGTCGATCCGAGAGCGCGAGTCTCCCATGAGGAGGAGCACGGATGAGAGCAAGAGCCGCGTGCGCAAGACCAGTGGGCGTGTGGGCAGCCAGGGCCATGGACACGCGCACAAAATCCTCGGCACGCGGTAGGACCGTAGCAATGCAACTAGGCAGAGAGGCGCATGTGCCTGCGGTGACCAAGACTGTGTTGTCGAGGCCGACATAAAACTTGAGTTTCCGGAAGACCACGTCTGGGCCGTGCAGGTGTCCAAGGCTGAGGAGAGTGTCAATGCGTGGCTGCTAGGTCTTCGACCATGGGGTCAGGAGCTGTGATACCTATGTCCCTGCTCGGATTCAAATGCCTATTCGTGGGCGGACGGGGCTGTTGCTTGATGAGTACATGATGCGAAGGCGTTGAAGGGGAATCTCGATTGAAGTTTGCTTGTCCAATTAAGCTCAGGATGGGCTTTGCATTGCATTGCAACCGTGAGTGGGATTCGGGACCTTTGGGTTTCAGCATGGGTGCACGGTGTACAAGAACTTTGCATGGGGTCACGCGCCACAGGGGCACGCGAGACATGAATTTATGGTTTTCTCTACAGTGAGACAGAGCGATTTCAATTGAATTGACTTGAAATGAACGATTTTTCCGCCCGGCTTGGAGCTTGCTCCGCTTGTGGTTGCATACTGAAATGGAGGCGGTTGCCTCGTTGCCTTGTTTTGTCCGTAGCCTTGGGTGGAGCCACCCCGCGTGACTTGGCTCGGGAGCAGGCGCTGCAGCTGCTTATCTTGTGTACTCACTGGCGATTTGGGAGGTAGCACTTCATTGGGAGACAAACAAGAAGGGACTGGTAGAGGCAACGCCAATGGTCAATCTGACGGGATACCTAGCATTCCTGAAAGCACACTCGACTGTGGTTGATTCTGTCGCCTGCGCTTCAGCACTCCGGGTCTCTCAACACCTTCGCCATCTCTCCCCTCCACACAGTATATGCAAAGTAGGGAGAGCCTTTGGCACGTGATAGCTCGGTCATCTACCTACCCGATCCATCTGCATGTGACCCCATGAACGTCATGGGTGAGTTCGCGAGGAACGTTCCGAGCTTTACCCAAAAGGCAACTAAAGAGGGGAACCCAGCACACCCTCCCTAGCGCAGCCGCAGGATATATAAGGGACGCTTGAATAAGCGGCTTCTCCTTGAGGAGGGGCACAGTATTGCGGGCAACAGCGGGGAGTTGTCTTCACTGCTGACACCTTGGTACATTGAAATCGCGAAGTGGCAAGACGACAGCGGATACGCTACACCACACTTGCACTATCCTCGACTCCAGCCGACAGCTCACCATTACCCAGAATCAAAGCCATCTCGCCAATCCCCCTTCCGACTTCCGCTCCACCCGTCACCACCACCACCAACACCACCAAAATCCACACACAATGTCCTCCCCACCCTGGCAAGACCGCCGCGGCATGTTCCAGACCGGCAAAGCCGTGCACGAGCCCGCCCGCCGCCGCTCCAGCGCCAGCCAGGACCCTTCGTCCCCTTCTCTGACATCCAAACTCGCCAAACCCGGCGGCCTCGCCACCTTGATTCCTCCCACGGGGCAAACCGCGGGTCCCGAGAGCGCCACGCGCTTCATCTATCGAAGGGGAAAGGAGGTGCATGAGCCCGCGAGGAAGAAGTCCTTGTCGTCCGAGGAGAAGGCCGGGGCAACGGCGCCGGCGCTGCCTGCCGCATCGGTGACGACGACGGCGCCGGCTTCGGCGGGTGCTGGGGGACGGCGGGTAAGTTTCGATTGATCTACAGGCTTGCTTGCCCTTTGCTCTGTCTTCCTGAGTCGTGTTCTGATTTCGGACGATGTACGAACTGCATCACGCTTCCTCTGGCCATCCTGCCGGCGCAGAAATCAACCGGACGTTTCCTCCGTGATTCGTCACCGCCCTGCTCTGGTGCAGAACATGCCATGCCATGCCATGCCTCTGTCCCTACCCCTGAGCCTATGCACCATCCCTCCTTCCCCCAAGCCCCCAACATCTTCCCGCATTCAACATCCAACATCATCCCAATTTCACCCACCACCTGCCGCTCTCATCCCACGGTTCCCCTACTCACCGTTCCACACCCACCCACGCAACCCGCAAACCTATTGACCCGGTCGCTCACAAACACACTCAACAGTCCTCCGCATCCTCCCAATCCAGCTCCACCGCCAGCTCTGGGGGCGGCGGCCGTCGCTACAGCGACCTCCTCTCCAACCCGGACCACGCCCAGCGCCGACAGGTGTGGGAGGACATGAAGCCCGCGGGAGCGGGTGGTGGGTTCGGCGGCTTCGGTGGAAATAATGGGCTTTTTGGAGGATTGTGGAATCGAGGTTCTGGGGAGAAGAAATAAGGAGAGGGAGTTCTGTTGGGTGGGGGGTCCTGTGGAGGTCGGATGGTGAGGATTGGTTGGTGCGGATGTCTGAGATTTGCAGGGGGTAGTTGCCCAAATTGTATTCTCACTGTCGATGGGGTCGTTCGTTGGAACGGGGGGGGGATTTGTAACTTCATTCTTGGCTGTGCTGTGCTGTGAAATGAGGTATGTGATGTATGTGACTGATATCTGTCGGATGGGGAGCTGACTTGGGACTTGTCTTGAGACTCTCAGACGATCGTGGGCAAGTAGCGAGTTGCTGAGGCGCGGGCTATTCGCGGTCAAATGTGCTTCACAACTCTAAGGATATAGTTGCTGCGCACCACCGTTAGTGCGGGGAGAAAACGCAGTTATGCCGAAATCTCATTACGCTAGCCTCTCAATGCATATAAGGCCTTCCAAAAGCTCAGACGCTGAGGCATGGCAAGCATTGCAAGTATTGGGCGCACTCTACACGGAGAAAAGCGGACAAGTGACTGAGTTGCCTCGTTGCCTCGCCGCCATGTCCTGGCACACGTCTTGGCTACTCCATCTTGATTCGGGCCAAATATGCACGTACCTTCACCCATCTGCTCAGTTGACTACCAACTCAAAAGCTGTAGCGTGGCCGCTTCTCTGTACTTGAACTGCTGAGCGAGGCTTTTGCCGGTCCTCTCGCACTGCCCCGCTTGTCCGTGTCAACCGAAGGGCTGTACTGGCCTATCGCGTTCTCGTCCACGCCGTCTGGCTCAGAACGTCCGTCGGAAGCCGTTGATGACGTTGCCAGCAAAGCTTGCGACGACTGTCCGTGTACTTGTATTGGACCTTGGTGAGATTGTTGAGTTGCGCGTGAACTGCTAGGTGGAGTTTGCATGTGATACAGGTCGGCGGTAGCAAGGTCAACGTTGTTATGGTCGCCGGAAAATGCGTCATGCTTCCGCTTCTCACCTGTGATGCTTCTATCTGTGTCGCGAACATTTGAAAGTGCCGTCATATCGTTCTGCGTGGATTCGAGCAGGGAATTGTCCTTATCAGTCCGTCCGGATTCATCGCCATGCGGGATTTCTGGCACAAGATGACCATCCGAGAGCAAAATAGTGGACAGGACATCGGCTGGCTGGTAAGTCGCCATACCTATTGGGTCGTTGATGTTAGTGAAGCTTGCGGCATCCCACCAGTCATAGGCTTGCTCGTCGATGACATGTTCCGTCCACATTTGTGCAGGATATGATGGCAGTTCAGAAACTGAATATGTTTGCGGCTCAACATTACTAGGCACATCACCTAGGAACCAATTCTCTGAAGGGGAGGCTTCCACTGCGCCCATATAAGCTGAAGACTGTGCCAAATCATCCGACTGAGAAAGATCCATTCCGAACATCAGAGACTGGTCGTACTGGTCAAACGGTGGAAGCTCAGTGGTCGATCGTGAGACTCTGTATCCGCGGAACATTGGCTGCATATGCTCAACACCCAGGGGCGTTACTGGCTCGACGGCCGGCTGGGTCAGATCAACAGCCGGTTGCGGGGGTAAGAGTGTCGTGATGTTACTCGGATTCACCATGGCAGGGATCAGCATATCGCGCGCGGACTGCAGACGGCGAGCTTGGTCAGAACCGGTGCTGATTTGGTCGATCAGAACATCTCGGGCGTCATTGAACAGCTGCTCTTGGGCTGCTTTAAGGGTATCAAAAGCTAGCCGGTCATCTGGGAGAACGTTTTCCGGGTGATCTGCACGTGTCAGTGGCTACCACAAAGAGGGTGTCTAGCAGAGTACAAGGACATAGCTGATCTTCCACAACCTTAAAAGCTGGAAAGAACTTCGAGAAGCCCTCTGCCCACAGAATTTTCTGTATGTCGTCTTGATTCAAAGGTTGGCTGTTTCCCGGCAATGCAGCAGTCACTGCTCGGCTCCGACGGAGGGACGTAAAAAGACCAACGTCTATGTCACCGTTCTCCAAGTGAGCTAACAAGTGATCCTGCTCATGGTTAACATTTGGGATTTTGAGGTGGGGGGAGGAACTAAACGTACGTTGTGTAGCTCTTCGACGGTTCGAAACTCGTCAGAGGCACACATGTGTCTATAGTATTTGAATAGGTAGCAAGAAAGGCGTCTAGAAGGCTTGTCATTAGTCCGGAACATACCTACCCAGCTTGTGCCAAAATTCTGGTCTTTCTTGGTTCGGCCATCGGGAGGCTTGAAGCAATGCTCGGACGTCGTCAATGCCTTGTTCGAGCCCTGGCCTTGTACTCGCCGGGACCGATTGGATGATTCTCCACTTGGATGCTGACGGACATCAGTCCTACCGGCAACACGATATCCTGATATCAGCCGTGTGCCTAAGATGTCGTATCCAGCAGCAGTGGCTATGTTGACACAGCATGTCGACTCGATCCGTGGTAATGCGAAGCGTTTTCTACCTTTCCCAGCTACTCTTGATGTGGTAGACTGTAGCTCGTACCGCTGGTAAACTGAGTACCGACAGGTATATGCAAACAGAGCCACATCAACACCAGCACGAAATCTGCTGCTGGTGGGTCTCGCCACTAAATGCTGCTGTTTGGCTTTGTCAGGCCAGAATGGTCCGATATCGTGACTGCAATCTCCTCCGACGCTCAGTGTATTGTTTAAACCCGGTGAGGCTTCTTCCGACTGACCTCCGTTCCCCTCAAGGCCCGGAGGCTTGCTTGTAGGAGAGGTCGTAATAACGCTCGGCTCGAGTATGGTGGATAGCACTCTGGGAGGGTTTTGTCTGATTGAAGATGCTCCTTTGGAGACTCGGTCCTTGTGAGCGAATACCGAAGAGGTCCCCCGTAGTATGCACCTTCCGCATCTTTGCCATCCACAAGATGCACATCCGGCGTTCAACTTCACACTTTGTGGTCCATCACCACAATTGCAGCAGTACCAATGATTACCCATGGCTCCCTAAATTCGAAAGCGCAGCTGGTGCGGGATCATCGTACTACTGCGGCTGTTGCAGGCGAACACAAAACGTAAGGCAGAAGGATCCCCGGCTTCGTCAACATCCTAATGAGAAGGCAGAACATTGTTCGACCGCAGCGAGAAGCTGCGTTGAGTACCTCAGGGAAAGCGCGAACCAGCCCGAACCGGCAACAAGGCATCGGGCGGGCCATGAAGCGTAGATTCCCATTTGGGAAACAAGTGTCTGCCCAGCGACAAGGGTGTCAAGCCCCAATAACCATCGCGTTTCGGCCATTGGTGTGCCTTCACAGTCGAGGCAGAACCGGTGTGCAGGCACCACACGATTGGCTGACGGGCAGCATAGGGTCATGTACGATGGTCTTGGTGTCGGGAAACGAGTCTGCAGCAACGGTGAGAGGAAAGAGATGAGAAGATGAGAGGTCAGGGAACTCGCGAGGCAGACTAGGATCAATGACGATGGTTGAGATTGGTGGCGTGTAGGACTGCAGCGAAGCTGCCTGGTGATCCATGGCTGAGCTTTCCCGTAAGGTGGCTCATACCCACCTCTGGAAAAGAGGCCTCACAAGCAGGGCGTCAGGAGACTCACCGGCTGCCAGATCACCTGCGGCAGCACGCCCGATGATGAAGCGCATACAATTCCGTAGCTGCGGACTGCGAACTGCGGCCGGCGCAGGTAGGTGGCATCAAATGCGCCCTGTTCTGATGTATAGGGTGCGAAGATGGTATGATGTAGATATTCACGTGGGAAGAAGCTTCGGCACCGCCCCTTTACTGCCAAGACATGTGAAAGTACGAGTGAGCGACTATGTCCACGTCTCGCGTTCAGGTTGCACACTCTTCTGAAAGAAAATTACAGCAATGGATTATCATTGCTCTCCCGACCTTTCAGTGTGGCCACAGGAGAAAGCCCAGGGTGCTGATTGACACCCCGTAGAAGCGGCTTAAGCTACCTAAAATTCACTGCCTATCATCACATCTCCAGGCTGTTGTGAGACACACCACGCGCTCTGTCCATCATCGTGCCCCGAAAGCGAAGAGAAAAGATTCCATCCCAGTTTGATAGTCTGTTTCTGTCGGTCGATTGCTGGAAGCACAAGTCAAAGATGCCATTCCCGATGTGATTCCCAAGCCATATACCAGTACAACCTTCTCCAATGTTTTGCATCTCGATGGGCGCTTGATTGGAAGAAAATGAAAGCGCCGACGAGGGTAATGTGATTGTGTTGCCTGGAGGAGGTCTGCCGACCGAAAAGAGTTGGAACCTGCCGGCACCAAACGGACGATCGCCGTTGAATAAGAAATAATGTTCAGTGAGTGTGCTAATGCGCTATGCCGTGCAATTGCATAAAAACGGATTTGTCGTAATGAGTGTTGTGAACCATAACGAATAATCCCTCCATAAGTCGTAAAGTTCAAGTCATCAAGGGAGCTCCTCGGGAGCTCTTAGGATAGTGGTGCGTGTGGATCATTCACCAGCGGTACCCTTCTCTTTCATCCGCCAGAATTTCATCAGCTTGCTTAGTCGGTTCGATTTCCGTTTCTCCTTCTCATCCGCCGGGGTTGTTTCAGGCGCCACAGTCTCGAATTTCAGATTGCTGCCATTGGCCGATCCCGGCATGAGCCGGTTCAAGCTCGCGAGGCTGGCACGCTTCCACGCTGGCTGATTTGACCGAGATGTTACCGGAACGCATACCGAGTGTGCACGCTGCTCAATCGATGACCGCGTGTTTGCACTGCTCGACATGCGTGGGAGAGCGCTGCTCGAGATGCTGTCTGACAACGATGGCAAGTCTTCGTTGGACCCGCGTAGCACGAATTCCGAACTCGTCTCGCCAAAATTTCGCGCGTTTCTCGGGAAGCTCTCGAAAGATACATGCTCTGCATCTGGCGAGGAAATCATTGACGCAGATGTTGTCCTGCCTTCCGTCGACGAGGCGTAGTGCGAATGTGGTGCCGAATAGGCAAAGAACATCGGAGAAGAAACCGGTCTTTTTGTCTCGACAGAAATCACAGGAGCTTCGATAGTCGCGGTGGACGATCGCTGCGGGTCGACAGGAACATCGTCTTCCGGGTCGACAATAACAACATCGTCGGTTGTGACGGCCAACCCTAGACCATCGAGAGCGGTAGCTTGCTCAGCAGGCCGCGTCGGGTTCGAACTCCTAACATTCTCGTTCTTGCTGTTGTCGCCTGTCTTTCCAGCAAGGAAATTGTCCTCTTCTTCCTCATCGAACACTTCCTCCGACAGAGACTGATTACTACCCATTCTCTGCATACCAAATGATGCCCGATTCACGGGCTGCATCGCCGGAGCCGACTCGGATCGCTTGTGGAATGCTCCGAAAGGATCCATTTGACCTCGACGCTCGCTGCTATGGAGTTTGGCAATCCGTGATGCAGCCCCTCGGGTTGGAGTGTCAGGGGAAGCCCCGTCAGTCATTGCGGCATCCAGGTCAAGCACCGGCCCCGACGCTTCAACAGGCGACGTTGGAACGTGGGCGGAGAAGGAAGGTGCTGTCCCCATAAGAGGGTTGGATTTAGGGCGAGCTCGTTGCACAACAGGCGAGGGCTCACGAAGCACAACGGTGTCGTCGGCATCGAAGATCTCGTTGATTCGATCACTAGGGCGTCGCACGAGAGTAGGTGGCGTAGCTACACGCTTGCTGTTCTTCGCATGGCGTTTGGCGGACTTTCTGGAAAAAATGCCGGATGTCCATGTGTGATACTTTTTCTTCTTCTTGATGCTCGAGCACCGCTCTGGAGATGTCCGAGGCCTTGGAGGATCAATAGGATCTAGATTGGGCAATGCCTGAATATCCGCTAGTGGATCCTCTTTCTCACTCTTTGGCGTGGGCGATGGCGAGGAATGTGCCGAAGGGCTGAACCAGAAATGCTTCTTTTTGTTTGGCGGGCTTCCGGACAACGTCACTGCTGGCGAGCCTGACGCAGAGAGTGGTCGCTTGGGCATGCTCATCGATTCTTCCCTTTCTTCCCTCGATAGAACGGGTGAGAGTAGGGTCGCGGGATCGGCTGTATGTGGACGCTGCTTTGGTGGACTATCGTCCATGACACGTGAATTTGTTGGGGAGCTTACTGCTGATGTAGGATAGATCGAATTGATGCTTCCCGAAAGCGAGTGGCCTCGTACCGTTGAACAACTGCCCTCGGTTTCGGAGGAGATCAGAGAGAGGGGCCGCGGTTGCGGAATGACATCCACACGATCAGCGAAGCCGACACGTGGGCGAATACCAGACATGCTTTCTCTTCTCTGGGGTGACGATGGTGTCGACTGGCTCTGTGAGAATGATTGTCTTGGAGGACTGTATTTGGGCACGGTGAAACCCGGCTCAGAGGGCGTGGTTGGCTGAGAGCCGACACGAGCCTTGGACAGGGCAGCAGTCTTGATCAGGTCCGACGTGTCAATGTCGGAAACCGAGATTGCTTGGGATCTTCTATGCATATGACCACGCGGTGGCCCACTGACTGGTGGAGGACGGTAATCGCTCTTTCCTGGACTTGTGCCGACAAGTTGTGATCCTTCTTTGCCGCCCCCGACAAATTCGCTGCCTCGTCGTCGATGGCCCATGCCAGAAGAGCCTGGCAACTCGGGAAACGTTGAGCGTGTTGGGCTGGGTGTCCCCGAGGATGTAGTGCTTCCAAAAGTGAACGCTGGAAGTGGTGCTGGCCTGGCGGACCGGCTGACGCGCTGCTGATTGAGGGCCATCTCTTGAAGGACGGGATGTGTTGGGCTGACCTCGCGCTCTGCCGAAGGAAGATTTGCAGCGGGGTTGAAGCTGAAGTCTGGCAACGGAGGTGGCAGTCCTCGCTTAGGACAGTCACGCGAATCGTCCTCGACTGACAGATTCTCATCACTTTCAACAGACTCTTGTGTGGTGTCGGCGCCAGGATTGAACGAAAAGGCAGGTAAACGCTCGGGCTTTGGGGTTCTTGATGGTGCTCGTCGGTGCCTTGACGGCGAAGAAGGAGCGTTCGGCCCATCGAATGGGGAGGCTCCCATGCTAGGCGGAGGGAGGGATACGGAAGCCATGCTGTGCGGTACTTCGATACTTAGATTCAACTCAGTACGGGCTGCGTGCGAATTGGAAAGTACTAGATCGTCGCAAGCGAGGTCGAGACGGGGTGTGCCAGCACCATGAATGGTCTATTCAACCTCCGACTCTTAGAAGGACAGTAGCCACCATTAATGCCTAGAGATAGTATTGTTGTTGCGTTATATGTAGAATAGGATGGTGTGTGGACGCTGGGTGATGGATCGTATCTGGTTCGATTGGCGAGCAGGGTAGGTGATTAAGGAGCGGACGGCGACCTGGCAGAAAGACCCCCAGTAGAGAGGTCCTTCTGCGAACAGGAGCCTGGTGTCGTGTGGGATGAAGAGGGCAGAGGAGGGGTAGGTCGAGAGGAAGAAACGGTCAAGTCGAGCAGAGGAACTAGAGAGGGTAGAGGATGATGGACACGAGTACCGCAGTGTGGACAACGGAAGTGCGGGTTGGAACAAGCGTCAGCTGGGCCACGCAGCGCGCAGCAGCACAGCGTAAAGCTAGCGCAAGTCAGGCGGGCATTTTTTAGGCGGTCCACTAGCCCTAATCTGCTCAGCTCTGCAGGCGACAGGCGGGCACAGCGAATCGCGAAGCCCTCAACTGCAGTCACGTCGCCTTGACCTGGCATGCGATAGCGAACTTTATCGGGCTTCACTCCTGAGGCCTGCTTGTCGTTGCCAAAGCTACCAGCTTGTACACTCAGCGAGATCAATCGTTCTGGCAGCTGGGATGTGCTGACACCCGGCGAGCGGTAGTGGTAGCGATATTGCTGCCCAGGCTGCTGAGGGTGGCAGCGCCATGCTGGCAATCTCGGAAGAGATTAAAATCATCTCAGCTCCATCTTGCACTGCTAAACTGCCATGGTATCCATCACGGCCACATCATGGCCTCTGCTTGTTCGACGTGGTTGCTATCTTGCAAAGTGAAAATTCCTGCTTTTGTTGGCACGCCGTCGTCACTGCATTAACGATGCAGATTACGCGCGTGAGGGTGTGATGCAAAGTCCTCTAATGGGTCGTGAGCGCGGGCTGCATCTGCAGGTACACTCCGCTAGCCGAAACGGCCTGAAGTCGATGCAGGTACACTCAAAGCCTGCTCCGGAAAGTAGCTTGCTCTGACCTGAGACTTCCCATCAGTCGTCCCGAAAGAACTGCTGATCCTGGCGATCTGTCGCCTCTGCTGCAAGATACGCTCTGTGCTCTGAATTCCATCCCTTTCCGTCTCAACCGTGTGCCACTCCTTCATTTGCGCTTCGTCTTTGGTTCATACAGCATCATCTGCCCTCTTAAGTTGACAAGAGTGCCGATGTCGACCGTCGTGCCCGAGTCCGAAGGCAGCAAGAGATCTTGGGGAGAGTTCCCGCCTGGAGTCTCTCGGTGGCGGCGGGTCTCCCAGACAACCTACAGACAAGGCCGCTCTAGCGCCAAACCTGCGGCATCCAATTGTGCAGGTCTTTCAGGGTCTTCGGGTGACTAACAGCCTGGCTTTCCGCTTTCTCCTCCACAGTGGCCCACACGCTGTGCCAGCTTGATGCCTCTTTTTCGGCGGCGTTCACTTTCGACCAGAGTCCAGACTTTGACACTTTTCAACGTCAACGCTCTCACCGCCTTCTGCGCCATTCCCCTCCCATCATCCAATCGCTACGTGGCTCGCTCACTCGCCTACATTCGGATTCGATACGAGATCGTGCCTTCCGGTCAGCGTTGCGTTCGCTGCACGGATCATCTCTTGGGACGTGTACGCGAAATCGCAGCCACGAAGTTGTTGCATGTGCATCGTGGTCCCGGGAATTTCAGACAGCTGCCATCTACAGTCTGTTTGACCTCCGCTGACACCGTGAGACTCTCTTGACGCGAATCTCGGATTGCACATCACCTTGCTTAATCCTCCGCGCCAATTCTTATCGTGATTGGACTCATCATTGGGCTCCCTCGTCCAACAGCAGGCATCGAACTGCCTTGCCCCAAATGGGGCCCCGTCGCAAGGCCGCAGCCAGCGACAAGCGTTCAAAAAATGTGCCGTCCACCACTGCTGTCGCAAGGAAAAAGGAAGAACCATCCCTGCCCCTCGAACTTCAACAGCTGATGTTGCAGCAATTCACACTTGCTTTCCCATTCGCCGACGCCACTGACCTGAAGGACGTTGTTCAAGTCGTCAAAGGACATTTGTACAACCGCAACTTTGCTGACGCGTTTGGCAAGCCAGAACACCTCGAGGCCTATGCTGTACGATGGAGCGCCAGCCGGGCGCTAGGCTATGCAGACCTTCTCGTTACGCTCGATCTACCTGCAACGCAGCTGGTGTTCGATTCGCCAGAGCCCAATAGGGAAGAAAGCAAACCAGTGAATGTCATATGCATAGGCGGCGGGGCAGGCGCCGAGGTCGCTGCCCTGACAGCTGTCATAGGACGCAGGTCTCGGATACCCATAGAGATCACCGCAGTGGACGTGGCGGACTGGTCGCACGTGCTCTCGAAACTCGAAACTGCTTTGACCACTGCGCCGCCGCTTTCTGCGTATGCGAGTGAGGCGGCCAAAGCTGCCAACAAAGCATTCGTGGAGCGTGAGACTCTGCAGCTCAAATTTATGCAGCGTGATATCCTGGCTGACTGGGATGCGACGCTGCGAGAGACAGTACATTCTACAGAGCTTGTGACAGTCATGTTCACGCTCAACGAGCTCTTCTCGGCCTCTATACCTAGAACCACCAAGATGCTCCTCGAGCTTACGGAGAATATGCGAATTGGCTCGCACTTGCTGGTCGTGGACAGTCCAGGAAGCTACTCGGAGATCACGCTTGGGAAACAGGCGGAAGGTGAGGACACGGAGCGCAGGACAAAGCGTTATCCAATGCAGTGGTTGCTGGACCATACACTGGGCGAGGTGGCGGCAGGCAGCTGGGAGAAGGTATTGGGAGACGAAGGTCGGTGGTTCAGAGTGGGCCAAGGCGTAGGAGCGCGGTACACGATCGAGCTTGAGAACATGCGGATGCAGGTGCATCTGTACCGAAGGGTAGAGACAAAGTAGCTCAGATACGAATCTTTTGCTGTCTATCTGGCCTGGGCCCACTGTTCTTTTTACCTCAAGTCTCAGGCCTAGGGCGACATATCGCCCAGCCAGCAATCTGACTGAGCGTCCATCAGTCACAGGCTGACGTGCAAGAAATGTGGCCATATCTTCGTCTCTAAGTCTAGGTCGCGCCGCTGGTGCATCAGCTTATTCGTCATCCTCATCGGCGTCATCGTTGACGACGTTGAAGAAGCGCAGCTCATACACACCCTTGCTGGTGCTGACCACACGCAGCCAGTCGCGCAGCTGCTGCTTCTTGAGGTACTTCTTTGTCCTATTTTGGTTCTCCCGTCAGTACACTGGCCCATATACACGATTCTTCTTCTTTCTTTTCCTCTTCATGGGGCAAGGTAGAGGTAGACCAAAACTCACAGGTACTTCAGGTAGCGGCCGGAGAAAGGGATGTGCGTGACGACCTCAATCTTGCCATCGCCGATCTGCTTGATCTCGACGCTCTCGCCGAGGTTGCCGGTGCGGCCCTCGACCTTGATGCGGTCGTGCAGGAACTTCTCGAAGCCGGAGATGTCGAAGATCTTGTCTGACACAGGCTGGCTGCAGTTGATGGTGTACTGAGAAGACGGAGTGTTAACGTTATGCCAGAAGGGGACCCTTGGGGGAACATCTATAACGTACCTTGTTCGTAACCTTGGTCTTCTGACCCTTCTTGGCGCCAGCGCGAGCCTACATCACCGCAAAAGAAAGAACACCTTAGCCTGCTGCTCTCGACCTATGCTGCTGGAGTGGGACTGCCGTTGCCGCACGCGCGCAGAGTGCGGATGGGCGTCCGAGCGAACAGCGGTCCCTGGCAAGCAAAGCGGTTTGGTGGGGAAGGGAGGGTGTGCGCGGACTTACCTGAGTGGGAGCCATTGTAAGATTTTTGGTCGCAAAGAAGTTGGATATCCTGCGCCTCGAGGTAATTGTGTGGAAGTTGATGGAGAGATGTCAGAGGAGTTGTCAATGCACCGCTTTGCAACAACTGGTGGTCCGCGAAAACGCAGGCTTGCTTGGCGCACCACGAATTTTGATGCCAAGTTTTCGGCGCGGCAGCTGGCGAGTCAGGAAGACCTGGAGGTCTTTCCCAAGCTCAAATGTTCCTGACTCCGAAATTGACACTTCTGAGATGGAGCCCACTCACCGATGATCTCCTCGTACGCTCTCGCTCATACACGGAACACACTGCACCAATGCTATTTCCGGTATACCTTTTCTACCACGACTGTGCGCCTTCCTGGCTACGATTGCCGATGGCTGTTGCCAAAGTCTACCTGGAAAGCGTGGCAAAGGCTTCTGCAATGCCTATATCTCAGACCCCTGGTCTTTTGTATGCACTGAAGCGAGTGCCAGGCTGTTCCTGCAGATCCGCCACTGAAGATTGGACCCTCTATGGGCCCAGCCTTACCACAGGTATGCCTTTACAGTATTTGAATGCTTCAGCAGCTGCCTTTGTCGCTCTTCTCTGCCTAGTACATCACCGGTGACTGCGGTTGCTTCTACATCGAGCCAAGCATGCTCGACCGCCCAGCAATATGGCTTGGAAAACGACACAAGAACGTCGGCACACCTAGATGTACCACTCGAACCATGCTGCGCCAGCACTTGCTTACGCATGCTTGAAGGAACTGACAGACCACTTCAGAGCGTCGTTGGCACAGTTCACAGTCGACCGACCATTCTCACACCTACTGCGGACAGACATATGATCAGCTTGTCAAGTCCACTTTCATTTTTCAGGCGCTGCTCGCTATGGTGTAGTTGAGTTGTTAGGCTGTAAAAATGCTGGCTCTTCAGCCTCATGTCTGGATTCATCGGCAGGTATATACTGCCGTGAAGGCTCTTCGAGAACTACATTGAATGTAAAAAGACGTGCTTTTGGATAAAGGTGATGGCCTCCGTCATTTCCCAACATCAGAAAATCCGAGGCTATTATTTGGAATTATCACCAGAGATGGTCGCCTCTCGCATCAACCTGGCTTCGATTACCACCGTACCTGGATGTCCGTTAGCCTGGCAGTGCAAGCCTACCTTCCAATGGCACCGCATCACCCTTCATACCGCCATCGCTGTCATCGCTGCAGTCGCGCATACCTGCGATGCTATCGCTGTTTTGTCCGCCCTTGGCCAGTCCAAATGGATCTGGCAAGACCAGGAACCCAGACAAGGTGCTCAGATCCGGTCACTTCGCTGCCCAGAAGTCGGCCTGCTGGCGCGAATAGCAGCCCCGACGAGCAGCTGGTCCAGAAGATTAGGGCAAAGCAGATGCATGCGAACAGCCATTATCGCTGCCGAGGATGGCTCTAGGAAACTCCAAACCCTTTTGACACCTGATGCAAGCAGATGCATTGTCATCGCTGCACCTCAAAGCGCCACGAGCGGGCACCTATCGAAAGACTTTACACGAAGCAATCGCCAGCGAGGCTCTTCTCCGTCTCGTACTATCCTTGATTGACAATCGTGCTCTCACAGAGTCAAGGCGGTGCGGCTACGCCCAGTTTCTGCGTTATATCCTTCCGTCAAAGCCACACGTGATTCCGCTGCACGGCTAGCTCATCAAAAAAGCATACCTGCCTTATGCTAAAAGGTAAGTAAACCCTGGTAAGTCCTTGCAAACGTATTCGTATCTCCAAGTATGAGCACTGGGCTGATTCCCTGTTACATGCCGCAGTATGTACGCCCAACCAACGCCCAACCATGTCTCGAATCGCTTCGAACCATCGCCCATCTGCATAGTTTCGTTCTACTTATCTGACACGAACACTATCATTGTTCTTTGTTTGCATCGGGAAAGGCTCATATACTGCTGACACAGACTCGTCTGTGACGTGTCTATTTCGGAGCGTTGCACAGAAACCGGGCACCATTCACTAGAACTTTGCCAGGCTATATAACCTGCAAATCCGCTAAAGCTAGTAGATTTGTTTTAAAGCGCTAGAAGACTAACTGCCAGTCATTCAGTAAGCCCTTTGCACTGATCACACAGGCTTCTTTGTCGGCTGTTTCTTTGAAGAGCAGTTCTATCTGATAGCAGCTCATACCAGACATCTATCCGGCAATGGATATCAGGTCTGTCCTCCAAACAGTGTTTGCAGGCATGGGCGCCGTCGGAACTCTGGTTCTCGTCGGATATGAGATCTATAACTGTATTAAAGGGCGGCGTTACCGCATCTTTGGTCGTTTCAGGCGGGGACCGAACGCGCCAGCGGCTCCAATAGATATTGAGAATCTGGCTGTCGACGATGTTCCCGCAACAAGGTCCCAGTTGCAATCTGCTGCTAGCATATATCGCATGGCAGATTTGACTCATCACGAGCCGGAACCCAATCAAATTCAAGCCAGGCTTGCTGATGGTCCAGTCATCGAGGGGAATGCTGATTACGAGCCGCAGACAAGATCTGGCGACAACGACCGTGGAGATTGCGGACGCGGTGGCGGACGCGATGGCAGCGACAGAGGCGGCAGGCACAATAACAACAATAACACGGGATCTAGGAAGGGTGATGGTGGGGGAGGAGGAGGTGGCGCAGGCATGTCTCCTCCCAACGCGGACCGCGGTGGGAATGGTGCTGGGGAGAGCCAAGCGCACAGGTCCGGCAATGCCGCCGCAGAAGCCATCAGGAGTGCGAGCTTGAGGCTTCGAGAGGCACTTGTGGAGCTGGACCGGAGAGGTTACATCCAACTATATCCTCAGACGACGAACAACGGGTACCGTTCTGACAGCCATAGCCTGAGCAAGCCACGACAAGTCGACCGCCACAACGTCGAACACCACAGAATCGGCAACCAGCACTACCACCGACATGGCTACCAGTACAATCACAGGCATGGCTAGGGGGAGGGATCGACCTGGGCGCTCTCATAATGCCAACAGTCGGTATTGGGTCCAGTTCACAAGGTCGCATCGGGAGACACTCAGCTGCCGGCCTGTTGAGGTTGGCATACTGTCACTGTGTGTCATCCGTGGTTGATCGCGAGCTTGGTATCAGGTTCTGCCCGCAAATTGAGGATGAGGCTGTCGGAATGGCTGTGTCGCCGATGCCTCAGACGCCGAAAAGTCCTCTTTCAACTCGGGTGATACTGAATTCAGGGAATGATATCACGAATATTTGCTTCTTCAGGGGCGTGACCAATGGGATTTCAGCTAGGAATGTTTTGTATACAACATGCTCACTTGAGAAGTTCACAGGTCTCTTAAATGGCAAACTCACTTTGTTCCGGAATCGTCCTTCATACCCTTCATGATCCATTCAGACGCCTGCTTTGCATACTTCTCGGCAAAGTTGGGATCCTTCAGCTTCTCCTTGACATTCAGCTTCTTCGGGATATCCTTGCCCTTGTCGACGGCGCTGCGGGCCGTCATTTTGGCCTCCCATGCTTTCACGTTGGGGAACTCCTCGATGTCAACGCCGGCCCAGCCGGCCCAGTATACCCAGCCAAAGCTGGTGATGTCGGCGAGTGAGACCTATAAATTGTCAGCGATTGAAGATGGAACCTGGGCCAGTAACATACATGATCTCCCACGATGTATCCGGACTTGCTCTTGCTCAGGTGAGTATCTAACACGCGGTACAAGCGTCGAGACTCGTTGATGTACCTGTCGATTCCGTACTTAATCTTCTCCGGAGCATAGCGGAAGAAGTGGTTGGCTTGGCCTTGCATGGGCCCCAGGCCTGTGTTTCCCGAATTAGTTTGGTTCCCACCAGTGTCGGATGTGGAGTGATGGATTCTTACCGCCATGCTGCCAATACAGCCAATTATTCATCTCATAGCTCTCCCTGCTGCCTTTGGGGAAGCTGATTTTGTGGTCCTTGTCGTACTGTTCGGCAAGATACTGCAAGATTGAGCCGCCTTCGAAGAGGCGGATGGGGGAGCCATCGGTGAAGGTGTCCGTCAAAGCGGGAATGCGGCCGTTTGGATTGATCTCGAGGAACCAATCCTCCTTCTGACGGTTGGTGGAGATATCGACGTGCTCGGTCTTGTACGGCAAACCCAGCTCCTCCAGTGCAATGGTAATTTTTATTCCATTGGGAGTGGCATCAGTGTAGAGGATAATATTAGGTCGATCAGACATGGCGGCGGTGTCGTTCGTTGCTGTTGAAGTGGTGAGATGGGATATGTGCTGCTGTAATCGGTCCGAGGGTGTTGTTGCTGCCGGCATGTGTTATATACAGCTCCAAAAGAGCGCTGGATCTCTACCGGCTGTGGCGGCTTCCAATGGAAGCGAAAATGTCAGTGTGACGTATTGTGTTGTTCAGCAAGCATATCTACCACATCGATTGAAATCATGCCCCGCTTGGGTATTCTAGCCGCGGTTGTCCAGTAATGTATTTAGCTACCGACTCGCGAGCGATGGCGAATACGAGACTTACATAGCTATGGAGTCCGCAGTGCACCTGACAGACTGATCCAGACTCTGGCTAGCTGACTCACCTGACATACGTGTATCGCATCGTTGTGTCGCTTGGACGTTGCTGACTGGGAGCATCGTTGGAGTTGCGAATGGCGTCAACGTGTTGGAGAAATCACGGAGATTGCAAATTTATCTCCTAAACGTCTCCGGTAAAGCTGCTCTACGGTCGCAATAAACTGAACCAGCAGATTCGAATTCGTGGAGCTTCGGAGGGGCTACACGGTGGTAAGGGAGTCCTGGCTTGTTGGAGCACTCGTCGACAGCGCAAGCACCACGGACGACCGATGCGACGCTGATACACCCTCTCTACATCGACATTCACATCACCCTATACCAGCATGCCACCCATTTGCCGGCGATGTCAGCTCTGGCAGCAGTCCTTACGATCCCTGAAAACAGCACGACGCCGATATGCCACACAGTCGTTCCGTACACGCAACAGGCATGATCCTCAGCCCAAAACCCCTCCCGAAGCATCGCGACCAACGTCGAGAATCCTGCACGCGATCCGCACCTCTTTCTTGCTGGCTCCGTTCCGCCGCCTCCTGCAACGCGTCCCCGGCCCGAACAGACGCTTCATCGGCACCACACTCAAGCTGACACCCATTTTTGTGCTCCTTGCGCTACACTTCCCCTACCAGCGCATGCCCGTCAGTGGCAGCTCCATGGCGCCGTTCCTCAATCCCAACAACGCACCGCATCTACCGGAAACCAAGGATATGATATTGGTCAAGAGACTCGGCTCGTATGATCTATGGGGCTACTGGCTGCAACGCTTGTCGTTGAGGGCCATGGGGCAGACCACGCAACAGCCGTTGCGGCGAGGTGACATTGTCGTGTTTGACACACCGCACGACCCCAACAAGGTCGCCGTCAAGCGTGTTGTGGGGCTGGCGGGAGATAAAGTCAAGACACTGAAAGGGTTTGACGGTGGAGACGAAGTGGTAGTCCAGCACAATCACCTCTGGGTGGAAGGGGACGCGGACGATCGCGAAAAGAGCCGCGACAGCAACTGGTATGGGCAGATCAGCCAAAACTTGGTCATCGGGAGAGTCGTCGCCGTCTTTGATTCCTGGTGGAGTCCCCGCTGGATCAAACTGGAAGAGCATCACTGGCCCGCGCGCGAGCAAGGCAGGGTCACGGAGAATGCAGTACTGGAGGAACAGGAGGATCCCAATAAGAGGGGCTGGAGACAAGGATGGGTGGATGGCAGCGCGGAGCAGATTCTGAAGCAGATGAAGACGCAGGAGAAAAGGCTGATCAACGATCTCGTCCTGTCTACCGGCCAACGAAAAGCCACGGCGCAGTACTATGTGGAAGCCTTGAAGGAAAGGACGCGCAATGATCCCGAGACCAAGGCACTCACGGAGCAGATGATCGAACGGCTCGACTCGGTCTTCACCAAGGCCGGCCTGCTCGTGGTAGTGGATGAGCAGAACAATGCTGGCCTTGTGCCCACCAAAGAGGGCGAGGAGATGGCCCGGGAATATCTCCGAAAGAAACCCGCGGAGGACGTCTACTCGCCGGAGGAGATCTTGCAGAGGCGGCGCGAGTACACGGAGGCACGGCTCAAGATGGAGGCGGAGAAGCTCAACAACTACGAAGAGTGGGCCTGGATTAACAAGTATACGCCCAAGACCGTGCTGCAGAATAAGTTGAACAGGAGGAAAACGCAGTTCGAGAAGGAGCAGAGAGAGCTGGAGCTGGAGCAAGCGCGCCAGCAAGCTGCCGAGAGAGAGTCGGAGAGACTGCAGGCGGCTCATCTCGCTCTGAGCCATCCGCAGAAGTGATTTGATCACCAACGTCTGAGTGGCACAATGCGCAGTAGTTGAAGCAATGTGCTCTGTATCGTATTCCAGCGGCTGCATCCAATATTGCTGCTATCGATGCACTGGAACACATGCTCCGAATCCCCTATCCTTCTTGATCCTTTCACCATTTTGCTTCCTTGCTGGCCAAGAACGTCTTCAGAATGGCGATCCGCTCTTCTAGCGCCGAAACCCATCTCTCAACTTCCGATGTCAATTTTTCGCTGCTGACTTGAGAACCTGCAAGCTTGCTGTAGAAGTCCTTCCGGTAAGGGGTTGCGGACATGGCTGCGCTGAAGATGGGCTTGACCATGAAGCCGTGATGAGGAGCGAGGGTGCCTTTGTATGCACTTCTGAACGAGTCTGCTAATTCGGCCTTGGGCTTTGGCTCGGTGCCTAACAGACCCGCATTAGAAGTGAGATCATGACGCAAGGCTTGTGCGGTAAAGTCGAGGCCTCGGATAAGCCAGAGTAGACCCTCCGTAGCAGTGTGCGACTTCGAAGCCAACTCGTTCTTGCACAAAGATTGTAGCGTGCCAGAGTTTGAAGGGCTGGCATTGTATCTGTCACGAATCTTCTTGACGTTGCCGTTCATATCATTCTTGACCGGTGTAAATGCTACAGAGCCGAGAAGGTCGAAGAGGGTGGTAGTCGACGCAGCTGCGGCGAGAAAATCTTCGGTGGGGATTCCCTGGTCGGCGTCGACAGGGACGTCTGAGAAATGCTTCTGGAGCGTACCGAACCACGTCTTGTCCGGAGCAATAATTGCGGCCATGTTTGGGCTGGGGACTGGTACTACTTCTAGATGGGCGGTGGGAGGCTTGTCTTGGAGAGAATGGAAATCCGACGAGAGCAGGAGGAAGGTCTCTGGATATATGTATTCAACACCAGGACATGTGCAAGGAGAGGACAGAAGCCGGATACGGTCAGATTCGTGCAAAGGGGTTGTGCTCCAGTTTGTCACTGCAGGTGCGGTTGTCGAGGGGGCAGGATCCGCGGGGTGGATCGACCTTTGCGTGTTGTTGGTTGGGGACCAATCAAAGAGCTGCGATCGGATACCCATGCGGATGGCGCCTGCCGACGTCATTTTGACTTTCGAACCAAGGCAAGCACAAGGAAATGATGTGCAGCACAGGAAAGTGCTACATGCGTTGACGGCCGCCAGCTGCGTTGAGACTTTTCATTTCCTCCCGTGGGACTATACGATATCTATAAACAACCTATGAGCCTCCGGCTCTGATCTAATACGAATCACGGCATGGCGGACCAGAGCGCCCGCATCATGCCAGTCGGCAGCCGCACCACGAATCATCACATCGAAGGCCTCGATAGAGATTCGTACACAGCTCATCGTCTGAAGCACGCTTCGCCGGAGCACCTCCACCTCACAACTCGACGCTTCTTTATAGGGCCTATCCCAGACGGCTGGCTAAGAGACAACAGGAAGTCATGGTATAAACGACGAGTTGAGCTGAGCACCTACAGCTCGCGGAAAGCTTCCTTCAATGCTGCTGCAGACCAAGGCGCACGTCATCGGACGATGACCGACTTTGGAGGGCCATCTACGACAGCGAGAATCAATTTCAGCTTTCCGCAACCTGAAGATGTCGACGAAGAACCTAGCGGGAGTGAGGCATCGCAGGGCGAAACGGAAGAGACAGATACTGAAGACGAGGACAAGCAAACCACCGTGGTTGAACCTGTGGCAACTCATGATGCACAACAGATGCTTGGTAACAGCGAGTCTGGTGCCGCATCTCCGAAGGCTATCCCTGCGCCTCGTGATCGACCGAGTGAGCCGGGAGTGGGTTCATCCAAGGATACGCGGCGACAAGATCTTGCCTCTCCGCCTCCAGACAGCTTTCACACTGCCCATCAACAAATTCACCACGAAGAGAGCGAGGAGCAACCAGCTGGACTTTCCTTGACTGTGACCGACTCACAACGATACGATAGTGATGATCAGAGGCTCTCGACTTCGGTGAGAAACTCTTCACACAATGGGGGCATGACCCCAGAGGTTGACAACAATTCCAAGACTCGTCTTCTGCCACAGGACACTAGACCACAAGGAAAATTGTTAAGCTCAGCTCTTCGACCTGTAAGTCCAAAGACGGACAAGAAGTCCATGCAACAACATGCACCCGCTCCAATAGATGACGACGATGCGGATGTCCATCTTGGACGGACAAACACTGGCGTCAGATTCAAAGTGTCCGAGGGAGTCGCCAACAGACAACACCGCATTCAGCGCAGAGTCGGGAGCACGCGAGACAAGGTTCTCAATAAGAAATTCCGGCGGAACACCATGCAAGAGGGTATGATTGTGAAGATGGAGAGAATGCTTGTGCGAATGGACTTCAGTGGACAGCAGGTGCCCGACGAGTACGACGAGAACGAAAGCCTCAAGATCGACACCCGTGTCATTGAGAAGTGGCGTGAGTTCATGGTAGTTGTTCGGAAGAGCAAGAAGCAGGATGCCGATGACTTTCGACTACAGATCTACAAGACTCGCGTCATACCTGAAATTGACAATGAGTCCACCAAGAAGAAGCCTGCAAGGGAGATCAGGCTCGACCCCAAGACCACCCATGTCAATCTTTACTCCTCCTTGGACAAGACCGTTGTCCTTTGGCATCCCTATCGAAAAGGCACTCGTATCATCATCATGAGGCCGACTTCTACGGCGCACTCCGTGGAGTGGTACACCTTTCTTAGGGATGCGATGGGGTGGAAACGACCAAGAGCTCTCCAAGTCAGTGTACCAGATCTCGGCGTGTCGGTTAGGCTCGACAAACCCTTTGATGGCATCAGAGAAGCCGCCAGTGCAGCTCAGGACGAAGACACCGCAGTTGCAAAGACACAGGAGGCCGAGCAGGCTGTCGCTGGTCGAATCATTGGTCAATCCATCGAGATCCTTGAAAAAGACCCGGAATGGACAGACGTGCTCCAAATGTGGCGTGAAACTGCGAAGATGGGTTTGGCGTGGAAACGATATGATCGTTTAGAATGGGTGCATGGGGCTACAGAGCAGAAAATGTACGGGTCTATGGCCATGCAGAAAACATATGAGCTTGAGCTGCGGCCGAAAGAGCATTATCATACGACTGCGAGGGGTAATAAAGGCGTCATACACGAAGAGCCTCCACCGGTTGAAGGCTTCTTGATCCGACTCACTTCCCAAAAGGGCGTTTCCAAGCGGATGGGCAAGACTTTTCACAAACGACTGTATTACTATACCCAAAACCAGTTTCTAATGTTTAATCAGCCCGCCAAATCCACGCCACCGCATCCTCCGCGACTTGCTACTATCGGCGGATCTGAGATCCCGCCATCGACAGAGATTATCGAAAAGACACCCGAGTTATTTGATGTCGAGCCATTTAAAGTTGACAATGGTACGATCGCCTGGCTGTCTGACTCGGCTGAATCTGTCAAGCGACATGATCGTGAAGCGGTCGAGGAGGCACGCCGCAATCTAGCCAATGTCGAATCCGCGGAAGGCTATATCGACATGTGCCGAATTAGAAAAGTCCGCAAGATGAAATGGGGAAGTTATCCGGGCGACGAGAACCGAGACGCTGGACACGATTCTGACGTCGACTTTCACGATAACGTCTCAGATACGAGCGACGAGGACGGTGCGACAGATCGGATTGACGATGATCGCGTGCTTGAGTTGGTGCATGACAATGATCTCGTGATCCGCCTACAAGCCTACAGCAAGCAGGCACGCAATGAATGGGTCAAGCGTCTGCGGAAGCTTGCCAAATACTGGAAGCTGCGCATTGCAGGAGACACGGAAATCTACAAGGCTGTGCGGCGAACCAATCTCTCCACGTTGAACATCGATGAGGAGATGGAAGCTCTACTCGGCCAATTTGGGCGCAAGTGGGAAGTGAACCGATCCGAGGCTAGCTCCGAGCTTTACCATGTGTGCGGCATCGCCAGTTGCCGTGCCATCAGCATGTCGGGTGTGCTTTTCCGCAAACCTCGTCGACGGGCGGCATTTCAGAGATGCTCTGTTCTTCTAAGCGCCGGCAAGCTTCTGATCCATCAAGCAACCGTCCGCAAGCGCACTGGTGAACAGGTTAGGCATTTGCACCAGGAACGGCAGGAGGTAGTAGACCTGCAAGACTGCTACGTGTACAGTGGACTGCTTGTAGAAGAAGATCTACTATATCAGAACCAAACATTCGACGCAAACAACGTGGCTGCTGGCGGTGCGAGGACTCCGCGTGTCTACCTCGAGGGTACGAGTGGCGAGGCATGGACCAGCCAAGATGTCGACTTCATGACTTGCTTTGTGTTGTGGAGAAACCATCGGCGCGGCTGGTTCCGCACACAGCAGTCAGACGCGGGAGAACGACAGGAGGATGAGAAGCGATCTCGAATCAAGCGTGTTGCTCAGCTAGGCGTTCCGGGTCGCGGGATGGTGTTCCAATGCCGAAGTCGGGCGGAAAGAGACCACTGGGTGCTGAGCATTGCGGCAGAAATCGAGAGAATTGTCGAGATGACTGCCAACGACCTCGGCGATGGAGGCGATGCGCGGGTCACGAACTGAGTTCAGTGCCGTAATGTTTATAAGCATGCAGCGTCGTAGCGTACGTAGCGATGATAATTTCTGGCGGCATACTTACACTCCAGCACAGAAGTCTTCCCCGCCCATTGAGCTGTATCTGCTGGCCATGTTCGTGCACCCCAAGAGCGGCGTATGTCGGCAGGATTCGTCGGTTCAAGCTCAACGGGCCGGTCTTGGCAGGTCGGCTGCAATGCCGGTGATGTTCATGTCCTGACATAGGATATATGCTTGATCCTTCAGCCCGCCCTCGGTCTTCCACTGAGTCGTCCTCAAACACCCGTATCCTCTGTGAGAAGCTGCTCACTTCCGGCTGATCTAAGGTGGTTCACCCAGTCCGCATTCGTGCTAATCCTCAGACGCTTCAAGCCTCCCAAGAAAGCAATGTGAAGCTCACAATCGGCAACGTCTGGCTCACCGGCCGGGCATAACGTTGATGCATCTCCCCACAGAACGACATGCGGGTGGTCAGCAAGCCGATCTCTTATCTATGCATGCCGGTCATTTCTGTTCCTGTACATTCACGCCCGCGATTTGGACCCAAGATATGGGGTCTCTTATCATCTTCTGCAGGGGTCGCTTTTGTCCGCATCTCACCAAGCGAGGCCATTTTGCTGATAGACCAGTACCTATACCCGAATGAGCAGATTCACTACTCATGATCCAGGTATGGCAGGCATGGGCTATCTCGTTACGGGTCGAACGAATTGATGGACGGGCGAGAAACGTGGGCATGGCATTTCACCACGCGGGACGGAGCTCGAAGCCGTGCGGCGGGTGGGAATGGCCCGTGGCTCTGGGTATGTGGTATAAGCTCACCCCCATTTCTGACATGATTTAGCCCACGGCCCTCGCTCTTTGAGGCCTGGATCTTCTCCTCCTAACTCGAGAAGCCCCTACTGCAGCAGGAGAGGGCAGTCATGGCTCGTTCAGTGGTATCAAGGGTCAGCAGCGCCCTCAAGGTCGAAGAAAGTGCCACCGAGACGACTGGTACCAAGTCGTACGGCAAATGGTCCAATGTTGATCTCGAGCCTACGCCGCCAACTCAGCGTAACTGGTCGGGCTGGTACTTCTTCGCTTTCCAATTCAGCGTAGCCTTCTCGCCAACGACCTACAACATCGGTTCGTCTCTATACGCCGTCGGCCTGAACTGGTGGCTCATTACCATCTCCGCCTTCGTGGGAACCGGTCTTTGCTGCATTGTCCTGTTCCTCAATTCGAGGGGCCCGGCATGGTACCACATTGGTTATCCCGTCTACATGCGGGTGGCAGCTGGAATCTATGGCTCGCTCTGGTTCATCTTTCTCCGAATGGCTGTGGCAATGTTCTACGAAGGCACACAAACATACTACGCCTCACGGCAGCTGGATGTCGCTCTGCGGTGCATCTTCGGCCATCAGTGGACAGACATCCCCAATCGACTGCCTGCGTCCGCCGGCATCACCTCATCGCAGATGATTGCTTTCTTCCTCACGTGGCTGCTCCAATTTCCCCTCGCCTGGCTGCATCCTTCCAAGGCAGGCCCCCTTTTCGCCGTCAAGTCTGTGCTCTCCCCAACAGCCTACCTAGTCACCATGATCTGGGCTCTGGTCAAATTCGGAGGCGTTGACCTGCAGCTTTCCGACGCAGAAGCATCCAATCTGGGCTGGTCATTCATGCGCGCCATCAACACCGTCGTCAGCGGAGTCGTGCCGCCGATGGTGAACATTGCTGATCTGGCCCGATACGCAAATCACCCTCGTGACGTCTGGCCGTTGACCTTTGGTCTCTTCATCAGCAAGCCGCTGGTCATTCTAATTGGTCTTTTTACAACAGCAGCTGGCAAGAAGCGATTCGGAGTCGCAAACTGGAATCAGTGGGATTTCTACTCCCTGGTACTCGACAACTACTGGGGCCCTGGAACACGCACCCTCGTCTTCCTTGGGTCGTTCATCCAATGTTTTGCGACCATCGTGACCAATGTGTCCAGCAACGCCATTCCCATCGGCTGCGATTTAACGGGCTTGTTTCCAAAGTATTTCACCATCGTGCGCGGACAGATCCTATGCAACGTCCTGATATGGGCTGTGGTGCCTTGGCTGCTCGTCAACTCGGCTGCAAACTTTCTCACCTTCCTGGGATCGTACCTCTGCTTTATCAGCCCGGTTCTAGCGTCGATGATCGTCGATTACTGGTACGCTCGCCGTGGTAACATCCACGTGCCGTCACTGTACCGCCCCGACGACAGCTCTCCATACCACTACTACAAAGGCTTTAATTTCCGCATCTACATCGCGTGGCTGGCAGGCGTCGTCCTTGTCATCTCTGGCATCTCCGGCGCGATCAACCCGGGCTCCATCAGCCAAACAGCAGTCAATATATACAACACGGGCTTTCTCCTCTCCTTTGCTGCTGGTGGCACGGTCTACTTTATTCTCTGTAAGCTGTTTCCCATCGAGGTCTATCCCGCTGGCCGTGAGCATGAGAGCAAGCGTTGGGAGCGCATGGTCCCTACTGAGGGCTTCTTCCCCGATGACGACCCGATGCCTGAATACTTGAGCGAGAAGATCATGCTGGGAGAAGAGCCGATGACGGTGGAGAGCGCGCGGCCGGTCGAGAAGAGCTGAGGCTCAAACATGGCGGTCACTTCACGGTAGCGGAGGGAGGCTTGTGGAGGCACGATCAAGCCATAGATGCATCCAGTACCTTCTATCAATGCGATAACTCGTACCACCATCTATTCAACATTCCTTTGTACCAGTCACCCACACAACCTGGCCAACTCTTCACAACTGAAACATCCTCCCCCACCCCTTAATCGCCCTCGCATCCTCCTCCCTCCCCACCAGTCTGAACGCATCCCACAGCACCGTCGCCACCGTATCCAACACCGGCACCCCAAACTCCGCCTCCCACTTCTCCGCCATATGCGCCGCCTTCAGATTCGTACAAAACGTCGTGACGGCCTGGACCCTCTTCTCCTCCCCGTCCTCCCCCACCACCACCTCGCGCATCTGCCTCTCCATCCTCTCCTCCCCCACCTCGGCAATCCGCCAATTCTCACTGATGCCCAAATGGCTCTCCACCACCGCATACCCGGCGCTCTCATACCGCCTGACAATCGCCTCCTGCACCCCATCCACGTACGGCGTCACCAGCCCCAACCTGCTCACCCCCAGTTTCTGCAGCGCGCGATTCAGCGCCAGCGTGCTCGTCGTCGCCTTGATGCCCGTCGCCGCCTGGATGGCCTTGCACAGGTTCTCGTCGACGTTGAAGCCCAGCCAGCCGCCCGAGGTGCCGCTCCAGAGGATGGCGTCGACGTGCGCGTCGGCTAGGAGGCGCGCCGCGGCGATGATGGGCCCGTTGACTAAGGAGAATTGTGCCAGGGCGTGAGGGGATAATGAGATCTCGGTGACTGGGAAGCGGGAGAAATGGGCGGTTATGTGGGGGTGGGAGGAGAGGAGGGATGTGGTGAGCGGTTCGAGGGCGGTGTTGGAGGAGGGGACGAGGATGCCGAGTTTTAGGGGGGTGGGTTTGGGGGTGGACATTGTGGCGGGTTGGGTTGTGTTCTGGAGCTTGAGCTTGAGGTTCGGTGGCTTTATTGAAAGGGAGGGAGTCTTGGAGTACGGATGAGAATCCTTGGAAATCAGGGGAGGACTGATACATTGATATAGGACGGAGAAGCGCGGCCGGGCTCGGCTGGCGTGCCGTGGACGGGCGTGGCGGTATTGGAGATTGGAGCGGGTGGAGAAGGAAGAAGGAGGCAGCGGCTCAGGCAGTGAAATCCTTGGCATGCGAAAGGCTATTGCTACCACATTGCGTCTGTGGATAGGTGTGTAACTGTCATAAATTGCGGTTTAGCAGGAGAACCATCCATTTTCACTCTAACCCAAGGAGACCGACGGCATGCTTACAAGCAGGACACTGCTGATGAGCACCTCGTTTCCCTTCACGAGGCGCCTTTGCCCGATAATCGAGATGCCGTGCTGCATCTATCACTCTCTGATCTCGACCCCCTCCGGCTCTTCGCCCCCTGGTGGTCCCCGAACAGTGACACGAGCATTAGCGCTCCTGACCACTGCATCATAACTGCACATTCGACCCGTTGCCGTTCATCACAGGCCGATTGCCAGTCCAAGCTCTACTCTCCACTTCCGTCAATTCGAGGGTTTGCCATCCGAATTTCATTCGACAGCACGGACAGTCGAGGTTGCTGATAAACCACGTGTCGATGCATTTCATGTGAAAGCGATGCTTGCAAGGCAACACGGCCATTTCATCATTTCCTCTGTAAGCGTCTCTGCAAATGGCGCAGCTCAGGTCGTCTTCGTCGCGGATTTTGACGTATGAGTCGTGAAGGTCGAAGATGGTTTCGTTGATCATGGAATTGCAGGCGTCTTCGGGCCATACGAATGCGTCTACGACGTGGTTAGCATGGCGCTGTGTCTCGATATGAGTAGAGCGCGTGAGTTCGGCTTCGGTCTCGGTGAGCAGAGCGTTGTGTAGCGTGGCAAGCTGCTCCACGTGTGTGGCTCCGAGGGTCGAGGCCGCCTCCATGAGTTCACCCTCGTTTAGAGAGTCCATGGCTCTGGTGGTGCTTTGATAGTCGTGTAGAATTATGGTTGGAACGCAGAAGCAACGAATGACTGTGAGGAGAGGTTGTTTGATGGAACATCAGTGATGTCCTGAAGTCTGGATAACGACTTATAGATCTGCGAGACGGCCAGCTGGGACTGTTGCTGCCTGTCTCAGACATCTTCGCCCGTACAAAGCCAGACAAATCTCACGTATTCCGGCTTTGCTACATGTCTCGGTCCGAACATACAATGGCCAAGTGCGACATCCTTTATTGTATTTGAGTTAATCTTGCTGCCTTGTCCTTGGTCGGTCGGTAATGGCTGACCTAGACACTCAATCTGTCTTGTTCTCTGAGTCGATCTTAAAATCGGACGCAAGATACGGTATCGTTACGTGAGCTCTGAAGGGGCACAAGCGAGGATCGAACATGCGCCGAATCGAAGGAGCCAGTCTCTCGGGCTGCATCGGTTGAATAAGTCGTTTATTGTCGAGAGGTGGCGTGCATGCCTGAAATTCTCATGCTTGTGAACCTAGGCGGGCAGATCAAAGCATACATTGTAAGCATGGCAGCCGAATTGAGCACAACCATCGCCAAGATTATTCCAGAATAGGCCCACTGGAGAATGATTATCTGTTGAACAACGAGACAAGTCTCGGTCCGATCAATACACAACAAGTTGTGTGGGCAAAAATATCTCGCGAGCGCAGTCGCCAAAATTCACCCAGAAAGTAAAAAGAACAGAGGAATGTGCTCCCATAATAGGAGGTCTCGTGGACCTATGTACTTATTGTACAACTCCTACTGAGAGATCTTGACCTTGGCTTGCTATGGCATCTTTCTAGTTTGTATGGAGCATCCCTCCCCGAAAACTACCTTGCTGTTGGGACAAATCCTGGGATAAGTCACCAATTGCTCGGCGAGAGTTCTCAGTGGCAACGACTCGACCCCAGGACTTAGTGGTTTTCTCCTGCCTGGTTTGTAGCATCTGCTGGTCTGTGCGATTGTTGGGAGAGATTTCCGAACTTCTAATATTTATGGTTGCTAGGTAGAAAGGCTTCCGCGCCTTGCTGCAGTTGACCCTGATTGTCTTCAGCCTGGCTTAGCGTCTTGGCGCCTTGCTGCGAGTTTGCCTTATGCCCCACAATGGATCATCCTGATTCCAAAGAATCGCAAGCCGTGCATGAATTCCTTTTCAGACATCCTAGACTCGCGACTAATCCCATTCGACCAGTGATCAGGTATGACTGATTTTGATTTCAATTGGAAATTAAGCATGGTGGATTCTGACTTGAATAATAGTGAGATCTTGCGAAGAAACCTTCAGCCCGGCACGACGCCCGGACACCTTCCCAGATCTACATCCTCTTCGCTATCATCTTCACTCCAGAAGGCTATCTCAAAAACTCATCGCAACATGGCCGAACGCCAAGATCGCGTGCTCACAGGCAGAGTGCTCACGGGCAGAGTATCCAGGAAAGAGCGTAGAGCCCATCGTCCCATCATTGAGGTCGAAGTATCGCTCGTCTCTGGACACGACTATCAAAATATCAGCGAGCCCAAGGTCCCCACGTTGGAACAAGTGCGCAGCATCCATAAGATCATACGTTTGGCAGCCAGCGAGTTCGCTTTCGAGCTACAGCATATCGGTTCCACTCAGATTAGAGTAGTAAGTCTTCGCCTGCTCGCTCTTCGCCGCAACAAGCAGAGCACCAATGCCGATCAGTGAACTGCCACTTTGACCGGGAAGATCTAACACCTATGGGTTGAGGAAGTCAAAGCTATGCGAGGTCGACATGGTCCAGCTAGGTTTCAAGTCCACATCGCGCGCGAACCTCAACTCCTTGACAATGACCTCACACTGCGAATCAGACCTCACGACGTGACCCCGCAGGACGGTCTGCCCGTAAACTCCGGTCCTCGAAATGGGTCGGATCTCGTTTCGGTGCCTAAACCTTTGTGGGACCACTTGGAAACAGTCAGACTGCCCAGGAGGCGGCAGAGATACTGGCGGCACAAGAAGCCACAGACGGGAATCTTACCCAGACCGAGAACATGAAGAAGCAGTTGTCGCTCGTCAAGTCTCAACTCAAGGTGCTGGAAGACGATATTGATGCGGGACGCCTCGTCTGGACAAGCGATATGAAACGCGAAGACCCAGATGACGCTGAAAGAGCCAGCAACGTCTTGGGCGGCGACTGTGAAGACGAGCACCTCTATTCCAGAAGACATAGCATACAGTTTCTTTGACAGTGAGGAGAACTAGCCAACAAACGACTGCTCGTCGGCTACGAAGATAGGGTCGCTGATAGGCTCTCTGGGAGGGCACCAACATCTTTCATTCACTGCTTAAGAGGCGCATAACGTGGCTATGGGGAGGGCTTCGCTGCATGACAGCGGCCAGGGGCAAGGTCAGGCTTATTCAATTGTTGAAATGAAAGCTCCCTACGTGCCCATAAGGAGGTCGTTCGTGCATATGTCCAGTCGTTCCAGAGACTATCCCGGGGACCCGGTGAAAGCGAGGATAGAATCTTCAGTGTTTCTAGTCTGTGTTCGATACACCAATGAACAACCGGTGCATCAAGCGTTCGACGTACATCCCTAGACTCCGTAATTACTTCTTCTTCCGTTCCGCATGCTTCTGAAAACTAAGCGCGTTGTTACCAGCCCCCAAACGGCGGAGCCAAGTAGCCCACTACGCTATGCCTGGGACCTGTTGTATGAGCGTAGGTCTCTGAACTGGGCGCAGGCTTTGTAATTCTCCACGAGCCGGCTTACAACGGGAGCCCAGCTGCCAGTTGCGTATACGCGCACAGTAGTGGAGTGTGGGCTGGCTCATCTTTGTGTACATTCAAAGCGCGCCAAACTGTGAGTCAATGTCGGTAGGATTCGGCATCTGGGAGCAATGTGTCGGCTGGTATCTTAGAATGAAGGCTATGTTCATGGGAGAGCACTCAGACGACGAGGATGTAGTAATCGCAAGTAGCAAACCTTTGTGCTTCGTCGCAATCGAGATACAGGTCGCTTGACACCGTCAGCAACAAGTCTTTCTGATTAGTACAGAAGGGAGAGGGGCATCTACGTAGGCACGGGATTTTGGATAGCTACATCGTTGGTGCGAAATGCAGAGGTACAAGGCGAGTGTGGTTTGTGTCATTGTTTGCTAGACCTTTACAAACAACGCCATCATCAAGAGCTGTATCGCTCTGCCTGTTTAGTCCCAGACTATTCTCGCTTTGACTGGTTCCCATACTCAGTCTTGTGTGTCTGATCCAGTCTCAAAGGCGCTCTACTATTCCAACCGGTAACACTTATGCAACCATCCAGAGCTTCAAGTCAAGGTATCCTTGGCAACACACCAATTGCCTTCCAAGCAATGTAATCAAACTCATCCAATCCCACTGATCTCAACCTCCCGACTCACCTGGACACATCCACGTAGTACTTCTCGCCCGCGACGTACCAACCTCGATCATCCATGATGTCACCCACCATGTTACCGAAGTCCTCATCATCCACAATACTCATACGTTTGACACCGCCATTGCGGCCGCGAACAACACAATTGAGGAGGATGATCTGGGTGCTCTCAGACAGCACACCAGCAGCGATGGCATGGGTGAGGAACTTGATGTAGGTACGGCATTGAAGCAGAGTGCGCGAGCGTTCGAGATCGATTATGCCATGGAAGCGGAAGATGATGTTGCGAGCGAGGTCATCAGCTTCAGGCGAAGAAGTGCGAGAGCTGACGTTGCCTGAGAAGGACGAGTCGGCTGGAGTAGGATTATTGTGGTAGATCTCCCCGTCGGCATATGCGTTTCCATCTTCTTCAATATCAGGATACTCAATGTAGTTTCGCTTGCGTTTCCCAATAACGTTCGCGGCGGCGGTGGCGGGCAAAACCGGCAGGTTGGTTTGAGGGGTAGGGCTTGGGGTTATCGGAAAAGCGCTGGCCGGAAGAACGCTTGTAGGAACCGGAGCAGGGTAGTTGATCTTCTTGCCAGCAGTCTGGACGAGAGGCTTCTTGACCACGACAGCTTGCTCGTATGGGTCATCATCCGCACCGCGCCAGATGCGGAACTCGCTGCTGTGCTTCTTGATGCGGCAAAGAACTGCCGGCTCCGGGAAGGGATGGTCATACGCGACGAGCAGACGCTGTGAGTTGCGACCACTGGGCTCGTTAAGCATCCATGGCAGAGAAAAGGGGCGCACATGGACAGCTTGGCCGCTGGCACCGTAGAAGTAACCAGCATCGGTGGCGTCTTTCTTGTTTTTGGCGTCGTGCAACTTGAAGATCCAGGGAACTTGCATGAAGTAGATGTCCTGCGGGACAATGTTGTTGCCTTTGGCCACGAAGTACTGGCGGAACATCAGGGAGATGTTGGCTGGTAGCTCGGCGGGGAAGCGGACTTGTCCTGGCGCAGTAGGAGAGGCGTTGACAGGAGGAGCCTTCTTGCGCTTCATGGGTTGCTGCTTCTCGGAAGGGTCGACTTCAACGTCTTTCGCGACTGCAACCTCAACACTCTCCATACTCTTATTGACAGGAGCCTTGACAGTGTTCTTGGTTGTCAAGAGCTCAGCCTGACGCTTCGTGGCGGCAAGGCCTGTCTGTCGACGGGTAGCGGGTCGCCGCGGACTGTCGACATCTTCGGAGCTGGACATGTTGAGTCTGAATATTGACATGTACAGCTTAACAGAGGTATGAGCGGACCAGTTTAACTCGGACTGGTGAGGACGTTCTGCAGTGGGTTCACAGCGATAGACTGAGGATGAAGTAGGAAACGGCAGAGACTTGCGGCTATTGTGGGTGGTACGCCTCTTGGCCACATCCGCGGACACAATCAGTGACAATAAAGTGGGTTGTCCCAGATTGAAATTGAAGTGAACCCATAATGAGGTTTATGTCTATGTCTTTCATGCCCTTGACTAGTAGCACTTCTGCTACCAGTATGCTCACAGGTTACATCATGGAACCGCATTCTTTTGCTCTCAAGTTCCAGTCCGGTGGCTTTACGCACGGCCACTGTGGAACTGACCAACCTGGAAAGTACTTCTATCGCTGTTTGCATATAAGGCGGTACGGCTATGATATGTGATAATAAACTCCCTTGTCGGGGTCCACTATAGCAGTGAATGTATCACAGCCCTACAGTGACGTGTAATCTGCCTCCAGTGACATCCGCAGATAGCCTGCTTTTGCACACATATACAAATAAATTGCATAGACTCGTGTCTTCTCTACATTGTAGTCCGTCTCCATTCTCTACCCATCACTTTCTGCAGTTGTGTACAGTCATCCTCACAGAGCTTGAGCTGCAACCTGGCATTCGTGAGACATTGCTGCTTTGCCAAGCCTGATCACTACGCCCGAGAACATCCTCAGAACTAACATGATGGGAAGACCCATCGAATACTTCGAAGATGACGATAGCTCGCATTGGAGCAGCGACCGCGCCGAGAACGATGTGCCTCCAGCCAATCTCCCCGATATCAATGACAACATCTCCTTCAATGGAGACAGCACGACTGCCGATACGAGGAACCATGGCGGAAGCGATGGTGTCCAGCAGTTCAATTCTCCTGCATCAATGCAACCATGGCAGCCAATCGAGCTGGATCCACCTTCTCTGAATAGCTTGGGTCCCAACAGCATCGAGCGCACGCGACCTGCAAGATATCTTGCTGATCAGGCGTCCACTCTTCCTCTTCCAGCCCCTGAACCTCCTATCCCGACCAACGGATACGTTCCGCGCCATGATCCTGGCTGGCCCCCTTACGAACTCCCTTCATACCTCGAAACTGAACCACGTTCTATCTTCTATCGTTCTAGACCCTATGCTTTTGCCCACCCCAGCTGGGATCCAGTATTTCCTGCAAATCCTTCTACACAACCCGAGCGGCACGGCTATCCTGGAAGTCCATATGCTTACCCTCGCTACCCGCAGCTTGCAGAACAGGAAGCAGAATGGCAGCGACACCTCGCCCGCAGCCAGCAGAGCTCCCGGGGCTTTAACGCACCGACCGTGTTCCCTACAGGACGACCACATACGCATCGGGCAGCCGACCTCTATTGGGTGCCAGCTGATGGCCAGCGTTCTCAATTGACTCGTGTCGAGTACCGTTGGCACACCCAACCTTCGAATCACTTCCATCCCGGCGACTTTTTGGACCTCCCTAGCGTCGCTTCATCCGGTACATATGATGCGCAAATTGATGCATCATCACATCGAGACCATGATATGAGCGACCCCTTTCCCATGACCCCCGAGGACTTTGACCTAATTCCAGAAGCAATTGATGGCTCGCGCGATAGTGAACCCAATAATCTATCTCGGGGACCGGAGCCGGACAACAGCCGTTAGTAAGAGTCTGTGATCTGGCTTCAATACCGGTATTGACATGCGGCTATCTCGTGGAGGAAGTTTCCCAGTCGTCTAACGCACCATACGCTGAGCGCAAGACAATACAGGAGTTGGGAGGTACATCGAGCAATTGAGGGTGCTCAGGATTGAGATGGCGCCTGTTAGTTGGGCATGATGCAATCTTGGACGCTGAAAGAGTAGTGCCATCATGCAGGTATCCGATGAAGGACTAGCTTGCTATTTCGAGCTCAAAAACGTGCCAGCCCTTCCATCAGAAGCTGTGATTCAATCAAAACCCTTCGTGCAGACCCGACCCACTTTGCGAAGACCTCCAACTCTATGGTCATCAATCATGCCTCTCATTCTAGTATAGCTTTCGAATCGTTGCATATCGTTCTACGCCCGCCGTGTTCTTAAGGTCAAAACAAGTGGTGGACCTGCCAAGCCGCTAGCCAACGGAACTAAACAAAAAGGGAAATAAGGCAACAACTTCGTCTCCAGCCTCGTGCTCATCTATGGATGTGTGGTCAGCTCTTCATTCCATTTGCCATAGCACAGCTAAACATATGCTGCGGCTGAGATACATCTGAGATACCGAGGAGCTGGGGATCGAAAGCGGTGAAATGTCTTCTACGTGGAGAGACAGCCGGTGTTGAGATAACCTTGGAAAATGGTTTAAGCAATCGATGTTCATACTGTCTTGGTATTTGACCCAAGGCTGATGTCCAAGCCAAGTAATTCCTGAGCCAACAAGAAGCCTCTTCGGCGGCAGTATGGCTCAACGAACAACTGTCTACACACGCCTTCCATCATCGTCGCCACACACAGACAAGTCCTGCCCCGACTCCGATCTATGAGTTCTCGCCCGCATGAACCAATGGTTGCATCGGGATATGATTCCGTCTCGCAATGCGCGCCTTGCCAGCTTCGTTCGCCTGCCAGATGAGCACCTTGATGTCCGCACGGTCCACATTCTGCGTCGCGCCGCGAGCGAGCCAATCACCCAAGAAGGCCCTTAACATTGGCGCCGTCGCAAGATGCCACGCCTCCGTCACCTTTCGGCCAGACTCTGCATATGGTCCCCAGATCACAACGTTGCCCTTGATGTTCTGCGCGTCCTCTTCAGCTGCCTCTAATTCCGCGTCTCCACTAGACTTCCTCGTGACACGTTTGATGAGGTCCATGGGCCCTCTGGCATTGGCCACGTCTAAGTAATTGGTGCCCAGAAATTCCCAAGGAGGGTCGGCAGAGGTGTCGTAGATGGTGGTATTGAATCTGTAGACTTCGGCCTCAAGCTGCTTACCGGCGAGTAGGGACGCGTCCACCAGTGGCTTCAACCTGGACTTTGGAGTCGACCCTCGAGAAGGCGCTCGTTTTCTCTTGAACGGGATCTTGCGCCTCGCGCGGGATCCTGCGTCATCGTCCTCATAATCCTCATCTGCATTTTCTTTATCATGGTCATAATCCTGACCCACTGACACAGATATTGACTGCACACCTTCGACTCCCTTCGCCGGAAGGTTCTGCTTAGTGGTGGCTTCGAGTAGCTGTGGACCCATCTGAGTTCGGAAGGCTGGGAGATAGCTCAAGTCAGGGAGTGGTTCTGGTGCAAGCGCAGCAATCTCGCGTTCAAATTGGATCAAGGCAGCACCTCGGGGCTTCGGTAGCAGCTTTTGTTCGAAATCTTGCCTGCTAAAAGGATCTGCACCGATGGTAGATTGTGGATGGGTGCTAGGTTCGATGACAGCGTGACGGTTGAGCATCCTGTCATTTTCTTCGAGCTGGTAGAAACGGTCGGAGTTCATGCTGGGCATATTGCCTACCATTTTGGTAATTGTGCGTGAGTGTTTGAGGTCAGCAGCTGCTGTACTCCTGGAGGCGTCAGGAGCTCGAGCTCGAGCTCGAGCTCGAGCGTATCGCAGAATCAAAAGATTTGGGCCGATGCCACATTTCCCCTCTCAACGCTACAACGATGCTGGCTTGCCGTGTTTGCTGCTTCAGGTGTTGTTTGATGCGTACAATCTCCGTACAAGAGCAAATAATATGACTAAAGCAAAGCTTAGACGTGATATCTGCTCATATCGAATCGCGAGGCCAAAGAATGGGAGGCAGGAGCTGTGCGGTTGCCTCTGTGCAAGCCGAATCGTTGCGTGACAGGTTTACCTGGTCTTGGCATGTCAATAACAGCAGTTGCCTGGTCAGGACTTCGTCAAATGCCAAGGCTCGAACTGGCCTTCGTTCCTTTTGTTCGCCCACATAGTGTTTCGGAGATCGATTTACCAGATAAAACCGTACACCGGTGAACTTCGAAACAAGAGAAATCAACATCAAAAAAACCCGGCCGCCGGTAAATCTGTGGCACCCTAAACAGCTGACACTGATTCCGTTGGCTTGCAAGCAGTGGTCGCCTGCGAATGGACAAGCAATGGGACGCAAGTCTTACGACTGTGCCTGAGTGAGCTGTATCAACATTCAAAGACTTGTCTCCTAGATGATTGCTTAGTCTGAGTCTTGGTGGAATAGTGGGGAAAATGTATGATCTGCAACGTATCTCCCCTGAAAACAGCCAATACTGGAGCTTCGTGGCCAGGAGGCTCCGTGCCGGCTGCACGAACAGCAGGACTGCGAGGTTCCTGGCGTGCTCGTAGTCATGAGGCGTAGTGCATTCAGTGAAACTTCAAGCTAGAGTTCCTACTGCAGTACTGCAGCACGGCTCACTCCATCCCATCAGGACTCGCCTCTTCTGGCATTAACTCTTCCTCGGTTCGCGCGTGTTCTTCGTGCCAGGCAAGTTCGCATGATGTCGGATTGAGATCGTCGAGTTCAGGAGGGGCGCAAGGCAAGGGGCCGCGGGAGGACCTTTTAGCATCGAGAAGAGCACAGGCAACTCCGAGGCATGGACATGGTCATGGTTTTTGTTCCAGCGTGATCATGCGATCAAATGGCCCGATGGTATCCCAGTCCAAAAGCAAATTCCATCAAGTGAATGTTAGTGATCTGTATGGACATTCTCCGCAGCGAAAGGTCTTGTCGGCACGGCATTGAGAATGTACCAGAGAGCTCGCCGCAGAAGCGCGGAGTTCACGCATCAATAGTCTTACCTTGTGGCGATTGCGCTCCTGTCTGTGCACGGGTTTTAATTTCCATTGCGAAAGTCACGAGAGATGCAAGTATTTGCGAGGTTTGTCAGCACCACAGACCTCGATGGTCAACGGGGAACTTTCTTCACTCGAGAACTAGCGACAGCTGTGTTTCACGGAGGAGACAGTCGCAAGCTGACACAGTCCGGACTCAGTTTTCCAACTCGTCATCACTGGTCCAAGGATCAGGTACCTAGGTCAATTTGCAAATGAGTCTTCAGTGAGTCTCGCCGCAACTGCAGACGTCGCTGACCGCACACTCATACAAAGGAGACGACTTCGGAAAAGTAGCCAGGGCCCCTCGCAACGTTGAGACCGCTTGATACGGTCAGCACGACGGGTTGAGGCGACATTCAGGACGTGGAGCCGCTGATTGGGACGGGAAATAGCGGTACATCTGCTCGTTGAGACCATGTGTGCAATTTACGAGCATTGACATCACAGTCTCATGCGGGCGGAGCATGACCAGCTCAACAAATTAAACCATGGGTTGAGCACTCCTAGATGGATTTATTTCATGCAGTGACCCAGAACATCGAGCAAGTATTGACTTGTAACTGGCTCACCGACTTCAGATCATTCAAAATGGGCGGCGACAAGACTATGGCCACTGAGCCGGGGGGCGAAAGCACCCAGTAAAATTCACCATGAATGTCTTGTCCATTGTATACATTACTAACGCTTGTCTCGTCAGATACGAGTCGATCAAGACCCAAACTGTGCCTGTGGCCAAACAGAGTGGCCAGCTAGGCAGTATGTATCGTTCCTCTCTGCTGTGTTCCCACACTCACGTTGCGCAGCTGGATCAAACACAGTCGAGGGCGCTCCGTCTTCAACCGGCGGCGAGAAAACAGCTGAGAACATTCGGTACGGCCAGAACATCTCTGAGTCTGGAATGGGAGGTATGACCACCACTTCCACGGGCGAAGCCAATCAAGGTGGAGGATATGGTGGAACGGACCGAGACCTCAAGCAGGAACAGCAGAATAGTGCACGGACTGCGCAAGGACATGGCCCAGGTTCTGGTGTCGGAGCATGATACATGATTCTTCTTATGATGGTACAGCGGCAGTTGGCGATATGCTAGTCGGGTCACCCTCGGTCATGGTAGGAGGAATGACAGCCTGCGCTTGCGGATCGTTCTCAGATTCGACCGGTCTTCGAGCTTCTTTGAGCGACTGTAATGTGACACCGTCCTTGAGCTTCGTTACGCCCACAACTGCCGGGTCACCTCTTCGCACGAACTCATACTGTCCCGGCATCTTGTTTCCTGCAAGTCGGAAGGCCTCCATAGCGACCTGTTCATGCATATTGCCCTTCAATTCGAATATTATACGGCTAACCGCCACGCGAGCAGCCCAGTAGTCGAACTTGCCTTTTCCTTTGCCCATACGGACCTCGTTGCCTTTCGTGTAGACGCCGATGTTCGCACTAACCCGAGTATAAAGCTTGTAGTGCATTCCTCTCAGCTTCTGTCGTATCGTATCTTCGCCGAGCTTGAGCTGTTTTGCTGACACTCTTCGATCGTGATCCTTCATCCGCAGTCCCCATTCACCCCAGCATACAGTGGTACCTCGCATAGATCCGCCCGTTGGCATGCGAGGCCGGCCGACCATGGACTTTCGTTTTTCGGCCTGCTTCGGTAGGAGCCAATTCCGCCGGACGGATGTCGTCGTGAAGCTCCGCGCACATATTGGCCGCAATCGCTGATGGGGGATTGACCGCTGTGAGGTGATCTGAAGGTTCGAGAAGGAGGACAGAAGGTTCGCGTAGCTTTCGCGCCCACTTCGTTGGAGCGCCATAGTTGAAGGGAGGAGCGCTTGAGGTGCCGGCAAAGAGTATCTGCACAACAGCACGCCCTGAGCGGATGATCAAGATGCGCACGACGGTCTGCGGATCTGTCAGTGCACAAGCTCCCAAAAGTTGAACAGCGAACCTCTAACCTGCGCTGCAGTCCGCCGTATAAGTGCCAAGCAAATGAGTGGACCACTTTAGCCTTAAACGCGTATCTTCATGACGCGACTTGCGGAAGGTACGCCAGAATGTCTGAAGCAATTGTCATCAACTGAATTCGTTCTACTTCTAAACAAAAAACCCATTTCCTCTTGCCTCTGGCAGAACATGGCACCTGCTCACTAAGTGATTGCTCTAGACTGGCTCTGCACGCTCTCTGCACCGTAGTCATGCCAGCCGACATCCGCAGCTTCTTCGGCGGCGGCGCAGGAGGGGCGAAGCCTGCCGCTCCCAAGGTGCGTGACCATTCTTAAGATCCATGTCTATCTGGTCTAACATAATACTCTGTAGGCTCCTACAGAGCCCGAGAAGAAGGCACGAGGTCGAAAGGTCATCTCAGACGATGAAGAGGAGGAAGTGATCAAACCCAAGAAAGCATCCACACCTGCCAAAAAGGCCACTGCGAAGCCCAAGGTTGAAGAGACTACAAGCTCCGCCTATTTCGCCTCCAACAAGTCCAAGTCGACAAGCCAGTCAACTCCCGTAAAGAAGTCCACTTCTTCCACGAAGACCACCCCAGGCAAAGCCACCAACGGTGCCACCCCATCTAGCGGCCGGAGATCTGCGAGGACGACCGGCAAGAAAAGCTATACCGAGTACGACGATGACGCCGCCATGGTGCTCGATGACAAGACTGGCGACGATGACATCTTCGCTGAGAACTTCAAGGGCAGGAAAGCCAATGACGATTACGATGAAGGCTCAGATGAAGAGAATGTCGTAAAATCCATCGGCAAGCGTAATGGCAGCAAGCGCAACGGCGTAAAGGATGAATCTGATGATGACGATCTTGAGATGGCTGAGATCAACGGCACCGATGGCGGCAGCGATACGAAGCGCAAGACCACCAATGCACGCAAGCGCAAATCGAAAGAAGCCACTGAAGACGGGGAAGACTTCGAAGAAGATCAGACGCCCAGGAAGAAAGCTAAGAAGTCGACTGCGAAAGCTGCGCCGAGGAAGCCGAGAGCGAAGAAAGAGCCACAGGAAGAAGACAAAGAAGTTCAGGAACTAATGGACTCCATCCCGACTATCCGAGCGCCGACACCCCCTCCGCGCGATCCAGATAGTAAATGGACCTTTGCGCAGGGCGGTGGCAACGCTAATGTTCAACCGGCTGGTGCTGGCATGAAAGAGATTCCTGAAGGCGCTGATGATTGCCTCATCGGCTTGACGTTCGTCTTTACTGGTGTTTTGGAAACCTTAGGTCGCGAAGAAGGTCAAAGTCTTGTCAAACGCTACGGCGGCAAAGTCACCAGCGGTCCTTCCTCCAAGACGAGCTTCGTGGTGCTCGGTAGTGATGCTGGGCCCAAAAAACTGGAAACTATTCAGAAGTTCGGCATCAAGACCATCAATGAAGACGGTTTGTTCGAATTGATTAGACGCCGACCTGCAGGTGGCGGGACTGCCTCTGGTGCCGAGGCTGCTCAGAAGAAACGTGCCGAGCAGGACGCCAAAGTCAAGAAAGATGCCGAGGAGATAGAGCGCAGAGAAAAGGAGCGCGAGAAGGAAGAAGCCAGAGTCGCCAAGATCAAAGCCCAGCGCACCGGTGCTCCTGCGAAGCAGGATGGTCCCAAGATTGACGACCGCCTCTGGGTGGACAAGTACGCCCCAGACACGCTCCAGCATATCTGTGGTAATAAGGCTACGGTTGAAAGGCTACAGAAATGGCTTCAAGGGTGGCGCCGGAATGCGAAGTTCAATTTCAAGAAGGCTGGTCCAGACGGTGATGGTATCAGACGGGCTGCCATGCTGTTCGGCCCACCAGGTGTTGGTAAAACAACTGCTGCTCACCTCATCGCCAAGCTTGAAGGCTACGACGTTGTCGAGACCAATGCAAGCGATACACGAAGCAAGAAGTTGATGGAAGCGGCTTTGAAAGGCGTTCTCGACACCAAATCAATCATGGGGTACTTCGCTGGGGAAGGCAAGGAGGTCGACGAGAAGAAGCAGAATCTGGTTATGATTATGGACGAGGTTGATGGTATGTCGGCCGGTGACCGTGGTGGCGTTGGCGCACTTGCTGCTGTTGCGAAGAAAACCAACATTCCACTCATCCTCATCTGCAACGAACGCAAGCTCCCCAAGATGAAGCCATTCGACAATGTTGTCGCTGAGATAGGGTTTCGGCGTCCGACTACTGATCAAATTCGCAGCCGAATCATGAGCATCTGCTTCCGTGAAGGATTCAAGCTGCCAGCTCCTGTCCTCAATGCCATTATTGAAGGCGCTAATGCAGACATCCGGCGAATCATCAACATGCTCTCCACCATCAAAGTTGATGCCCACGACAAAGACCTCACATATGACGACACCAAGGCTATGCACAAAGCGTGGGAAAAACATGTCATCTTGAAGCCCTGGGACATTGTCAGCAAGATTATGCGCCCTCAGATGTTTGCTGAGAGTGGAGGTGCAACTCTTAACGAAAAGACCGAGCTCTATTTCAACGACCACGAATTCAGCTCGTTGATGCTGCAGGAGAACTACCTCAAATCTCAACCCTCCCGCATTGGCAACTACGGTGGTAAAGAACGCAACCTCAAATGGCTTGAGCTCGCAGACAACGCCGCTTCTAGCATCAGCGACGGAGACCTTGTCGACCGCATGATTCACGGCTCTCAACAGCAATGGTCACTCATGCCCCTGCACGCCATCTTTAGCTTCGTCCGTCCAGCTTCCTATGTGTACGGCAACTTCAACACGCAGGTTGGCTTTGCGGGCTGGTTGGGCCAGAACAGCAAGCAAGGCAAGCTGTCCCGCTTCGTCAAGGAAATTCAGGGTCATATGCGCCTCAGAACTGCGGCTGACCGCAATGAGATTCGTCAGCAGTACTTACCAGCCCTTTGGCACTCTACCGTTGGCAGACTACTCAAAGTCGGCAAAGATGCGGTGCCTGACATGATCGACTTCATGGATTCCTACTACCTCACCAAGGATGACTACGATGCCATCATCGAGCTCGGCGTTGGGCCTATGCAAGGTGAGGGCGACGAATCCGTCCTCAAGAACATGGAATCCGCGACAAAAGCTACCTTCACCCGCATGTACAACCAACAGAGCCATCCGATGCCCTTTGTGAAAGCGAGCACCGTGGGAGGCGTGAGCAAAGCCGCTGGTATGAAGCGTGAGAAGCCCGATCTTGAAGAGGCGATTGAGGATGAGGACGAGGCTCTGGAGGAGGTCGTCGATGATGCAGACGAGGACGACGCCGAGATCGATCTCAAGAAGGACAAGTACATTAAAGCCCCCAAGAAGAAGGGCGCTGCCAAGGGTGGTGCGAAGAGGAAGAAGGCCGCTGCTGCGGATGAAGATGATGACGTCGACGACGAAGACGTTAAGCCCGCGAAGAAGGGGCGTGGCGGCGGCGCAGCGGGGAGAGGTAGAGGTAGAGGACGTGGACGGTAGGCACGCCGCTGACATGGTCTGCAGCCACAGACCTGCGTTGCCCAAACGAGGCGAGACCAGGCAAGGCTGTGCCAGCCAGGGAGGGGCATGAGCACAGAGTCCGCAGCATGGAATCTCACTCCTCTCCAACGTGAAGGAGAAACGTTCAGATGTATCATAGGCGTACGGCACGGCCTGCCAGAGCACACACACATCCAAGCGGCATCTGCACAACAGCATGGATCTACCGGTCTCGAACGACGGGAGGCAAGAGAAGCACAAACGGGATTAGGTACACTATTCCAAGGACGATCCGGCCGGAGAGACGGCCAAAGGGCATCAGTTACCACACATGGTGAGCAGGTCAGATCAGATTAGAATCAGCAATGCACAGTACCAGCATAGTCTAACAGCTGAGAAGAATTGCACATTCACGAATGGTTGAGATTTTTTGTCTTAAGAATGAGTCTATCGATCTGATCCGATACGGTCATACCATCCTTTCCCGTTCTGTTCAGTTCAGTTTTGAAGTACTTCGCACTTTGGTCTTTGTGAAGCGGCGTGTTCTGGCAGCAAGGGAATCCCAACGCCCCTCCCTTCTTTGTACCCTCGTGCCTGTTCGTTATACTCTCGTGAATGCATACGGTCGTACAGTCGTAATTCCAGACTCCACTGAACGTGGCACATTCATCGACCCAGGTCATACACAGTTCATGCCGTCTCCTCCACTCGCCCCTCAAGAGGCAGACCGTAAGCATCTTCTCGACCCCCAGCCTTCTAGGCTTCGTACTTCGGCAGCTGCTCGCCCCCGCCTCCATCCTGGCCTTCAGCCCTCACACGGTCCTCACGGGCGTACTCCTCCTTCTCTTTGTCTTTTCCCTTCTCCTTCTTGACCCTTCCCCCGTCATGAGGGCGCCGCAACAGACCCTTGAGGCCCTTCTTCTCATCCACTCCCCTTCCCTCTGACCCCTCATCGTCATCCTCGTCATCATCGTCTCTCGGATGCCGAATCCCCTGCTCCAGCTCCTCATAGTCCACCAGATCCCCGGCCCCATCCACGTTAGCCACAACTTGAGTTCGCAACGAGTCTGGGATGCCGCGCACTGTGACTCCGCCACGTGGCACCTCACCCCTGAGCTTCTCGGTGAAGGTTTTCTGCGGCGTGACGATCTCAAGCTCGATGCTCCAGCGCAGACCGAACTGGCGCGCGACGTTGTAGGTCGTGAAGGTGGGGTTGAGGATGGGTTCGTGTAGGCGACCGAGCTTGGCGGAGGTCAGGTGGAGGGGGTGTAGGGTGGAGAGGTTGATGGCGTTGGAGTCGGAGCCAGCCGTCGTGGTGAAAGCGGGTTTGTCTTTATCGCTGGTGCCGAGGGTGGTGGGTGCGGTGAGCTGGATGGTCTGGTTTAGTCCGACGTCTTTGGCGAGGATGATAGCGACAGTCTTTTGGTCTTCTTGTGGGAGGACAAGGTGCTGGGCGCGCGTCATGGTGGTGCACATGACGCGAAAATCGAAGGATTTGATCCTGATGGTTGGAAGGGCTGCAGGGTCGAGCGTGGTGGACTGGGAGTTGAAGTCTGGCGTGACCGTGAGGTGGAATGGGATTGGATCCGGGTGGTAGACCTGTAGTGCGGTTGGGAAGGACACCGTGCAGTTGAGGGTCAGGCGCGGTGTAGACGACGAGGACACCGACAGGCCGGAGAACAAGCTGCGTAGTGGACTGTTGCCGCGCGACGTCGTCCTCGCCACGGGGTCATTGCTAGGCTGTGGGGAGAGTCGGGCTCCGTCTGCTCCAGTGGAGGTCGTTGGCGCCAGACTATCTCCAGCATCTGACAGTCTGGAAGATTTCAGGACGAGCTGCTTCTTCCAGGCATCCATGGCCCAGTCGGTCAGCACCTCCTCTCGCCGTGCTGGCTGGAAGTTGATCGGGCGGACCGAAGTTCTGGACTTGGGCCCTCGAAATGTGTGAGTGCCTTTGGCTTCCGTCACCGTCGCTTCTAGTACATACTCGACATACGCCCAGCAGGCACGGCCAAACATGCCGTGATAATGATACATAGGCGGCGGCATCTCCTGCTCCACCACATCGATATCATCGGTACTCAGGTAGCTGCTATGCGGCTTGAAGCGGTCCTTCTTTTTGCCTGTCAGTTGCGTCTCATCGGCCACGAAGGGCAGCTGGATGCTAAAGGGCCAAGAGCGTTCGCCGGGCCCGTAGGTGTAGTCGCTCTTGAAGAGTTCTTGTTCGATGTTGAAGAACGTTGCGCGGGATCGGTACCAGGCTGAGGACTGGCCGTAGCTTTGATAGATCTTACACTTTGCGCGGCCGTAGAAGGTCACTACAACGGAACCGATGGAGACCGAGTCGTCGATACTAGAGAGACTGATGCTGCCGGAGAGCGTTTCGCCGGGGTAGAGAACCGTAGGGGTGCCTGGTGCGAAGGTGACGTCGAGCCCGTCGGCGTTGCGAAACCTGGCTCGCGGCATGGTGCTGAGGAGTATGAGTGTATGTTAAGTACCTTCCGACGGGACGCTGTATCGAGCGGATACCTATAGTAATTACCCACTCAGAAGCGATCGTAGTTGTCGATTACGTATTTGTATAGCGACTGTCTAGGTATGCACAGTGTTCGTTGACCAGGGTGATGGGAATCGGTTTCACTGTTGAGGTAGGCTACGTGTTCATGGGCAACTGCCACAGTATATATGCAGGATTGCAACTTCTCCACCTCTCGTATCGGGTTTGACCAGATTTCAGCCTCAGCTATTGATCATTCGGTCGTCCAACAGTGCCGCTTGCAGTCTCGTGCTGCGAATGGTTGTACGCTCTCCGCAGCAGCTGGCTGTGGAGCGATTGGCGAGGTGCGGTGCGAAATCAGCCTGATCGACGGCTGGTATACGAATACGGCAGTAGGCGGTGCTCTCGTTTTCCCGGAGAAGCTTGGTGCGAAGGGCACAAAGCAAGGGCTTCCTGTCGACTAGTCCTCTTTTAGATCTATTCGACGGATATCTGCTGTGGATTATCATTGCACCCTAACTATGGGAGACGAGACGGGGCTGGCTGTACACTACAGTCACGAACTCACTGGCATACTGCCCAAGCCACATGTTGGAGTCGGAGACGGAGCTGGAGGCTGATGTAGACGCTCTGCAATGTGGCTATGCTATTCAGGCAGACCCAAAGATGATCCAACACGGTACCGCTGTAGTATCTGTGTATCGCTATGATATGCAATCAGGTGTAATCCCAACAAGGTCAACTCCGACAATGCATCGACCATGCTCATGTTTATCCTTTACCTGCGCCGACTTGCCCGGCGTTCATCGTGTTTCGAAGTCATGCACCCAAGAATCCCCTTCTTCATTTGATTATGCCCATCATGCCGAGTCTCAAGTCTCGTTCGCGCCGTCCAATTCGAGAAATCGTTCCTCATCATCATTCATTTCGTTGCCCTTGAAATCGACAACTATGCGGCGCCCTCGTTTAGTTTCCGGGATTCCATCTCGTGCTGCACCAAAATCGAGAATCTGGACTGCGTCAGTAAGAAACGGTCGAGGAGAACAGCTAAACTCACCTCGATAAAGGTCACCCCGTCGCGTTGCACAGCTGCAACGCATCTGCGCTCATTGAACTTGACTTGCCAAACTCCACTAAGGTCACTCAACAGGTCTTTGACACAATCACCGGTCTTGATGTTCCACAGCTTGAGCGTTCGGTCACTGCCAGAGATCACCTTCTGGTCATCGTGCTGAAAACAGGTAATGGCGCCCGTGTGAGCACTTAAGGTAGCCTTGCACTGACCGTTGTCGGGGTCCCAGATTCGCAGTGTTGAATCCGCAGCCGCAGACACGAGACGATCACAGCTGAGGTCAAGTAACCCAACTAACGATGTATGTCCCTCGAGTGCGTAGATCGGAGTGCCAGTATCGAGCGACCAGATTCGTACCATGTTGTCCATAGATCCACTAATGCACCTGTTACGCTCGTGGTCAAGGACCACGCTGTACACCTTCTGCGTGTGACCTTGCAGGCGGTGAACCGTCTCCCCAGTGGAGATTTTCCAAACACGAACCGTACAGTCATAACTTCCGCTGACCAGAGTGTCCGCATATGCTGCAATTGCTCGTACCGAGTGTTGGTGACCAGTGAGGGTCCGGACGAAATACGGACAGTCGTCAACGTCGTTGTCGTTCTCATCCTGGATGAACAGAGGATCCTCCGGTCGTGGCAGCTTCCATACCCGTAGAGTAGAGTCGCGCGAACCAGTGATGATCAGTGGTTGACGGGGGGTCATGATAGGCTTCCCTTCTGCATTCTTGCCCGTCTCCACAGGCGTCACAACTTGCAGACACCGCACGGTCGATGTGTGGCCTCGGAAGACTTGTCGCTGTTCGCCTTTCTTGATGTCCCAGACACGTACTGATCTGTCAGTCGAGCCGGAAACAAGCGTGTTTCCTTCATATTGCAGCGCCCAGACGCCCCCTTCATGGCCGATCAATTTTGCTCTCAATGCTCCGGTCTGGGTATCGTAAACATTGATGTTGTTGTCGTCGCTACCTGTCAGTATCTTCTCGGTATCGAATTGTAGACATGTTACGACGTGCGTATCATGTGCACGAAAGGCTATGTGGCGTGGCTTTGTGTCCTCGCACATCCAGTTTTTGCGGATTAGGTAGTGCCGTCGATAAAGAGACTTGTACAGATGCATCGAGTCGAGAGAGGGTATCCCAACCTGCGGGTATGAGACAGCTAGTGCTGCTGCTTTTGCGGCATTGTATGGACCCTCGGCCGTGGTCATCTGCTCCATCCAGTTGATCGAACTGATGTCAACCGATGTCTCTCGAGACGAAATGCGCCGCTTCTTAGCAGGCTTGTTGCGATTAGAAAGCATAGTCGCGGCTTTTCGCTTGGAGCGACGTAGTAGCCCCGTGATACCTCCCTGTGCATTGGAAGACTGCGGAGAGGAAGCATTACCTTCTGTCTCAGACTTCATGCCTGAGAGCATGCTGATGTCTCGTTCGTACCCGTTGCCTCCACTGGGATCTTGCCAACCCCAGCCCTCCGCAATGGCGATCTGCATTTCACCTTCGGCGAGCTGGAAACCATCCACGTCGAACATTTCTTTCCACACCTTTTCCTCCTGATTGATCAGCTGTCGCCATTTTTTCGACACCTGTGACGCCCGACACAAGCTCTTCAGATCTAGGTACCGAACTATGTTGCATGCTAATTCGGCAGGTAGCAGCGCCAAAAAGTCACACTTGAGGGCAGGATTGACAACATCGGCTACCACATGTAGTGTCTCTTTAGGACAGCGTCTCAACAGCTGGTGCATTACGTAGCCCTTGAGCTCGTCAGGGATAGCCTCAAAGAAATCAAGCATGGCTGGAATCTCCGTGATCGAGAAATCAGAAAACCTGGATAAACTGCCGTTGGCGTTTGGCCCAGCTGCGGACATGGGCCGGGAGAGCGATTTAGTGGGCGTCGGGTCGACTTCCTCATCACCAGGTACTTCGTACTGAGACGCGAATTCCGAGGCGGAATCAATATCGGCAAAGTAACCAGTATTTTGGAGGTTAGCAGCCGCGGTGACAGGGGATAAACTTGGGCTGGGTAAGCTGCCGTCCACGCCCGAAGGGCTTTCAGCAACATGCAGTCGTGCTGGTATCGACGAGAGCGCTCTTCGACTCAGTGGTCGTCCCGAGCCATCTATCGTGTCTGTCTCAACTGGTGGCGTAGGGACTGCGGTATCGTGGGACATGCCCCGATGACTGGTTCTTTGGGCGGGAGAATCCGACTCTTCATCATTCTGGTCGTCCAGCGTTGTAGCTGCAGGAGCGGTCGACGTTTCTTCGAAAGATTCACGTTGCTCTAGACCAGGGGATGGTAGAGGTGCGTCGCCCGGATGCGAGGGCCGAGCATTAGACCGAGTCGATCTTCGCAGGTCCCGATGCTGTCGAGGCTGACTCTCCGGGGTGATTGGGTTTGCAGAACGCATACCTCGTATTCTGGGATGTGATTGTAAGGATGGCCGGGCTCTGCTGCTTGTTGCATTAGCTGATACCCGTCTTCTCTTGGTACGATGGGTGGATAGCGCATCCATGCCCGACAACTGCATGTCGTTTTCCGTGAAAGAGTCGGGAGAAGCAAGGCGAGCCGAATGATCCTCACGGGGAACGGCAAGTGGATGAGAAGCTAATTGGGGGTCGGTTTGATCCCATGGCCCATGGTTCTGCACCGTTTGGACAGTGCCGTTCTTTTCAGCCAGGACCTTCTGCTCCTCTTGCAATTGCTCGAGTGCAATAGACGCATCCGCAGCCTCGCGGAAGATTGTGGGCTTGTCTCCAACTCGAAAGGAAATATTCTTTAGTCGATCCGGGGTCGGGGTGGCGGCCAAAGGGAACAGCTTGGGGTCGAGCTGATGGTTACGATTTGGTGGCCGCATGATCAAGGGAGGGAACCGAGTGGTTGTGGTTGTGGTTGTCGTCACCACGGTAGTTTGCGTGGCTGGAGCAAAGGAGAATTGGGCCAGGGTAGCTGGTGACCCGTATTCCAAGTTCGAGCCCCCAGGGCGGGCTTTGCCGCTGGGCCTCCGCATCCTGAAAACGCGCTCTTGTGTAGAATGGACGGGCCCCGAGGGAGATGGTAGACTTGAGTCGTCGACGTCGTCCATAGTGATAAAGAGTCTAACTCGGGCAACGGTTGGGCATGGAAGGAGATCAATGTGGATGTCCTCGGCAAGGGTCGCGTTAGGCCGTCAGTATCGATCTCTTGGAGCCGAAAGGAGGCCACGAATGGATAACAACGTTTTGTGACCACAGCGAACCGACAAGTAGATATCAAGAAAGGGCACCAGACAGCCTACGCGGCAGTCAGGATCGCACAGGCTGTGGCCTCGGTACGTGTGCGGTTGGTGGGAGGGGGAAGCGCGTATCGAGGGGAAGGCCTGGAGACAGGGCTTTGTTATTGGCTGCAACGAAGCAGCTGGGAAGACTCTTGGTCGGGCCTAAATTCAGAGCGATGTTGTATCTGGCAAAGTATGCGAAGAGAGCCTGCGATGAGGAGTGCAGGCGAAGGTGCAGATTACTACACGGTGCAAGAATAGCACTTTGCAAGAGTGAATCGGAAAGCGCTGAGTTGAAGCCCGACGGCGTGAGCCATAGCGGCAGCCGCTGATTGGCAGCAGGCTCGGCGCGGGAGTGACCGAGCCCTCGGCTTGGCCGTTCGAAAAAACTCGTCATTTCCGCCACCTCCTGTGCCTAGACGCTCGCATGCTCACCGTGCTGAGGACAGCCTCGTCGTATCTGCTGACTACATTACTTACAACTGCCTTACTGGATGCTTCTTCAACGGCAGAAGATCAAAACGGCGAGGCTTCGTTGAAGACGGTCCTGAGTGATTACAAACCTGTTGGGAATGGTGATGAATTGTTTCGCTGTCTACGAAAGGAGCAGCACGATCATGGTGGGGAGGCTTGCTCACTGCGTAACGCATAATGAGACTCATGCTAAGGTCAAGTCTAAGTCTCGGAGTTGGCATGACTGCGAGGATCCGTGACGAGAGGAAGGGGGTGCTGGCTATTAGATCCGTTGGCTTGGGGCATCGTGAACAGCAACCAGACACGGGCAGGATATGAACACTGCCGGAGAATGAGGGAGATACGTTGCTTCATTATGACCGGCGATGGACATCCAAGCATCACCTTATGCAGAGTGTTTGCTTGAGGTTTGTTGGAGGTTTGTCAAAGGAATCTGAGATTCTCAAATGCGCCTGCTACATTTTCCGGCGGTCATCAATCTCATCCGCCGTCTTCGTCTCCCGTTTCACTACCTTCTGCCAACCACTTTTTGTTTCCTTTTCTTGGTCAGGCATCTCCAGCATGGCTTCGCACTTGATGCTCGCGCCCTTGGCCCATCACAAGTCGCAGGTCGAGCTGACAGAGGCACAGAGTCTGGCTCTGGTAAAGATCTTCCTCAACGCATCTCTCGCCTGTATCTGCCACACCCGCGAGCTGCTGGATTGGCAATCAACCTGCTTCAGAAAGAGGTACATCAACCAGATCTCCCTAGAAGATGAGAATAGCTATGACAACTTTTGCCACTTTGATCCAGCCGCCCCAGGACACTCTCAAGAGATTCGCATTCTTGTGCGTAGTAACGACCAAGCCGCAAATCAGCTGCTCGACCTGATTGTAAGTCTCGGAGCGGTAAGATTTCCAAGACTGACCTCATTTCAGGAGCACGGAGTTTTTGAGGCAGTTGAAGCGGGCTACCTAGACGTCCTTCAAGTCTTCGTCACCACCGACTCTGGTGACCACAAGACCATTCGTGAAACATACACTTACAGCTTCAACTACTACGGAAAAAGTGTATCAAGCATCGAGTTAAAAGAACAGCAGCAACACCTGTCGCTACCAGACGCCCAACGCAGTTTCAAGTCTGCCATTAGATGCCTTCTGCGGTCGATCAAGGATCTGCCACGGCTGCCTGGTAAGTACTCACATATGCATCTCGATACCGACTGATCGAGTACAGGCAAGCGCTCCCTGGGAATGAGTACTGCGTACAAGTCTGACTGTCCCAACGGCTATGAGCCCGTGGGTTTCACCGATGCGGCGAACCACAAGATCGTAGGCGAAGACTGGGCGAAGCTCTGGGATGGATCCGGCCCGGTTATTGGCAAGCTCGACTCTTCGCACCACACTGTCGACCTCACAGCAAGGAATTCAACCTTCGGATACCAGACTGCTTCGCAGATACAAGACACTGTCATCAGCAACCAGCTCCAGAATTTGCAGAAGACGTCTTCGGGCCGACATGATGGATTAGTTTCGACACTACCTGGCCCACCAATCTCACCCATTCGATCTGCGTTACCTACCACAGGCTCCTCGAGACAAACACCTCGAAGCGAATCTTCTTCTCCAAAGAGGGACGGAAATGGTTCGACCTCCATGAGCAAGACGAGGCCTCCCAGAACCAGAAAGAGCGTAAGATCAAAGTCCGTCAAGACTCCTATCGATAACGAGGGTCTGGTGGAACATATCAAGAACCCATTGCAGGGACTGGCGGTGCTGGCAAGAAGCAGACGAAGACGCGACATCGTCCTGGAGAAGATGGCCGAGGCGGTAGTCCAAGCCTATTGCCTTGACTTCGAGGCTCCGAACGGTACGACATTCTTCGATAGAGATGACCTTGACCAAGGTATCTTGACTCGTCTAGAACAGTCAGATGTCGTCCACTGCGAATGCGGATATCAGACTGGTTGCGAACATATGGTGTTCTGCCATCTCTGTAACTCCTGGCAACACTCAGAGTGCTATGGCCTGACGCTCATCACACGCCAGGGATCTATGCCAAATCAGCATCTCTGCTACTCATGCTTGCTGCTGCCGAGAGCAAGTGAATTGCTCAAAGACATGGCTGGGTTGGTGCATATGCGTCTTGCTTTGATGCATATCTCTGGCTTGAAGGGATCCGCCATTGACCTTGTAGGAGGACTCTCTGTCCAAGTCTTCGGTACTGCAGAGGTTGACGACGAGTTCAAACAAGCAAGGCTGTTCGAACGATTGGTTCAAGAAGGAATCATCTCTCCGCCCCAAAATGGGTTTGCTAGCATTCTCCCTGTGACTGCAGAGCAGCTGCGAAGAATGCAGACGGAATACCTCGATCCACTCGCGGCCATATCGCATCTTTATCGCACGGTTCGCGACGGCGACAGCGACGAAGCTAGACTTGCTGAGTTGGGCGAGAGCCTGAGCAACTATTCCCGACATCAAGACTATACAATCGGTCAAGGAGCTGAAGATGTGGTTGTAATCGACTCATTCGGTCATCCAGTAGTGCGATGGGGTTACTATACCGATGATAGCCTGAAACGTAAGGCGGTCATGGAGACACAAGAAGAACCGTCTCCACGCCGGCGCAGGATCAGCGTCTCCAAAGCTTTCATCAGTCTAGACAGATCGACCCCAACCAGTCCGTCGCTCGAAGATAATGGAACGGCTCGGGTAACTCATGAAGCGGTCACTCCGATTCACGATACGAGAAGCCCGGCTAGCATATCCACCGTCACCGACCTTTGAGGATTGCAATCAGCCGAGCGTACACGTGTTCGGCGCCATGTCGATCTTCTCGACTGTCTTCAGATGTACGGAGAATAGCGCAGTGGGCCAAAACACGCGGCCTGGTGCAGATTGATTATCGAGACGAAAAACAGTGATGGCGATGGGCCCGGGAAGTTCCCACGAGAAATGGCTCGATTTCTACTTTGCCGGAAAAGTCACAATGGACAATGAATGTAATTCGAACGAAACAACGTGGGTGATTACAGATAGTAGGTGCGCTCTGTGTGTCCCGACGAAGCTTACTACGAGAGGTGTTAATCATACTTGTTGTCGACATGTCAAATATGCCCAAAGTTAATAGAAGGCTACCCGTGCGCCGCCCAATTGCCTCGAAAAGGGTTCACGGATTGATCCGTCAAGCCACCGACGCCCAAAATGCTGCTGTCGGGGCCGTCGCTATCCACTTCGGCTTGATTGGGGCTTGTGTACCGAGATCTAGCAGCGGGTCCCAGGAGCGATAGTTGCGGAACCCGTCGTCGACCTGACGATGACCTGGTGAACTGACAAACAGACATCTTTCTCGGTTGGGGAGAAAGACGGACTTGCTTGCGTCTTGAGTCCGTTTGCTCGCCTGACGAGATGAGGAGCATAGCCGCAGCACCCTTGTCCCTGTCCCTGCATGCCACTACTCCGTACCATGTGCCCATGAAAGCCATGCTGGGGGCATGCTTAGGGTGGTCGAACCACAAAGATTGTGGTTATTCCTCGGATAGGCGCTATTCTTACCCCTCTGGACAATTCTCTGAATCCAAGCTCGTTCCTTTGCAGGAGACGGCTCCGACGATCAATTACTAGTACTAACAAGAACCCCGCCAGCAGGTGCGACGGTCTGGGATAGCTTTAAAGTGTTTCACCCACGCCCATAACTAACGGGTCACTCACTCGTTATGGATGGATTTCTGGTGTTCAGGGGAAAGTCTCCTGATTGTTGCAGCTCCTGGCAGATAATCCTGCAGCAAGCTTGCGACCGGTATGCATGTACTTACGGAGTACAATTTGACAATGCGATACCAGATTTCTACTGTGCCCCACCACGCCGACAAGTCTCTTAGGGCCGCGCCATGCACCCCTGAAAGCCCCCAGTCGCACGCTTACTGTTGGAAAGTGACGGGCCCCTATCAGGCTAATCCACGCTACACAAGCCTAACAGAACAGAAAATGGCGTCGAAGGCTTTCGCTAGCTGGGCTTGCTAGTGATCAGCTGCCTTCTGTGGCCGCTTGCCCGGCTTGTGATATTCCCGTTGTGCGCGTGGTGCAGTGGTGCGCCATTCTCGCCTCTGTCGGTCGCTTCACGCAGCCGGTGAGATTGATAGAGGCATTCTTCAAGCCGCAGCGGTTTGCCCTAAGACCAAGAGTGTGTGGACAATTGGGAGCGGGCAGGTCTGCCGAACTTCTGTCTAATCTGGCAAAGACAAGAGGTTTACCCGAAAGATCACCGCGGTGGTCAGCCTTCAGGCACCACCCTCGTCCCACAGTTCGGCGCCAGAGCCGCTGTCTTGGAGAAAGAGGATACTTCCTTGGGAAGCCTGAGCCAGGAAAACTATCTACGATCAATGGTCGCCATCGATCAATCCCCACACCAAGTGGAGGGTATCTCCTAGCCCCCATGTTGCTGGCTGCCCACTGCACAGACGAGGTTTGGCTGATCGCCGACCGGGGTCGTCGCTGCAGTGAGCGACTCTCTTCTCGTCATAGTGCCCTGTAGCGGTGCCAATCTCAGTTCGTCTGACTCCTCCATCCCCGAAGCTTCCCAGAGCCACCGAACCTTCTCTACGGGACCTGCTGCATGCCCTCATCTATCCGACGCTTCCCTCGTGTCTCCCTTACTCCAACGTGCTGCCAGAACTCTGTACCTGCATACCGAGGCCGCCGGTTGACAGCGGAGACTCTGCTTTTTCGGATCTCAGGATCATCGCATAGATTGCCCCGACCGCTACTACAACAGTGACTGGCTCAGCCAAAACTTCGGTAGCACAGTGACAGCTACACAGCACGATTTCTGTGCGAATTATTTTGTACTACCTGTACGCCGGCCCCCTAATGGCCAGAGTTCGAAATCATTGAGAGCAATGTTAGTCTGTCGCTTCGACCTCATTGACAAGATCTCTTCCCCTCCCTCTCAAGGACGCCGCCACTCTCCGACCAATCACCGGGCCTAAAGGCTCGTCCAAACCATGGCGCCCTCACCTCTCTTCCATTTACCGTCGGTCCTCAGGCGAAATCGCACCAATGCAGGAGAAATGACCAGCAAGATGTCGTCGAAACGGAACGACCAAGAAACTAAAGCGCAGAATCTGCTGGGAATAACGGAGACAGACATGCGAATAGCGAGAAACCAAAGCATTACCTCAACAACCTCCAGCAGGAGTCACAATAGACCACCACAGCCAGAAATGCAGGCGGAAGCACGCGGGCTGCGGCGAGATGGGCGAGGAGGAGTAGGAGGACGACCGCCGCCTGACCTCGAACTCCGGCCGTCGTCAGTCTTACTCCATGAGGAATATCTGCGCAGTGCTGTAGACGACGACCCAACTCCGAAAATGTCCATCAAGAACTTTGCATCCTCGTCGACGCTGAACTCGCACTACGACCCCCAAAAAGTGCCAATGCGTGTATCACAGCAGACATCCGAGTCATCGCGACGTGACATGGCATTGCACAAGGGTAGCCCACGAGTCTTGTTCTTTCCATTTGGCGAAAGGAATTCGCCAAAGCCCAGTAAATCGCCCAAGCCTCGTCCTGGCCCAGAAGGCCGCAAGTTGAGCAAGCAGCGACCACGGACAAGCGAAACTCCTACCCCGACACCGGATCCGCCAAATTGGCGGCCGGAATCAGGTTACGAGAGCGTCCCGTCCATCAAGTCGATGAATGATGTGTCAAGAACACCTCGTGGCTCACATTTTACCCCACCAAAGCCTAGTAGCTTATCACGGCGAACTATGGGAACCACCAACAAGGCGCTGCTTGAGCCAATGGACCCCGCTTGTCTCAAAGTCAACGTTAGACGACCAAGGATCGGTGCGAAGCATTGGTTTGATGGTTTGGAGGGCGAGACCAGCGAGGATGAAATCCTTAATGAGCCTGAATTCGAAGAACAGTTTGTTTCAGGCCTGGAATCTGCCTTCCGGGACGAAAGAATCAAGCCTCCTTCGGACCAGTCGTCGATCCAGACGGACGTGCAAGGTTTCAAGACCAGTAGCAGCAGCGTCACCACACCCAAGCAGTTTCTGCAGAGCACATCTAGTGTGGCTCGACCTAGTCCACGAGTCGCGATACTGAATGCCAAAGCTTCGACAAGCAGCCTCGCGCAACAGAGCACCAGGTCGCAACACACCTCGGCTAGCAAGCGGAAGGCGATCCAGGGAACGGATCTGACCAAGAACAGCTATCTGGACCTGTCTGGTTCCGAAAGCGAGGACGAGATAAGTGCAGCTAAGTACGCTGTGCCGGTTCGATCTCCACAGCCACCGCAACCTGCCATCCGGGACAGTGTGGCGATGGCATTCAACAACGATTCAGAGGTGGAAGTCGGCACCGCCCATGAATTGAAAGCCAAACCTGCTGCCGTGGGCGCACAACAGCCCCGGGTACGTACACTCAAAGTAGTCAATCGAAGCAGCCGACCCGACCACATTCAGATGCCGGTACCCAAACGTGGCAGCAGTCTCGCCTTGTCTCAGCTGTACGATGAAGCCGAGAGGCAGAGCGCCGGGGTGGCACAAGAGTCAGACCTCATCCCTTCTTTCCCAAGCACGCCGGTGGAGAGCGACAACTCAGCCTATCGCATGTCGATCAGCGTTTTCTCCGACAGCGCGAGCGTCGAGAGCAGGAGGATGATGAGCGTAACCAAACAAGAGGAGTCATTGCTGGCGGCCATGCGGCTCAAGAAGGCCACCATGAAGCAGACGGTAACCCGAGACCGACGGCTGCATGCCCTTCGAAACCTGGAACGAGGACAGGTGCGGACGCCGCCGCGGCGCGAACCCAGTGCCGACTCGATGTCGAGCTTTCATCCCCGACAGCCGGTGCAGCAGCTGTACAGCAGGTACATAGATAGTGATGGGTCCATGTCGCGGAACTCGGCCACGACGATTCAGACCAGCACCACAGCGCGACAGTCACAGTTGACGTACGAAGCACCAACCCAGGTCAATAGGTTGTCATTGTCATCTGACAACAGCTTGGATCACTCGGTATCGCCGTCCTTGCTGTCGCTCAACACGCCCGACCGGCGCCAGAGCCGCGACACGTACTATTCGCCACCGGATCCTCAATTGGCTGCCCCGGGCCACTCGCGCAACCGCACCGAGTCAAGCCACTTCAGCAACATAGTCTCGCTGGATGAGCTTGAGAAGGCTCCTGCGTCCCGGGAAGAGATCCCATCTCAAGAATTTATTGATTGGCCATATCGCGGCTGGAACGCGAGGATGGGCGCCCCCCAAGGCGTCGCGCACTAGGCTGTTTCCTCTAGAATCTTTCCTCACCAGAACCAGACCCAGACGACACGATCCTTCTGACACTACTCAGCGACACTAGTGTAATTTTTTACAGACCCAACAGCAGGGGAGAAGCGGGCGAGCTACAAGCAACACACGTCATTTCCCATTTGAGCGGACGGGTTTGGACATTGATTTTCTTTGATATTGGATACCCACAGTCTACGTCAGTGATGAAAGGGGGCACGACATTGCCAGGTCAGCAGCTGGAAATAGGGGGCGGAAGACTTGCTTTGTACCATTAGTCCCTTTCGGAAGGGCACGATAGCATCAGCCAGACGTGTTCGCATACTATAGTAGTATTCATATGCCTATTCAAACAGAGAGTCGGAGTCTGGGGAGTCGTGCCGAATAGTGCATCGCCCTTGTGGTCCGAAGATCCGGGCTTCCCCCTTTTCTCGTTATAGGGGCCAACCCGGCAAACAAGAGGTAGCCAAGCCTCGACAACCCGTGGACAGCGATGCGCCAATCGTTTGTGGCTACCGCTCCCCCGTCCGAAGCAGCACCGCATCTCGTGGAACTCATGCTTTTTTTCCCCAATCGAAGAGTAATGCCATGACATCCCAGCATGCACCATTCATGGCCCAGTGACCAAATCACCTGAACACCAACATCCATCCGTTGCGGCGACCGCCTTTTGGTTCCGCATGTTCAAGTTTAATTAGACTCGCTCATTCAATCCATTCATTCACGGCTGCATTCTAAAGCCCTGTCACACTCCTTGAACGTCCTGACCCCCGTCCTGCCAACTCGTCCATGTCGGAGACGACCATTCCATCGCAGCACGCGCCATCCGTATCCTCCTCTCCTTAACAATATATCGATACCCGGAAGATGGGGCTCCAGTTCTTGCGGCGCGTCACGCTGGTGCTCCTTTGCTTTCAGTTTTCGGCCTTCGTTCTCGTATGCGCCCTGCAGCATTGTGTCACGAGCCATGACTGACAGCAGCCCAGATTTTACATTATTCCAGGGTTATGCCAACACCTGATGGCCATCGCTATCTGCCTTCTACCGCCGTCTTCCTCGTCGAAGCTCTTAAGCTGGTCATATGTCTGACCATCGCCTTCCACGAATTTGCGCTGAACGCGCCGGGCACCGTGACCCTGACGCATCTAATAGGCGGATTCACAAATGCCATAATCGCGGGTGACAGCTGGAAGATGGCCATACCTGCAAGCGTCTACACTTTGGCAAACAGCCTGCAATACGTTGCCATCTCCAACCTCGACGCAGCCACCTTTCACGTTGTCTACCAGTTCAAGATCATCGTCACCGCAGTCTTCAGTGTGGTGATGCTGCGAAGGAGTTTGACGCCTCGGCAATGGCTGGCTCTACTGATGCTCATGATCGGAGTCGCTCTCGTCTCCTTACCACACGAAGAAAGGCATTCCCTGGCATCGAGCCACCATACACGTATCTACGTTCCGCGGTCGATCAACCCCCTCCTACAGCACCTCGGTCTTTCGCCGAGCGGCGCAAACATGCGGAAGCGATCTGCGACCTACGAAGGCATTGAGGAAGATGAACTCGCGCTCAATAGCCCTGGCGCAGACGCATCCGTCGGCCTGCTTGCCCTCCTGTCGGTGTGTGTCTGTTCTGGATGGGCAGGTGTTTACTTTGAGCGTACCATTAAAGACTCGACGCATTCCACGTCAATGTGGATCCGTAACGTTCAGCTATCGCTATACTCCCTCTTTCCGGCCTTCTTCATCGGAATCATATTTCTTGACGGCGAACATGTGGCCAAGAACGGCTTCTTCGCTGGTTATAACTGGGTCGTGGTCTTGTCTATTGCGATTCAGTCCTTTGGCGGCATCGTGGCAGCGTTTGCGATCTACTATGCCGACAACATCTCCAAGAACTTTGCTGTGAGCATCAGCATGATCTTGAGCAGCTTTGCAAGCTTCATATTTTTCGACTTTATTGCTTCCATGAATGTGCGTTCCCCTCTACAGAAACTGTGAGCGTTTTACTAATGTCTACAGTTTATTATCGGTACCACAATAGTTCTGTTGGCTACGTGGCTGTACTCGACGCATGATACAGGAAATGGGAAACCTCCTCAGATTAGGATTCAGGAGTTCGAGAAACCCACAATCTCTAGTCCCACAGAGGCTGGCGATATGTCTATTCAAATTCCCAAAACCCCGCTCAGCTCAGAAGAGAAGGCACTCGCAACCTCTCGGCCCGGATCGCCTTCCTATAAGAAGAGGAAGAATGAGGTGGGTTACTTCACGAAGGCACATGATTGAACGGGCAGTCAACTGGCATTGTTGGATAGATGATCAGATGAGCTGTGCACACCGCCTTGGCCATAAGCTGCCGGTATAGTCCACGGTCTTGCAAGTGATGCTTGTCACGGACCATTCGTGGAGCCGGCTGGGGCTTGGAAAGCGTCCCCATCGCACTCACCATCGGTTGCGAGCTGTAAACGGCGTCAAGAGGTGGATAAGCGGGTCTGGCGTCGCGAGGACGCAGAAGTAACGTGTTTGCGCCGCTCGAGTCGGCACAGGTAGGTAGCCAAGTAGGGTAGCAGGCCGCCAGGGGAGCAGGGGAGCGAAGAGGTCGGGCGAATTCGAAGTGGACTGAAGCAAGAACGAAGCTTGGCATCGATACTGCATCTTCCTTCCCTGACCCATCCCGATTTCAACCCAAGACGCGTCAGTCCCGCGTGTCAACCTACCTCAGCGTCCCTAACCCGATCTAATCCCGCAGAAGACGAGGTAGCCAGGGTGCTACCTGCTCAGCCTCGTGATGCACCAACACGTGTACGATCGTGGTCCCTCCCAACCATTCAAGGCTCATTACCGCCCTCGCTTACCAGAGTCCCATGGCGTCGTCGAAAGCAGCAATTACTTCTCCTCGCCCTCTCGTTACCAGCCTAACTCACATGTCGCTCCATCTGTACAGGTCCACTCACATCCCCCACTTGGTCGTGAGACTGATGTGATGCTCGATGATTTCGGTGAGACGAGTGCCCCATCATAGCGAATGGTACCATAACAGAAGTGTAGACAAGCAGCTTCTCGCCGAGATTCCGCAAGACAATTCAGTAGCGCGCTACGACCGTTCACGAACTTCATTGCCTACACCTCGTCGGCTCGATGGTGGAAGGAGTAGGTATCAGTTCGAACAAGCCTTCATGGGTATGAGCGTCAAAAGCTTGTGCCATATGAACTAATCAGCACAGACGACTTGCATGATGTTTCATTGCCCATCGATGGTCACGGGTCGTCTGTCAACGATGTCGCCTCCAGTCCGATAGTGGCAGCTCTCCAGCAGCGGCGGTTCTATCAGTCAGCTTCGCACGGCAGCAGACGGACGACCGAGCCTTCTCAGGATGTGAATCAGTTCAACGCTTACCAAGGTCCAGTAACAGCCTCTGCCCAAAGTACGAAGCGACAATACTCGCCGCCAGCTCAGGGTCAGGGCCATAGTAAGAGACGCAATACCAGATCCTCGACCCAGGGTGATGACTCAATGCTACCGTTGGGCCACCCTCCGCCAGTCATGCGTGGGATTCAACTAGTTTGTACCGTGGACCTTCCCGGCAAGATAAGAACTGTCTTCCCATATGATGTGCTGAACGCTGTGCAATCCAAGTGCTACCCAGCAGCATTTGAATCAGATGATAACCTTGTCGTTTCTGCCCCCACAGGCAGTGGTAAAACAGCAATCATGGAGCTCGCCATATGTCGTGTCATTCTGGCCTCCAACAATCAAGACTTCAAGATCGTCTATCAAGCCCCTACCAAGTCTCTCTGCAGCGAGAGGTATCAGGACTGGGACCAGAAGTTCAGGCTCCTTGGTCTTGACTGTGCTGAGCTGACCGGAGACACAGAGGGAGGCCGTCTCAGGAAGGTTCAGCAGGCCAGCATCATAATCACGACCCCTGAGAAGTGGGATAGCATCACCAGGAAATGGCGAGACAATAAGAAGCTTGTGCAGATGATCAAGCTGTTCCTCGTTGATGAGGTCCACATGCTCAAGGATCAACGGGGTGCCACTTTGGAGGCGGTCATCTCGAGAATGAAGTCTTTTGGCACCTCGGTACGCTTCATTGCCTTGTCCGCAACAGTGCCCAACTCCGACGACATTGCTACCTGGCTAGGCAAGAACTCCGCCACGCCTGAAGTTCCTGCGATGCGTGAGGTTTTCGACGAAAGCTTTCGGCCAGTCAAGCTTCAAAAGCACGTATACGGATATCAGTACGGGGCAAATGACTTTGCATTTGACGGCGTTCTCAGGAAACATGTATCAGACATGATCGTCGCTCACAGCAAAAGCAAGCCCACAATGGTCTTCTGCGTGACACGGAGATCCTCTGGGCAAACAGCAAATGATCTAGCCGCATTCTGGACCACCGCTTCCCCCAACCAACGTCCCTGGCCTGCTCCCAACAGACCAATATTGGTACAGGACGGGGACTTGCGCAAGGTTGTGGCCACCGGCGTTGCTTTTCACCATGGCGGATTGTGTCCAGCGGACCGAAATGCTGTTGAGCAAGGCTTTTTGCAGGGCAACATTAGCGTCATTTGCAGTACGTCGACTTTGGCAGTGGGCGTCAATTTGCCCTGCTATCTAGTCGTGTTGCAGGGAACAATGACTTGGAGTGGCGCAAATGGCCTGCAAAGCTATTCAGACCTTGAAGTCATGCAGATGCTTGGGCGTGCTGGTCGACCGCAGTTTGAGAATTCAGCCTGTGCGGTAATACTAACGCGTGACTATCAAGTGGAACACTACAAAAAGATGGTTTCTGGTCAAGAGCTACTAGAGAGTACGCTCCACCGCAACCTGATTGAGCACCTCAATGCAGAGATCGGCCTCGGTACTATTTGCGACATGGATTCCGCCAAACGTTGGCTGTCCAGTACTTTCCTGAAAGTCCGTGTCCGCCGCAATCCGGCTCACTACCAGTTAGAAGGTAGCGGTGAGAGCTTAGATGTCGAAAGTCTCATGCAACACCTCTGCGAAAAAGAGATCAAGCTACTGCTAGGAGTTAACCTCATCGAAGACATAGGCAGTATCAAATGTACCGAACTTGGCGAGGCCATGGCAAGGTACTGCGTCAGGTTCGAAACGATGAAGACCTTCGTCGCGATACCGCCGCGGGCGAAGTTGTCCGAGATCCTGTCCATCTTGACACGAGCAGCGGAATTCGAAGGAATACGCGTCCGCAGCGGCGAAAAGGCTTTCTACAAAGAACTCAACAAGAGGGCTGAGATTATGTTTCCGGTCAATGTCGATATTGCGCTCCCAAGTCATAAAGTCTCGACCATAATTCAATGTGAGCTTGGAGGCGCCTCATTGCCGGACGGCGATAACCATAGGAAGCATTATCAGCAGTACACCACAGACAAATCCATCATCTTCGGTCATGTCGGTCGCCTTATTCGGTGCATGATTGACTGTCAACTCCATCTCAAAGACGCGGTATCGGTTCGCAATGTCCTGGAGCTAGCTCAAAGTCTCGCAGCCAAAGCCTGGGACAGTACTCCTCGTCAGTTGAAGCAGCTGCCCGACATTGGCGATGTCTCTTGCCGCAAGCTAGCATCTCGCGGTATCAATAGCATCGAAAAACTGCTTAACAGCGAGCCTCATCAGATTGAACTGGCCCTTGGTCGTGCACAATTCTTTGGCAACAAGCTGTTGAACAAGCTAGCCAATTATCCGCAATTGCGCGTCTCTGTCAAAGAGATGGGCAGAGATACCAAGCCAGGCAAGGGTGCCAACCTCAAGCTAAAGTCGGAGATCGGTTTCTTGAACGAGAAGCTTCCAACGGAGTTCAACAGATCTCCCATCTATGTCTGCTTTCTGGCCGAAGACTCCGAAGGGACTGTGATTGAGTTCCGACGCTTTGGGGCCCAGAAGCTGGGCACCGGAGAGGAGATATTCTTCACGGCCCATCTAGACAGGCCTATCACTTACATCCGGTGCTATGTTGTGTGTGACGAGATTGTTGGCACCCGCAGATACGCTGAGTTTGTGGTCAGGGACATCCCTCACAGTACTTTTCCGGCCGGCACCAAACCTTTGAGCACCCAACCAAAACGACCGGTTTCCCAAAATCTGCTGACGACCGAACACAAGGCTGGCTTTGAAGATGATGGCATTGGTGACGAAGATCTGCTTGCTATCCCTGCCCATGGCGACATTGACGTTGTCGACGATATTGACGACTTGCTCCTCGCCGCTGAGAAGAGCACGCAGGCCGCGGAAGGGACGAAGGTCGGTCGAAAGACCTCGATGAGAAGCGCTACGGGAGAACAGTCAGAGTGGCGTGAGTCGACGCAGCTACCAAATGGTCGTTGGACATGCCGACATTCCTGCAAAGAGAAGGGCGTCGAATGCAAGCACAAATGCTGCCTCGAGGGTGTCGCCAAGCCGAAGAACAAAACCGGTAAAACCGCCAAAATCGTGGACGCTACCGACAAACAGCAGAAGATAACATCTATGACCAGTGCTGTCAGGAAGGGCTCAGACTCTCAACCAGCGCCCGCGGATGCCACACAGGAACCGGCTGTTCCAGCACCAAAACAGGCAAGGAGAATCAATTGCGGGACAAGTACGGAGGGCCAGATGGCAAGGAAAGCACTTGTTGGAGGCGGAAGACGTCACCAACTCGGGGCATCTGGCGAAGCGTCTAACGGAATGCCACACCGAGCGCATCACGAGGACGCCCTCGATATCGAGGAGGACTTTTGTGATCCCATGGAGTGTGATTGGGGTCCGAGCGGCTCTACTGGTAATTTTGACGATGCCGAATCAAGAGAGGCCCAGGCGCTGGCTCTGAAGATCGACGACGCTCTTCGCACTACTCACAGTCTAGAGGCTCCAATACCGCACGTGTCGATGCAAGATGTACAGAGGCAGCCAGATCGGCCATTCTTTGTTACAGGCCAAAGCAGCAGCCCAGCCAAAAATGCTACACCAGCCGGTCCTGGGCTTGATCACATGGATGACTCTCAGTTCTTGGCAGACATGTTTGCTGACGAGCCGAGCTTTGGTAAAGATGATGAGCCCATCACTGGTCAAGATGCTGGCTCTGCTCGTTTGTCCACCAGACCCGCTGAGCCTGATCACAGCTCGCCCGACAAGACAGTGTGCGAAGCTGCGCCGCAAGAACAGGTGTATCAGTCAACAATTGAGCTGTTCCCGGAAGAGACAGAAGAGCAGCGTGAGAAGCGCCTCTGGGAGGCTGACCAGAAGCGTAGGTGGGCGGAGTTTCCTGACTGGATGTTTAAGCAGTTCGGACACTGCGCTGAACTGGTTGACTAGGTTGATCGGACATGCATTGTGGCTCGACAGCTTGGAATGTATGGCGGCCTTCATTCAGCAGAGAGATACGGTGTAAGTGTTATCGACAAGTGTCAAAAGCCAATGAATTAGTCTTTTCGAGACAAATGTATTCGACAGGTAGCAACCAAGTCTGTATCTAAAATATGTAGATAATAAACGAACATGTCATCGTCGGACTACACAACTGCCTCTCTAGCAGCGATGTGCTTGACGATGGCTGCACAGCAATGAAGAGGTGTCGAATACTGCAGGGGTACAGGGGGGTTGCAGCCTCGGCTAGTCAGGCCCCACTCATTTTTGCCTTGCCAAGAAACGTGGCTGCCCGACTGCCCACCTCATCTTTGTTTCCACCTTCCTTCTTCTTGTCTCGGTCTCTTGTCAGCGACAAACATTGTCACTTTTCATCTCTTTCTGTCATTGGGCGTACCACAGATTTCCCAGTACTGGTCCCGTTGCCACAGGTATGGTCCTGATCCGAACTTCGATGACATGACGCTCTGGTCGGGCTCTATAAGCTGAAGAGCTACAAGCCTGCCCCGCGTCCAGCCGCACAAAATTGGATGGTCACATCTACCTACCACGAGAATGCCTTGCATCGACTCAAGTTCGAGGCAAAGGGAAGACAAGAACGAAGCGGCATGTAATGGAACACCTTGGTGTCGCCCGAGGCTCACCTGCCTCGAGCTGGCTGAGGTCGTGCCAGCCATACAGTAGCCCGGACACAACGAACGAATATCAAAATAACTGGAGCCCAGAAATAGTTTCGCTACTTAGAGCGGGCGTTGGACTGGGAGCGCGAAGTCGGCCGCCAAGCGCAGCTTACCTTGAGTTTTCTAAGGGTCCGTACGCCGGCTCTGTCCCCGAGTTTCTAAAAACGCTGCCGCTGCTCAGACTCGAACCCTACCTACATGGAGCAAACCAGAACGACCTCGCTTCTGCGCCTAAAGCAGGTTTGCGGTCCTGAGTGGCAACAGACATGTTAGGGCGGCAAGAACAAACATGCCCGGGCCCCATCAGCAGTTGGTAACGAAGCTGTACTCACAGACCCCCGTTGTGTTTCTTCATCGGGGTGCCAAGTATCATTTTACATCCGAAGGCCCTCATATCGCATGCTGCTACTCCGGGGTTTGTTAAGCAGTTTTCGCTTGAAGCGGTATGTATTGAGTGCTAAATTGAGAGTGACACCAGTGCCGCCAAGGCGGCAGTGGCCTATCTTCACCTGCCTGCTTGACGCCCTGCTTAGTGTAAGGCTGGCTGTCTAGAGGTACAACAGCCACAAGTTGCCAGAATCGCCAAAAACGGTTGGACTCGAACACACTTGAGCATCAAAAACAAACAATGCCCGGCTCCCAAAGCAGTTGATAATAAAGCTGTACTCACAGACCCCCGGAGTATGTTTACACACCCCAATGCCAAGCACCATACTACATCCAAAGACCCTCATATCGCATGCTAATATTCCGGAGTTTGTTCGGAGCACTTTTTGGCTGAACCAATATATAATGTCTATTTCTTGAGTTGACAGTCTGCCTAGAGATGAAACGTGCAAGGAGCAGCTGCCGTGCTGATGGTGATCTCGGTGGATCTCATTGCCTTCACCTCCTGCCTGTCCACAGTCTTGCGAGACCGCGGTCGTCAGGCGAGCTTGGTGACAGAGCTTTGTCACGAGGCATGGACCATTCAATAGCTCCGCCACTTCTGATTTATTTTGTCGTTCTCAACATCCGCAGCCTCCAAGATATCCAATTCACCAGTCGTTGCAGACACGAGCACTATCTGCTGCGGGCAGGCACCCCTCAGAGACCGGGTCCATTTTGGGAACGCAACTACAGGCCAGTGCAACAACAATACTCAGACGATCGCAAGCTAGCAGCACGCGACCGGCGATGTCTAGGCGCCGTATTGAAAGAGGCTTGCCTCCAGTCTCTACTCAAGCCAATGCTCTTGGACGGCTCGTTGATCAAATTGATCATCAGCCCGCCAGGGTCCCTCGACGCACGAAGCCATACTACAAGCCACGCGGCCCCTCCACCATTCCTCACAACCCATCCACACCCGAACGCCCCACGATTTCACCCATTACCTCTCCCTCTGAGTCGACTAGCCCTCCACAATCAGGCTATATTGCGCAAGCTCCTGAGCAAGACAATGCCAACATCAATGAGGACTATGGCGAATCGGATTCGAAGAAGGTCGCTCGTCCTGTTGACCGCGACACCGATGAAGCTAGCACTGATGAATACTATGGTGCAGATGATCAGCCCGGACACGAACTACGCAACGACAAAGGCCCTGCAATCGATGATGATTCGGGGAGCGAATTCAACGTCGCTGTCGCGAACCCTGTCAAGACTCGTCGAACTCGTCTTGCTTCTCGCAAGTCTCGCAATACACGTGTGACTGCTGTTGCTAGCCATGATACAGACGTTGGAGAGGACAACGGCGGTCACAGTCAAGAGGATTCCGAAGAAGTCTCACGGGCTCCCGCTGACAACAAGCGCAAGTCTTCGCAGAAGGCGTGCGGGATTGACGGCAGCTCAATCTCACCAGCGTCACGCCCTGCGAGCAAGAAGCTCCGTGCTGATGCGCGCAAGGGCGCTACAGCTGGTGCTTCCGGCTGGCACATTTCAAGCTTCAACGACGTTCACGTTCGACTTTCAGTAGCTACGGGCTACCCACCCAAGGACCTGACACTGGCCAAGAAGTATCCTATTTCGGAAGTCGACACGATCGCCAAATGCCGAGCCGCTCTTGCTGCCGACTTCGGTAACGAGATCGTAGCTCAAGGCTTCAAGGGAAAGGCTAAGATTCTGTCTTATCGTGTCGAGAAGTTGATGGACATTGTCGACACCCAAGGTAAAGGCACCAAGCAAGATGATGAGATCTGGGACAATCTCGGCCGTAGCTCTACCGAAGTCTTCAGAAGATGGATTGAAGATGCAAAGACTGGCCACGTTCAAGGCGTCCTTCCACGCATTCAGGTTCTCATTCTAGATGAGCACGACCCTCTCGCCGAAGATACCGAAGATTACCTACTCGGACGCCGTCGATTCCTTCAGTCCGACAATGTCTCCCTGCCGAATGGTCTCATCATCGGCAAGCGTGGCCACAAAGGCAAGCGCGCCGACGGCAAGACGGACGCTGACTACATGGGCCGGACGGAGAGCCGAGAGACCAAGGTTGTGGTGGATGGCAAGAAGATGAACATGGACGACCACGATCTCATGAAGGCCAAGCTTGATGACTACGACGCCAGCATCGAACGCGCTCGGAAGTTCGCCGGTCAGATCATGACTCTCACCGAGGAGCAAAAGAAGAGCCAGGCCGAGAATGAAGAACTCAAGAAGAAGAATGCGGCCCAGGAGAAGAAGATCTCTGTCCTTGAGGCGAGACTCGCCAATCTCGACCTGGACGCTGATGCCCAGGCTAAGATCCTCACCCTCGAACAGCAGCTAGAAACCTGCCGCAGCGCTGTCGTGAGCATGGCTCTGGACCGCCAGTACGCCCGTGCTGGCTACGCTGACATTCTCGACGACAACGAGCAGGCAACCTCCATCAGTAGTGATGAGTTTGCCGCTGTCTCGGCCTTGATCGCCTTGAGCCGCGCTCCAGTCGTCCACACAGTTGCTTCTAATGGGCACCCGGTGGTGTCAGACCCGGTCGATGGCTCCGGGGAGTCGAGCTTGCGATCGTCGGTGAATATGCGCTTTGAGTGGGATGGTTATTATTGAGGGGATGATTTGGATTGAGGCAAGCGTCGGAGTAAAGTGAATCATCGGATTGAGGGACTGACGGAAATTGAAGGATTCGTTCGTCAGGTTCAATGAATGTGTTCCTGGCAGGACGCATAGTGTGGATGTGTACAGGTCCGACATGACTAGCTGTTTACTCAGCAAGTATGAGACGTGGACGATATTGTGATGCACACACAGACAGAGTTGTCGCGTCACACCAGACATGGAAAGGCTGGGAGACTACCAGATTTCGACTGAAGGGCTCCTATGCGAAATGTTCAAATTGGGAATGAGATTCAGATTGAGATTCAGATCGAAGCGAGGCTAGCTTGAAGGCCTGCGCTGCTATGCGAGATCCCACATCTACCCAGGCTTGAGGTCAAATGGAAGTTGGCTTGATATCCAATAAACGACAATGCTGCTGCCGTGTTGAGTCCCATTTAGTATTTCCTTGACGTCGAAGTCATGGTCTTTCTGAACTAGTTCTGCAGCGGCAGTCAAGCTCTGCTGAAGCATCATCTGTGACCTGTAGATGAGTTCCAGTCCACAAACCCAGCTACATCTCTTATAAGTTGTGGCGGTGAGAGAACGAAAACTTCTCGATATGTGATTCGCGACTATTGAAAGCCTGGCAGTGTGTGTGTGTGTGTGTGTGCACGCGCGCGCAACGTGGGTGGGGAGTCTGGAAATCTGTGGCTTTTACGGGGCGAACTACGTACGGCCTTTTTGCCTCTCTCGACGTCCTCCCGTTTCGAGAGATTGGTCCTTGATGGAAGAGGTTGAAGGGCTCACTTGAGAGAGATCTGCAGGGCGAGTCGGCTTGCAGAGATGCAGAGATTGGGAATTCAGCTTTGATTACTGCATCAGTGCATGCATGCACCCCCTTAATGAGCATGCATTCCCCCTAAGATTTCATTTGGCTTATCTTTGATTAAGACTCGAGTTAGTGGTAAGACCGTAGAGAGGCTGAGAATAATGGCCAAAACTGGGAAGGCTTGTGGACCGTGGTTGAGACGGGAGATATCTTTTACTCGTTGTAGGTACGAGGTAGGTAGGTAGGTAGGCTACAGGCTACAGTCTACAGCATCGACTCGTTGTTGGCGCTTGAGGGACTTGTTTGGAACCTGGGTAGGCTGAAGTCTGAAGTCTGAAATCTAAAGAGTCAACCCTCAACTGTCTGTCTGTCACGGAGAGGTGTCGACTAACTACAACAGCTCTGACTATCTGATACATTAGAAGACTCTGTGGAAAACTGTATATTAAACACTGCACGCATTTTCTCTGTAGAATATACGTGGCGAAAGAAGACAAGAGGTTTGACTACCCACTCCTCACCATCATCCCATCCGCACTCCCGCTCCTCACGCTCACCAGCCTCCCCTTCCCATCACTCTGCAGCACGAATTCATCCAGGACCTGCCCATCCTCCGTCTCCCAAAAGGCTGTGTTGAGCCACGACACGCATCCATCGTCGAACAGGCCCTTCCCGCCCTCAATCCTCGCCCTCGCTTCCGGTGGGAACGGCGTCACTTCAGCCACAGCGCGGTACTTGGCCCTTACGCTACCGTCTTCGGCCAGTCGCTCCTCCAACCCCGTCGGGTACAGGCGCGCCACGACGCCCACCCCCTCCGGAAGCGGCGCGTATGGCGAGGAGATGTTTGCTAGGGAGTCCACGCCGTCGACGTACAGCGACTTTATGCCCAACCCAGGCCGGCCCTCCTCGACCGTCAGCGTGACGTTCGACCCGTCGTGCGCCTCGTCGTCAACAAAGACGCCGGCGAACTGGCTTCGCGCGTTCTCCATCGCCGCGTGCTCGGCTGCCGTGACGAAGGTTTCGGCCGCCGCGGCGCGCAGCGTCCAGCGGTCGGTGGTGGCGGATGTGCCTGCGACGAGCACGGAGAGGCCGAGCTGGTGGTCGGGCGAGAGCATGAAGACGGCCGTGTAGCCTGGCTGGCCGCCGGCTTTGGTGTAGAGGTCGGAGAGGCGGTAGCGCGTCGTCGTGTTTGTTGCGTTTGCGGCGGATACGGGGAGGGTCAGGCGGTTGATCTCCCAGGGGGCGCCCGCGCTGGTGGTCAGTGAGGCGGTGTGGGCGTGCGGCTTCAGCCAGGCGCGGGTGTCGTGTGGTGAGAGGAGGTGGGAGTGTAGAATGGAGAGGCCCGTGGCGCGCAAGTCGGCGAGGTTGGAGTATAGGCCGCCGGAGGGGGCGATGACTTGGTTGTCGTGACCCCAGGCGGAGGCGCCGGTTTCCCAGTTGGGGATGATGATACCGTTAACGTCGGGGTCCGTGGGGATCAAGGAGCCCGTGTGGTTGAGGTGCAGGGGCGCGGCGAGGAGGGTTTGCAGCGCGTCGTTGTAGGTCTGGTTGGTCATGCGCGCCAGTGCGAGGCCGAGGATGCCGAAGCCGCCATCTGCGTAGAGGGAGGATTGGGAGATGGGTTGGCTTGCGCGCTTGCGGTCGCGCATCCAGTCTAGGAACTTGTCCGTGTCGCAGGGCTCACCGGTGTAGAAACAGCCGAGGTAGTTCAGTGGGAACTCCCCGACGCCGGCCTGGTGAGAGGCAAGTGCACCAACAGTTACATCCTCCCAAACGATCCGGTTCAGGGGGTCTTTGCCAGCGTTGCCGGCTAGCTCGGGGAGGTATTGCGTGATGGGGTGGTTGAACACCTCCAGGCTTCCTGCATGGGCGAGAATGGCGTATACAGTATAGAGCTTGGAGACGCTGCCAATGCGGAAGATGGTTTCGTCGTTCAGCTCTGATGGAAAGGATTCATTCAAGGCTGGCGCTGTAGCCTCGTGGGAGTAGCTGTAGATGGAGGTATTGGTTACGGCGGAGTAGACGTCGATGACAAAAGACGATGTGCTGGCATTGGCGCTGCCTGTCTCAAATAGTGCTTCGATGACTTCTGGAAAGGCGGCGACGGCTTCGGAGAATGCATCGGTCTTGGTGAGGTCGAAGTCGGAGGAGAAGCTGGGTCCGAGAAGGGGGCATTCGGAGGTGGGCTGGAAGGTGTTCGCGAGGGTAAGTGAAAGGGTAGTCAGTACGCTTGCAAGAGTGATTCTCATCCTGAGGTATATCGTGGCTAGGCTAGTTGCGACTGTTTGAGGTGTCGTTGTTCAGTGTTGGTCAGTAGTCTAATATATATGTATTTTGCGTCGAAACTGTTGTTACTAGTGAACTACTTAGGCCACTACATGCCATATCAATCAGAGAGGCGCAGGGGGTACTTCGTATTGACTGTATCGGTCCTCGTTCCAGGCAACTCAGATACAGATACCTTTCATCATTGGGGTGCCGAAGCAGTTAGTGGCGGCTATTTGGGGAGCCATGCCCGTAATGATCGCAAAGGCACAACCGACATCGGGTATGGTGCAATTACACTCTCAGTATAGCTCGTAATGACGCTGAGCATGCGCACTAAGTGATGCGACAACTATGATGTCGCCGGTGCGGGTAGCAGAGAAGAAGAGAGAAAGGTATCGCAAAGGGACTTCTTGTTCCTGGCACGCTAGACCCGTTCAAGCCCTATGTACCGCCGCTGCGATCCGCACCGTGGGGTACGGAGGATTGTCAAGAGCTATTTTCGTTCAAGTGATTACAGAAGTCTCTCGAGCGTAAGTCGTTGGACTGGAGATGCAAGGTTGCTCCACGCAGCTACTACGTCGCCTCGTCATAACATCCCCAAGACATAGATTCATCGGAATTTCGCTTCCATTCTGCCTCGTCACCTCCTTCATCCACCGTTCGGACAGGCATTGTGTCAGTCTTCCTAGTGAGATAATCTACCAACCGCGAATACAGGATAGTCTTCACCGAGTGTTTGGATGCATCAAACTCCCACCAAGCGTTTTCTCCGTCTTCATCCAGGCGGCCAGAGACATCGAACACAACAAGGTCCGGGGTCGAAGATCGAATATGGACAAAGATGTCCAACCAGGAGGTGAATAATGACAGGTAGATATAACGGAGGGATATCTCTTCCAGCATGTCAGGCATGTCGTTCAACAAGCAACCAAATCCATCGCTTGCGGATGCTTGATGGTGAAGGCGGAGAACCTTCGAGCAGCTAGATTGCTTGGTAGCAATAGAGCGAGGCTTCAAGAGATGGCGGGCATGTAGGATATAGCAAGGCTGTGGCTGCCTGCGCTGTCACCAGCAGCCCTACCGTTATACCCTTCACTGGGGAGGAAGAAGGACCAAGAATGGTTTCTTGACTCACCGTAGTCGATGCACTATACTTACCATGATGTACCGTGAAGTGCTGTAGCCTTCCGGTGCTGGCCGACTTGAGATTGTGCGAAGGTGACTTGGACAGTGCGTTAGCATGGCTTGAAGACCACATCTGAGCTTCAAAAGGAGGGCAGAATTGACTTGAGTCGCCAGTTGATGATATTCGCGGGTGGACGAAGATGGGATCAGCCTGAAGGAGACTCGCAGTTGAAGTGGTGAACGTTTGACTTGACTCTGCGCGAAGATAGCCGACGCCAAGACCTCGGATGTTGTAGGGGCACGCATCATCGTCGAGGTCCGATCTCGCCGACATGATTTCGTGCTGAACTGCGAGCTTCGACATCAACCCTCCTCTCTCCGCTTACTTGTCCAGGGCGTCAGGCGGTGGTGGATGCGACAAGATGTTCTCACTAGCACGACCAACAGCCCTGCGGGGTATGCGCACCCAGTTCCTGCCGTCGTCAATCGCAGCTCGATCGCCCCTCCAATCCGCAGCCCTCGCGCGGCTCGCCTCCACCCTCGCCATCCTCGAGCAGCGCGAAGGCGCCCTCAACACAAGCTCTTTGGGCGCCGTCACTGCTGGTAAGAAGATCGGCGGCAGCGTTCATGGCTTCATAGCTGGCAAGAATGTCAAGGGCGTGGCCGAAGAAGCTGCCAAGGTCGATGGACTCGAAAAGGTCATAATGGTGGAAAACGAAGCCTACCAGCGCGGTTTGGCCGAGAACTGGGCGCCTCTACTCGTCGAGAACATCAAGAAGGGCGGCTACACTCATGTCATCGTCGGCCACAGCGCCTTTGGCAAGAATCTGCTTCCGCGGGTTGCGGCCTTGCTCGATGTACAGCAGATCTCCGACGTCATGTCGGTGGAGAGTGAGGACAGTACGCGACGCTTATCCTCCTTCGCGGAACCAGCTAACATGACACAGCCTTTGTTCGACCAATTTATGCCGGCAACGCCATCCTCACCGTCCAGTCGTCAGATTCATTAAAGCTGCTCACGGTGCGGCAAACGTCTTTCCCTCCCGCGGCAGTCGAGGGCGGTTCTGCCTCGATTGAAGAGGGCACTGACCCCAAGGCTGAGCAACCGACCTCATGGGTGTCGGAAAACCTGACCAAATCCGACCGCCCCGAATTAGCAACGGCAGCCAAGGTTGTGTCGGGCGGCCGTGGCCTAAAGTCTAAGGAAGAGTTTGATCGTCTGATGCCGCCTCTGGCCGACGCTCTAGGTGCGGCTATTGGCGCTTCACGTGCCGCCGTGGACAGTGGCTTTGCCGACAACTCACTCCAGGTGGGCCAGACCGGCAAGAACGTGGCCCCGCAGCTGTATCTGTGTGCTGGCATTTCCGGTGCTATCCAGCATTTGGCTGGTATGAAGGACAGCAAAGTTATTGCTTGCATCAACAAGGATGCCGATGCCCCCATCTTCCAGGTGGCAGATGTGGGATTGGTGGGCGACTTGTTCGAGAAAGTGCCCGAACTGACCGAGAAGTTGAAGGCGCAGTGATCGGGTCATGCTCGAGCCATCACGTGTACACTCGCATATCGGCTTTGGGAATCGGGACATGTATATACGCAGGCTAACCAGGTTTCGTGCGGCTAAGACAATCTGACCAGTACAATTGCCTTTCTGACTTGTACCCACGTGCGCCAGACTGATCGCTAGTATGCTTCCACAACCGCTCGCCTCCGCCCGTGATGCAGATTCGGTGTCCTCTGATACGTGGGACCTCAGACATGGCTATGATGTATATAATCAGGCGCCGCCCACAAGAGTCGCCATTGGTTCACCCGTCGGCCTCATTCTCAGATACCTGCGATTGGGAGTATAAGATTCTACATCCCCGCCTTGGTCCTACGCCCGATCTCGACGCCATCTGCACACCAGAGTAAGAAGACGGGAGAAGAAACATGGCGACTGCCAGCACGCCCGGAGCTCTTGCCTTTGTGATTTGACCTGCGTTAGGCTCATGTGACGTTGTTTTTCCTTTCATCAAGCACCTCCCACGCCAACAGAGCGCTACGAAGCCTTACCACCACGAAGCGTCCAACGGGGATGCATCAAGCATAAAGGAATCCATGCGATCCACACCAGATGGCTCGACTGGCGTCCGGTGAAGTGGTGCTCGAGTCTGCAGCAGAGACGCTGTCCAACTACGAAAGTATTCTTTGCTCTCAGAGAGAAAGTCTCTCAGCAGTGGAGCCCCACAAGCCACCACCTTGCCAGAGACAGTCTGGTCGCGGCTCTCAAAAGGATATGGTGTCATATACCCATGGGCCACCAGTCTGAAGCCCAAAGTCAAGCTGTTGCATGTCTGAGGACACGATCGAGCACGGTAAGAGAAGAAGAGAAAAAGAAATATAAGAAGATAAAAAGAAAATACTGAATGAGGCTGGGGCACGCCCTGTACCGGACAACAGCAGTGCCCCGTTGACGGGTGTTGAGGCTCTGCGGCATTGCGGTGGAGACATTCTTGCCAAGTGTGCCCGATCCTCCAATCAACAAGCTCCGGTCAGCTCAGGTCAGCACCACACCTCTCTTCTCTCTCCCTTTCAAGTTACATCGTCCTCCACCCATCGACCATGATGAGGGTCTGCCGCACCATGACGCTCCGCGGTCGGGCGTCCGTCACACGCCCTTCGGATGGCCAGAGCGATCCAAGGGTGTGCCGTCTTCAAATCAGCCTGACCTTGCGATCCATCCGGTGACCAACTATTGCTGCGAGATGGTGCAGTCTAAGCCTCCATCTTGCGCCGACACACGCCACATCGTGTAACAGTTCTCAGCCTGATGGGAAATCTGATGGTTTCACCACGACCCCGCAATCCGCCGCGGCGAAAGTCCCACACCGTAGCAGAGCCTCATTCCCTTTAAGACGCAATGCTGCGTCGCTCCTAGCGTGCATGGTGTCAAAATACACCTTGCAGCTCATTGGCTTATGTCTGATAGCTCGATACAGTCTCATCGTTGCCATCAGCAGCCTTGGTGATCATGCTTTGCGATGCCAACATGCCTCTCCCAGTTGCCCAACGATGTGGTGCACCAGACAGCCCTCTACCTTGGCATCCGAGACTATGCCCACCTCCGAATCGCCAGCAAGGACTTCGCCAACCACCTCGAGGATCATGGCACCGCCAGAAAGGTCATAAAGGTCAGTGAATCAGGCATCGTCTGGCAAACAGTCGTGCTGATGTTAACTAGTCGAACCTAAGCCATTCTCTGGCAGGCAAGCAAGCTTTAGCGGCAGGATTCCATTCCCGGAAACAACTCTCCCGCATCTACTGGCGACGAGAGGCCCTGAGAATGGCCCGACCATACTCCGTTTGCCACATAGCCAATGCCACCAGCTTCGTCTATGCTGACAGCATCCTTTGCTACTCCACCACCCATGATATCCGCCTTTTGGACCTCTCCAATCCCAGTACCACCGAGAGAGTCATCAGTAATCGCTTCCTCGCCAGCAAGCTCCCTGGTGCTGGCGAGCGTGCCAACTCTCTGCTACCCTACAGCACCTCGATCCTCGCCTTTGATAACAACCTCCTTGCAGTTCTCGCCTGCTTCAACTCCGGCGACTACCTCTTTGTTCTTAACGTCACATCTGGCGACGTCCCCCAACGGTGCCTTCTCATTGAACGACTCCGCAGCACCAACAAGCTCTTCGCCCTCCTGGGTCCCGAACACCTCTTCTACGGCACACAGTCCGCATCATCAAGCTCCGGTTACCCTGAATGGCTCGTGCAAGGCTTCAGTCTCGCGAGAACTTCAGGCACAACGACCTCCTGCAGCTGTCAGCCCACGACTCCATTCCCGTTGCAGCTTTCCCGCATCTCCGGCCTCGACCCATCGTCCACTGTCGCCTTCACCATCCATGCCGGCTACTTCATCGCGCTGACAAACCAAACCGGACACGAAGCCGAGGAGGTCAATTGGACCTCGTACTATCGCTACATTGCCTTCGGCATCAGTGACCCGAATCCGGATCTCAGCATCAAAACCATTTTCCGTCGCCAAGACCACGAGGGTCCCATTAACGACACTTGGACCGAACTCAAATTCTCCGTTGACGAGACGACTGGCGGCCTAGTGCTCGTTGAAGGCCGCAAGGAGTTCCTCGAGGGTGCTGATGGCTGGACACGTACCTGGTACGGCGTGCCCTGGGAAGCGGCCGCTCACGGCGTCTGGGCTGACAATGTATCCATCAACCCGGACGACCGCCTCAGCACGCTCGTGCACGCGGACGAGCATGGCAAGGCCGACGACGGCGATGAGATCTTCACCCGCTACGAGGACCGCGACAGCTATCGACCCCAGCGCTACGCGCACTGCGAGCGTGCGCCCACGACCAATACCCTAGATGGAGATAGCGACGGCGATGCACTCAGCAAAGGAAAAGGCAAAGACCAATGCGTTAGTGCCACCAAGGACTACATCCGCGCCAAGACCAAGTTCGGCGCCTACGACCTCAACCGTGGCTGCAGCGTCGAGCTCGTGGTCGACGATGTGCCCGGAGACGGCTGGCGGACCAAAGAGCGTCTCAGATTGAGAGTTGTGAGCCGTCTCGAAAAGTCGCCACTTGCGGCTGCCGACTCCCACAATGCCAATCTGGAATCGCACGTCATGCTTCGTCCCAAGGTGCGCGATCGCAAGACAGGGCTGGACATTCTCGATTCGGAACGAAGCTATCACGACAGTGAGATTCATCTATGGCCGAGAGACGAGGAGGAGGTAAGGGAGGGGGAGGACCCCAAGCCGCCGCTGCCTGATGAGATTGCAGACCTGATGTGTCCGGGTGGGAAGGCGGGGCAGGTTGAAGGCATGCTCGGCGAGGAGGGCCTGGTCTATGCCATTGGATCGCCCGGGACGGGGGGAGAGCGGCAGCTAGTTTTGGTGTGCTTTGATCCGGCGTGGGGATTTGAAGGGATGAGGGGACTGGATGGAGAGGTGGTCAAGCCAAGGGTGCGGACGGAGGCGGAGGCGGCGGCAGCAGCAGCAGCTCCTGCTGTAGACGATATTTCGGGCGGGAGTGGCAAGCGGAAACGGGATGAACATGAAAGAGGCGTGGAAAGTGCCGTGACCGGGAGAAGCACCAAGCGGCACGAGAGTCAGAGCCGTGACGCAGTAGTTGAGGATGCTACCGCTGCCGCTGGTGCTGGTGCTGAAAGCACTTCGGAACCCGTTGCTGTTGCCGACGACCAGCATGACAGCGGCGTCGTGCTCTGGGACATTGACGCCAATGGCGATCATGGGCATGACAACGACCATGAGCTGGCATTATGTCCCAACAATGAAGCTGAAGATACAGACGAGCGTGAGGGTGAGGCCGCGCCGAGTACAGCGACAGCAGCGACTCTTCAACCGGCAGCTGTAAACCCCCTGCTCTGGCGCGAGGAGGCCATGTATCTGCGGCTTAACCGCGGGTGGTGGGTGCGTTGGTAGTTTGACCAGTCCATACTAGTTGGTATTAGCCTTTGAGAACGGCCGCTGAGTCCGTAGGCAGAGTGTTGGAGTTGAGCTTGTGTGCTGCTGTGCTGTCGTGCCTAAGAAGGGTGGTCCATATTGGCGTTATCGCGGGTAGGGGGTTGAGAAGAGACGCGACGGGTGCCGGAGAAATGGACTCTTGCCGAAAACACAAAAGTCTGTGCCTACGATTATCTGAGGAATGACTTTGGAGGCTCATGATGCATTTCGACCGTGAAGTAGGGAGGAAGGGGGGTTCCGGGCATGGCTACCCCCCCCCCTCTCTCTTGATTCATTCTTCCTTACCCTCCCCGAACGCAGACCTGACTGATTGACGCCGCGCTCTTCCCCCTCCCCTTGGGTGTAGAGGAGATAATCTATACAGTATATAGTAAGGGTGTCATGATCAAACCCTCGAATAGCCGCCCTGACCCAGCCGCTGCACTACTGGCGGGTCATAATACGCCTGGGCCTCCCCCTCTCCCTCGCCCGGAGCCGACGCCGACGCCGGCGCCACACCCGACCACTGGCCCCCCTGATACGCCTGCTGCGGGTTATACCGCGGCGGCGGCTGCTGTTGTTGCGGTTGTTGATACAGCGGCACCTCCATGCCCTCCTCCTCCCCCCCTACTTCCTCTCGCTTCCCATCTCTTGCCCCCTTCTTCCCCTTCCGCATCATCCCCTCGAACCACACCCCAGGCTGCCACACCGTCAACAGCACCACCGCCACGAAAACCATAGCGCCATCAAGCACCAAGAACGCGACTTCTTCGCGCATAAGCTCCGATCCCCAACCCGAGATCATCTCGACGCAGCGGTAGATGCAGCGGATGAGGATGGCGAGGAAGGAGGCGCTGAGGGCGTAGAGGAAGGTGCGGAATTTGCGGGCGAGGTGCGGGGTGCTGCTGCTGGATATGCGGGTGGTAGAGGTAGAGGAGGGGGAGGAGTGGTGGTGGGCACGGCGGATGCGGTGCCAGAAGTGGAGCATGTAGGAACCGCAGAGTGCCCTGGACAGTTGGTTAGTCGGGGTTGGTTCAGTGTTGTGATGTTGGACGGAGGGTGAGGATGGGTTGATTGCAGAAGGGGGACCAAGTCATCATGTTGTTGAAAGGATTGATCTGGGGTGAGGGGGGGTAGAGGTGTCTGATTCGGCGCGAAGAGCAAGAGGGGGGTTGGGGGAAGGAAACTCACATGATGACGGCCTGGAAGACGACACCAAAGATGATGACATTATTGCCCAGGTCAACCTTATCCGGGTCCGGCTCGTCCTTGGTGACCTCCATCGCCAGCATTGACGCGCCGAGGAACTGGATGACAATACCCAAGAAGTCCGTCCCGATCATGACCCAGGGAATAAACCGCGGGCGGATCCACGAGTACTGCGCGCCGCAGTAGACGATGATGTGCTTGAAGGTGACGGAGATGGCGGCGGCGACAAACGAGGGCGCCACGATGAGCGCGATCAGCTGCGCCGACACGCCCACCGTGCTAAAGGGATTGTCGTTCATGATGACGCGCCCCCCGTACCCGAGGACTTCGAGTATGGTGCCGATGGCGAGCGTGATGCTGAAGGACCAGGTGCGCACGCGGAAGCAGCAGAGCGAGGCGAGCTGCAGGACCGCGAAGATGGCGAAGCCAACGCCGAGCGTGGCGTTGACGGGGAGGTTGGGCCGGTAGCCGTACAGGCTTTCGCTGACGGGGCAGCGGTCGCTGACTTCGCTGCAGGTGTCGACGTCGGACATGGTGGCGGTAGACGTGTGTCTGGGTTTGTTGATTTCAAGGGCTTTGGGGGGAATGGGTTTTCAAGGCGGACCGTGTGTGCGTATATGTATTTGACCTCGGACTTGTACCTCACCCTGGCCTCCGAGACGTCGACGCCTCATGGCCTGCGCATCCTGTTTTGACTGTCAGGGGGGTGGGTTCATCGTTGCTAGCGAGATAACTTCGGAGGCTGAGTCAAGACAACGGTATCCACCCTCTGTCTTAAAGAGGTAATGTTCACGACCAAAAGAAGGGGTCGGTATGCTGCTGTCCAGTTGTCTGCCAGCAGCAACGAGCGCTTCGTTCAGCCTTGAGACCATCTTGTCTGAAAATAGCAGGCGAAGCGCTTGAGTGCTGGAGGAAGATCTCAATGACATTCTGCAGGAGAGCTGCGAAACGTCTGGACAAGTTGAGGGCTGTGACGTGTGCCAGCCAGAAGATCAATGAGATTGCTGGGCATGGGGGCCTTGAACTTGGGTGTTATACCGCGAGCCAAGGGCTGATATCGGCGAGCATCACGACCTTGGCGGGTTATGAAGGGGACGAAACGAGGAATTAGGAGTGCATTTGTTTGAGCACAGCGCGGTACGGCGCGGCTGGCACCCGCGGAGGGTCCATGGTGGTGGTGATGGTGGTCAACGTGGCAGTGCACAACCCCCTGGGAACATCTCCACCGCTCGTATCGTGTCCGCGTATCCTGAAGAAGTCTCCGGGTGGAAAACAATGCAGCCGCCAAGTTCAGGTTGCTAAGGCACTTGTCCCTTTCTGGTCTGTATGGCCACTGTGCCGTATGCCGAGCGTGTTGCGGTGCGGACGAGTCAACGGGTAGGAGGAAGATGTACGCCTTGCGGGGGTGCAGAGTGCAGCGGAGCGGGGACAGTGACTATCTACGCCGAAATTGGGCTGTAGGATTTGGCGGATTCGTTTGGAAGAGGCTGTGAAAACAGGAAGTCGATGCTCGCAGTCAGGATCGTCATTGTCGTACTACACTATCGTTGGTTTGTGTCTCTGGACGTTGCCCTTCTTCCACGAGGGATCCTCGCAAGTCCTCAACAGACTCGCTTGCGCCTCTTACAACGACTGTCAGTCCTGTGAGTGGGAAGCCGGCCTCTCTTCTGTATTCGACAGCCTCCATAGACCACTCCCTTTTACCTCCCTAGCTTAACGTCGCCTGCAGCCCCTTACTATTATCACGATGAAACGGTGAGAAGAAATCGTGCTCCATTCTGACGTCCGCATACTGGGTGTCAAAGATCTTCAGCTCAAACCGCTGCAAAAGATAAGCAATCATCATCTTCATCTCCAGCATCGCCAAATCACGCCCAACGCATGACCGCGAGCCACGGCCAAAGGGGGCGAAGAAACGCTCGCTGCGTTCTCGTCGGGCTGGATCGAGCCACCGCTGCGGGTCGAACGTGTGTGGTGCGTCGTGCACACGGCCATCGAGATGCATGTCGCGTGGGCTCATGCTGACAACCACCCCCGGCGCAAAGGCGTAGCTGCCGTAACGAATGGCGTCGGTGGGGTCGAAGCGCGCGAGACGGCCGCAGACTTCGTTGCCTAATCGCAGGCCTTCTTTAATGACGGCGTCTAGATACGGTAGCTGCCGCAGCGTCTCGTACGAAGTCAGGTCGCCTTGAGAGGCCGCTGAGGCGATCTCGTTGCGAAGGCGCGTGTATATCGCTGGGTTGGCCAGTACGTGGTACACCACGTGCTCGAGACCACTGCCAGTAGTCTCAGAGCCAGCTCCTACAAGCGTGACAGCTTCTTGGTAGATCCTGGTGGCAGTCTTGTCTGAGGCAGGTAGGTCGGAATTGCAGATGCCGTGGAGGACCGAATCGTCGCTCGCCTTGACCTTGGAGGACTCGGCAATGGCTTTAGACTGTGCTATGTTGTGCTGGAATAATCATCAGCGATTGTCGAAAGAGGAAATGAAAGAGCACTCACGCCTTGAAAATCAAGCATCTGCAGCATCCCCGGGGAAGCCGTCATCCGCAGCAGCCATGTGGGCGTCGCCATGACCGTCGGCAGGATGAAGGGGAAATGGCGGTTGTATGAAGTGAGACCCGAGAACTTGCGGTTGACGTTGTTGTAGTCCTCGCCAAAATCCTTCGAATTGATCAGGTCAAAGCCTTGTGGCAAGGCATACTGGCTGATCACGTCTGTGGCAAGGGCGCGGAAGCAAGTCCCTAGTATCACCGGCTTACCCGTGCCCCGAAACGCCTCAAGCCGCTCACACAGCCGGACGACACAGTTGCAGACACTGGTTTCGAGGTTCTGCAGGGCGGCAGGAGAGAAGAATCGGTTGAAAGCTTTCCTTCGCTGACGGTGCACAGCAAACGAAGTGCTTCCAAAGGAGGAATCCAATGTTCCGACGAAGCGATAGTAGTACCAGTCTTTGTTCAGCTTCCTGGAGCCGCTATATAGCTCATCGAAGAAGTCCGGGTCGGAGATATGGACTTCTCGTGGATTAATACGCACGACGGGCCCTGAAACCTGATAAGGCATGGCTCAGAGTATATGCATTGGGCGTTGCTTACCATATCGTTCGTGCAGCTCGTCCACCTTGAAAATGAACTTGCCCTTCTTCAAGCCATCATAATAGAATTCGTAGAGATGGGTCACTGCCGCCAACTTGGGGCCGGGAACTTTGGCTAGCGGGTGAAGGTAGAGGCGGTAAGCGAGGATATATACAAACCACGCGGTGGCCAGGACCGTTAGTGTTGGTAGCAATGACCATGGTATCAGATCTGTTAATGCCATCGTCGCTAGCAATTCGGTTGTCTCGGCCGACCAGCAGGAGGATCTCTCCAAAGTCAACGTCTGGCTATATCAGCCATGGAGCCTATCCAAGTTTGGTTGCACCAGATCGTGGTGGGGTGTCGTTGAGTCGGCCCCTCATGTTCCCTGTTCCTTGGGGGCGGTCCGTCTTCCCGCTCGCTTCGGAGCAGGCGACAAGTAGCTAGCACATTGTACGCGGAGAGGGGAACGAGTGGTGCCCAGGACTCGCGATATGCCCGTGCATGGAAATTGGTATTCTTGATGCATAATGGAGGCATCTTGCTGCTTGCCGAAGTCAAATTAAGCAAAAGCACCAACACTACTCGGCCCAGGCACGTCCTGACATGTACCTGGCGAATCCAACAAAACCGCAGACACTGCCTCGCTTGTAGAGGCCCCTGGAGTCTTTCCCCCCGCCCGGGATAATGGACCGCCTCGTCCCAGCGGATGGCAACCTGTAGACCATACCACCGTACCTTCACTGTCACGCAAAGGCATGCCTCTGATGTTCTTCAGAAAGTGTCTGTGAGATGAGAGAACCAGAGCCTTTCACTGCGCTCAGGTAACATTTGGACGACGCCAATTCCGCTATCGGCAGCGACACCTCCAGTAGCACTGCCTCTCTGAGCTCCACCGTGCTCAACCAGCAGTATGAAAACGGCCGCCGCTACCACGGGTTCCGCGAAGGCAACTATGAGCGTCATGTAAGGTGCACAATGAGGAAGGGGGGAAGCTTCGACGCTCGACGGCTGGATGCGTTCATCGAGCATGGGCCATGGGAGGATGAAGGAATCGGACTTTGAGAGATTGAATGGGGCAACGGGCCAACGGCGTGCAGAAGACAGAATGAATGGCCAAGCTCAGCCGAATTCCATACTTGACGTTCGCTGCTAGAGTAGTACATGTTCGCCAACTATATATCACAGGCAAGCCACGCTGCTGTTGATTCCATCAGTGCTGGCTCCATTCAATGGTATTGAGGTCGATTCCCTCTTGCACAAGCTCCCACAGCGGGGACAGCTCGCGCAGGAAGGTGACTCGCTCCTTGACCGCCTTGAGCACGTAATCGATCTCGGCCTCGGTCGTGAATCGGCCGATACCGAATCGGATACTGCTGTGGGCGCTCTCGTCGCTGTTGCCAAGCGCGCGCAAGACGTAGCTGGGCTCTAGCGAGGCAGAGGTACACGCGCTGCCCGAGGACAGAGCAATGTCCTTGAGTGCCATGAGGAGGGATTCGCCCTCGACGTAGGCGAACGAGACGTTGACGCAGCCCGGGTAATGGCGTGTCGGATCGCCATTGAGGGATGTGTGTTCCATCGAGAGAAGACCGTCCAGAAGGCGTTTCGAAAGTCGGTTGATATATTGGGAATCATACTAGGCTGCTGTTAGCATTTGTTCAAGCAGGTACAACGGAAGCCGCCAAGCGTCGAGGTTGGGTATCAGAACCCCTGCTTTGTGCGTCACAGCAACCGACAAGAAGCTTGAGTCGGCCGCTCGGAACGGTATACATGTTGCATTGAAGCGTATCATCACTCAAAGACCAAGGAAAGGGTGAACGACTTACCTCCATATCCTCTTTGGCGATGCGGCACGCCTCTCCCAGCCCAACCACAAGATGCGGCGCAAGGGTGCCACTGCGAAGACCTCTTTCCTGGCCACCTCCGCTGATGATAGGGTCGAGCCTCACGCGCGGCCGTCTCCGGACGTAGCAAGCTCCAATGCCATTAGGCCCGTAGATCTTGTGGCCAGAAATCGACATGAGGTCAACGTTCCATTCGTTGACTTTGATAGGGATCTTGCCGACAGCTTGGGCGGCATCAGTGTGAAAGTAGACTTTTTTGGATCGGCACAGCTGTCCAATCTCTTTCATGGGCTGGATAACACCAATTTCGTTGTTGACTGTCATAATGCTGACGAGGCAAGTCTCGGGTCTGATGGCAGCCTCCAGTTCCTTGAGGTCGATCAAACCATTGTTGTTTACGGGAAGATAAGTGACTTCGTAGCCCTCGTCCTGAAGATGTCTGCAACTGTCGAGAACGCACTTGTGCTCCGTTTGCGTTGTGATAATGTGCTTCTTCTTTCCAGCTCTTCCGAAGAATCTGGCCACACCTTTGATACTCATGTTATTACTCTCGGTCGCACCGCTGGTGAAGATGATCTCTTTAGCGTCTGCTCCAATGACGTTCGCTATGTGTTCTCTGGCTTGGTCGACAGCTTTCTCCGTCTCCCAGCCGTAAGCGTGGGTTCTTGAATGCGGGTTGCCGTACAGGCCAGTGAGGAACGGCAACATGGCGTCGAGAACTCGAGGATCGGTGGGTGTAGTGGCTTGTGCATCTAGGTAGATTGGCCTAGTACCTTGATCCATAACAGTGGCTTGCCCTAGGATACCAGCAGAAGAGCTCATGGCGGTGTCGCCGGAGAGTCCGGTGCCCGGGAGATTGACCTTGCCAGGCATATTACCACTCTGTTCAACATATTTGCGTTGATCTGCTTTGATGGCGCTCTCCACATCACTGACTTGGGCCTGGGCTGGCTTTGACTGCGATACATATGTCCTCTGATGTGTTGATCGATTGAGAGCCGAGGTGGCGGGGCGCAATGATGAATGCGAAAATGTTGATGACGAGAAACGACGAGTGCAGTTGCGAGAAGCTGACCGCACAGCGGCGCTTGCTGTACCGGACATTCTGTGAGTTTGCGGGAATGAATCGAAGGATGAATGGAAGGATCGAGGCTTGTTGAATGGAAGAAGTCGATAGTTGTGATGGCGATACTGACTGCGAAGACGCATGCTCGGATCTGATAAAATCCACGGGACCAAACCAGTTAGCCCCGAAGCCCGCAGCGCCGCTGTACCGTATGCGGTACCGTACGCCGCTGCTGCCGATTACCCGCATGAATTACCCCCCAATGCACAACTTGCATTAGACAATTCTCTTGCGATCCAAGCCCTCTAAGGTCTTGTGGCAGATTCAGCAAAGCACACAATAGTCACCTTCTTCCATTCAGGCACCAACAACAGTCGATCATCCCGCTCGGCGGTGTCAAGCTCAGGCTGCGCAAACGCACTCGCACTCACATTCGCCGGCGGCCAAGCTCAGCCACACCAAGCGCTGCGTCATCGGCAAGGTCTTGTAGCCTCCACGCACCCGTTCAAGGCCCCCTCCAATACGCCTATTACACTGCACGATCCTTCAGCCGTACCTCTGACAACTGCATCTCGCCTCGCACCTCATCTCTCGACGCCCGCGCACATTGTGTATCAGTGACACTCCGTAGCCAGCATCCTATCGCGTTGCCGATCATCCGCACCTTTTCGCAGCCACAGCTCGCAGAGGGGCTCGAAGACGGCTGCCCAAGATGAGTTTCAAGGGCGTGGGAAAGAGCATAACGCGCGCGCCGCAGCAGTTCAAACAGCGCTTCAATATCGGCGATATTACCAAGGATGCCGTCTATATTGACGCCGAAAGGCGGTTTGAAGAACTCGAGAAAGAGACCAAAAAGCTGCATGATGAGTCCAAGAAATACTTTGACGCTATCAACGGTAGGTGCAGCGACCAAACCGCGCAAAACATAATCTGATAACCGGCAGGCATGCTCACCCACCAGATCGAGTTCTCCAAAGCTATCGGCGAGATCTACAAGCCTATATCGGGCCGCATGTCAGATCCCAACTCCACAATACCAGAGGGTAACCCAGAAGGCATCCAGGCATGCGAAGAGTACGAGTCAATAGTCGCCGATTTGCAAGCTACCCTGCAACCCGAGCTGGAGATGATCGAGCAGCGAGTTATTGCCCCTGCCGACCAACTCCTCGAAGTCATTAAAGTCGTTCGCAAGGTCAACCTCAAACGCGATCATAAGCAGCTCGACTACGATCGTCACCGAGCGGCCCTCAAGAAGCTGCAAGACAAAAAGGACAAGACACTCAAAGACGAGAAGGCCCTCTTCAAGGCGGAGAACGACGTTGAGCAGGCAACCCAGGACTACGAGTATTTTAACAACCTTCTCAAGGACGAGCTACCCAAACTCTTTGCGCTGGAGTCCGAGTTTATTCAGCCACTCTTCCAGTCCTTTTACTACATGCAACTCAACGTCTTTTACACCCTACACGAGAAAATGCAAGGCATCAACATCGGATACTTCGATCTCGCCCTTGATATTGAAGAGGCCTTTGAGGCCAAGCGAGGTGATGTCAAGGAACGCGCCGAAGAGCTGTCCATTGTTCATTTCAAGACCACCGGCGGTGTCAAGGGTCCTCGCGGCACATCACAATACCAGTCCAAGTACGCTCTCAAGGCCAAGGAAGCTGAGGCGAACAAGTACAAGTACGGTGGTCGTACTGGATCCGCTTCCGCCGACCCCGAGGCCGGTATCGCAAATCCACCACCTCCCTACTCGCCTCCCTCTTCTGGATCTACACCAACTTCTCCCGCCTTCTCTGCAATAGGCAAGCCAAAGCCTCCGCCACCAAAGCCGAAGCCCAGCAGACTCAGCGGCGCGCCGAACGTCGAAACAGTGACCGCGCTGTACGATTACGAAGCGCAGGCTGAGGGCGATCTGAGTTTTATGACCGGCGACGTAATTGAAATTGTGACACGAACTCAGAACGAAAACGAGTGGTGGACCGGAAAAGTCAATGGGCGTCAAGGACAATTCCCTGGTAAGTCTGCCTTGTTGGCAATGCTCTGTTCTGACATGCCGGTAGGAAACTATGTGCGAGTGAACTGACATCTGTCCATCCCCATTACAACGTAACGTAGAGACTCTTGCATTTTTGGACATTCTGCACATAGCGTGGAGCAGAGGGATGTGAAGTTGTGAAGACTTCGAGAAGTGGCTCACTTGACGGAATGGCCAAAGATCAACATCGCCAGCTCACGGTCATGTGCTTCGGCATGCTGCCGAGGAGGAGCGGAGGTAGGGGCACACCAAATTAGAGTAAAGCTAAGCAAACTAATCGAGCGCCTTCCGCCCACTCAACTCCTTGAAGTTGGCTTTCTTCCCAATTTCTTTGACTTTGTGAGCTGAGATACCCATCCGTCCACTTCATCATTGCTGGACCTCGGGGACTGATGTATCAGCGCAAGGCAGCATCCTGCTAGATTGCAGAACTGGGACCCTTCCAACTCTACAAATCGGATGCCTGCACAGGTGGAGGGTCAGGGTTCACGTCACAGTCGCTGCGTCCCAGTGCGCTCTGGACGCTCAATCGGTTCTCGCAAAGAATGGGTGTTTTAGGTCTGATTGTAGAGATCGAGCGATCGGCGACGTTGTTCGGGGTCTTGTAGATGGGGCAGCCAGGCAAAATAGGTACAAACTTGCCAAGCCTGACGCCTTGTTTGCCTGCCTTGGCATCAGACGGTCTCGACAACCTACACAAGTTACGCCACGAGGGTTTTTATCACTACTCTAGAAAATCTTCCTCACTGACTAGATGTGTGTGGCTAATCGCGGCGTGATTGCAGGCAATCCATACCCGCCTCACGGCAAGTGGCCAATTGCTATAGCCGACCTTTGTCACTTTGGGCGCCTATTGAGGGCAGTCTCCGGCAATGTAGCACTAGCTGCCTTCAGAAATGGGCTCATCTTGTCACTACATCTGCCTGTCACTGTAGCTATATGTCATTACTGTAACTCAAATATTGACTTCTCCGATTCTACTCTCCACCTACCTCCGAAGCAACGTTAATTAATTGGCTACCTAAACTTGTTGTCTCAGAGCCCGACATTGCTCAAGTCTCTTCTTTCGGCCTGAAGCATATTTCCCAAGACAAGATGGTGCAAACTCGTTCTGGAGCATTCAAGGCCACCGCCTTTCGAATACCACCCCTCCAGCCAAGTAAAGCCTCACCTAGAGAGCCGCAGAATGCGAAGGCAAGCAATGGGCCAACCGATGTCAACACTAATATTCAAGGCACGACGGAAGTTCGCGACTTGAAGCAAATCACTGAAGCGCACGAGAAGACCATCAGTGACCAGCAAGATTTACTCCGACGCCAAGAGCAGACCATCGATATTCAAGCACAGACCATCACCGAGCTTCAACGACGACTTGCATCCTTTGGACTGACTCTCGAGGTCTACGTCTACAACAATCGTTGGCGCCTAGCCAAGAATCTCCCACCAGGGTTCCAGCACTTCAACGACGTGGTTGTGACCATTGACCAGCCCGAGGCTATCACTATGGACCGACTGTCTGACCTTGCTCTCGAACATGTCTACGTCGGTCTGACGTCCGACCAGGAGGTCGAGAGCAAGATTCTGATCTGGCAGGAGAAAGACGGATACCACTTATGGCGCGAAGCCAATGCCTCGACCCTGACGACTTACCTCCTGGCTCAGCAGGAGCGAGTCCTTGCGGGTGGCACGGCAGGGATCGGGGACGACGGCGAGATTGGCATCAAGGTTCTGTTCTGGCGCGATGACCAGCGTGACTTGGCCCGTCAGAACTTGCAAAACAACCTGCCTGTCAAGCCTCCACCGCCCAATCCCCTGTACAGCTTTGAAGAAATGCGGCAACTTGAGGCTGTGAAGAGGGAATCGGCGAAGCGGAAATGGGTTCACGAACAGGCTAAGCAAACCCCCTTGAAAGACCTGGACTCCTGACCCATACCAAAGCCTGTTGTGACCATCGACATGAGCTATTTTCACGTGGAGGAGTGAGATCAACCCTGAACTAGAGACGAGTTTGGCAATCGAAGAAAGCATTCATCACCATTCTTGTCGGTGAGTGTGGCTTGACCACCCCCGGGTCCCCCGAAATGCAACCATTTTTAGCAGAGTATCATAGCAGAAGCAGGCAAGTCATTCAGCTCAACCTCAAATGCCGATGCTTCTTTCTAGACGACCACAGGGTCTACACCACAGGATCGTCAAGATCAAAACTAAGATCAATATCAATATCAAGTTGAAGAATCAAGATGAAGAATCAATGTCAAGCAAAGACCAAAGAGAATGTCAATCAAAAGCATACACCAAGACGTCGGATCGAAATAGTTCTCTGTATCATTCAACCCTAAAAGTCTCGTTGTCTCTTTGCAAAATGTGCATTTCGACGGCGGTAAAGAAGCGAAGATATACTTAGAGCACTTCACATGCCCCTTTGTTGTGCTCATTTCCACTGCATAGTCGTTTTTTCGGAGTCGTCGTCGTCATCGTCATCGTCATCATGCCCTGTTATGAAAGCAAGCGTTTCCGTCATTAATTCTGCCTCGCCTTCCTCCCTCTTTTTTCCAACGTTTCGTTGAGGCGCAGCCGCGAATGGAGTAATCAAATCAATCCTAAGACTGGCTGAAAAGGAGTGATCAGCCAGCCTCGTCGCACCATCTCCATTGCACGTTTGCTTAACTCGCGCATCCCACAAGAGGCTCAGAGTCGGGCGTACTTCCAGCGGTAGCTGCTCTTGGAGGTGGTGGGCGCCGGTGAGTCTTGCCAGCCGCTGGCACTTCCACAGGGTGCGGTGCTGACGCTGATGCTGGTGACGGTGGCAGTGGCAGTGTCGGTTCCTCCCGGAGCGGTGACTGTCGTGCCGCCGCCTGTGACAGTAATCGTGGCTGTGGCAGTTCCTCCTGGGGCAGTGATTGTCGTCGCACCACCGGAAACGGTAACCGTGGTAGTGGCGGTGCCTGCTGGGACTGTCACAGTGCCGCCTGGTACGGTCACAGTAGCTGTAGCTGTAGCTGTTCCCCCAGGAGCGGTGATAGTTGTGGAGCCGCCTGGAACAGTCACAGTGCCACCAGGTACAGTCACAGTAGCAGTAGCAGTCCCTCCTGGAGCAGTTATTGTTGTGGTGCCGCCCGGCACAGTCACAGTGCCGCCTGGAATAGTGACTGTGGCTGTTGTAGTCCCACCCGGGGCAGTGATGGTTGTGGTACCACCTGGAACAGTTATAGTGCCGCCAGGAACAGTCACAGTGGCAGTTCCACCTGGGATGGTGACAGTTCCACCTGGAGCGGTGACCGTTGTGACGCCGCCGGGCACCCGCGAGGTGACAACACTGGTAACGGTGGCAGTGGCGGTACCGCCTGGGGCAGTGACTGTGACAGTAGTTGCCGTGGCCCCGCCAGGTGCAGTTAAGGTAACAGTCCGAGTGACGGTGGACGTTCCGCCAAGAACGGTAGATGTTACTGTCGCGGTGCCACCTGGAGATGTGACGACTTGGGTGACGGTGGTGGCGCCGCCAGGTAAGCGCGAGGTTACAGTTCTGCAGGCGGTCAGAATTGTGAAGGAATATGGGTATAGGGTGAGCGAACTTACTCGGTTTCAGTCTCGGTCTCGGTTTCGGTCTCGGTGCCTCCACGGAATTAGCCTGGCTCAGCCATGAACTGCAAGGAAACTACATACCTCCTGGACGGGTGACGGTCTGAGTCACAGTTGAGGGTCCTGCGATATACATTAGTATATTTTAAAGCACTTAGGACGAGATTCAGAACTCACCCCCGGGTACCGTAATCGTGATGTACGCCGTGCTGCATGACAATCAATACTTTGCTCAGTTGCCAAAGGAAAAAGCATTACCTGGGAGGTCCTCCAGGCGCCGTGACGGTTCTGCGTCAACAGTCAACAGCCACCTTCAGACAACTGCCGTAACTGAACTTACACGGTAGATACGCCTCCAGGTCTGGTCTCAGTCGCTGTAACCACAACTGTCGAAGTGCTGCTCCCATCAGCATCAAAAGTCGGCACAAACGATCTGTATTACTTACTCTCTTGTGCATGGCAGTACCGGTGTTCCGCATGTCGAGATACTAATATTATTTGTGTCAGCTCGAAATCTTGGTCACAGGCCTGCCTCTGCTGGACACTCACGTTACCGTGTTTGGTGGCGAGGGAGGTCCTGGGCGGGTGTCTGTAATCGTCACTGGCGGCGGTGGAGGCGGTCCGTCTCGTGTGGTTGTGACCGTCACTGGTGGGGGAGGTGGCCCGGGAATTGTGTCGGTGACGGTAAGAGTCACAGGTTGAGGCGGAGACGGGCATGTCGCGGGGCTTACATCAGTACCGGTAGTCGTATGCCAGTCAGACCAGGTGCCGCGAGCGGCCAGAGGATTAGCCCCGGCGAGGAGGCTAAAGCCCGAGCTGGCAAGCAGAGTGGACAAGGTAATGAGCATGTTGAGGTGACGATGAGACCGAGTCCAGAATGCAAACGAGTGTAGGAAGTTGTGCAGAGAGCTGCTGAGCGAGCCTGTAGAATGTTAGTCTACCATCACTTTATACCAAGTTCCCGGCCACATCCATCTCTTGCGAGCACGTTACTCGCTTGCACAGCATGAGAGACAGTAACGTAACGACAAACTTGTTCCTGTGCCTGTACTGCTCCCGGCCAGGCACGGAACCTTGACTTTGAGATCTTTGGTTGCTCATCATTGCCAAGTCAACCAATATTCACCGCATCCTGGTCATCAACGCCGGCAAAGTTTAGAAAGGATTCTGGGATCAAGGGCTGGTTGAAAACAGTAGCCAGAACCAGTCCCAGTGTCTGGCATGGCTGGGCAGAGTTCATGCTGCATGCGTAGCACTGTTGCACAACGGCTCGACTGAGCAATGCTCTCGCCTTCGTTCCTGCAGCTTAGGCTGGGAGTCTTCGAAGATAGGCTAGAAAGTCGTTCTCCAGCCTCGATCTGTCCAACGCCAGCAGAGGCACTTTGCGCAGGCTGGAAGTCGATTCCGGCTTATCCAAAGCTTCACTCGGGTCTCTGCTTCGAAGCAACATTGCTGAAGCGGAACTATTACCTCCAATGCTGGTCAGGAGGCTGGAACATGCATACACAGTAGTCCTATCCTGCAGTCAATGTGTGTGGAAGTGCATCCTTCGTAGGTCAAACCAGGGTGCGAAGTTGGAATTGCGAGCCAGGCACGCGAATGATCGTTGTTGATCGACAGCCGATCAGGAGCAACGGTGCGGTGAGAACATCGAGCCTGAATGCGGAGGTCGCTGAGCGTTGCTTTAGGCTGTACAGCGGTGACGTGCTTGAGTGTGAAGGATCGTCTCATTTGTTGGGTTTGAGGCCGACCCATGCAATGTACCGAAACAGGTGTCACGAACCAGCCACTCGCCTATCAAGCGCAGGTGTACCTCATTGTTGTGCCACCTGGACTCCAAAGAACAACGCATAGAAGTCGCAGTATACAGCTGTGATTTTGACAGAAGCTACGGCTTTGGTCTTAGCTTCCCGTATAGCACTCGTTCGTGATCCTGCCTCCCGGATCCGCCCAGAATTGAATAGGGTCCGAAGGCACAGAGAAGTCTCCAGGGCAACTCCAGTAGAGCTCGTATATTGTGAGAATAGTATACAAAGGCCCAGCGTATATGAATTAGCGATGCGTCGCTCTTGCTCAAGATCGTGCCCGTTATGGGAGCCCAGCTTCTTCCGCACATTGCTGGGATTAGATGGTGTAGCGAAAACGCGGGTGTCGGCTACTACGAGTTAGCGGCAGTCTCCCTAACTGCTTGCTATTGATAGGTGGGACACGTGTTTATGTTGACACTCGTCAACCGCAAGGGTGATATTGCGAGACAAGTACAACAAGGGTGATGGAGGGAAATATTGACTTACTGTCCCAGTCGAGACTCCTCCTGGTCGTGGAGACGGTGATCTCTGTCTCCACGGTCTCGCTTCGCGTTCTCCCATTTGCAGTAGAAGATTCCACTCGCGACAGTCAAAATGCAAAGGACCAGGGCCCCAAGGTTCAGGCTGTGGCCGAGCTTGTAGTCGGGCGCATCCTGCTGCAGATACGTGAAAGTGGCGATGAAAGCCGCACAATTTGCAAACGCGATTTGAAAGCCGCTAGCTGTTGCCTAAAGAGATGTCAGTTGGCGAGGTAGCTGGAAGTGCACTGTGTTTGCTTACCCTTGCGAAATGCGGGGCTGTGTTGTTCGATAGCCAACCCATCACCTGGCCTGCGTTAGCCGTTTGCAGCCGTCAAAGGCAAGTGTTTTACCATTGGAGAACCCATGAATACTCCTGACGCGACGAAAAACGTGCCCCCATACCTTACCGTTGGCTGGCTCGCTGCAAGTAGCATGATGTAACCAATCATTGCCAGAAGACAGCCCCCGATCATGAAAGGACCCCGAGCCTTGAATCGGTCGGACAGGCCAGCCGTGATCAGAACGATGCAAAAAGCGGCCATATTTGGCGGAACGGTGAATAGTTGAGCCTTCAGGGCACTGTAGCCCAGAGCATGGATGATGGTCGGAAGGAAAAGGGAGAAGCTGTAGAGTGGTACGAGCAGGAAGAACCACGCGAGCGAGCAAAAGATCGTGTTCGGGCTTAGCAGAGCCATCTTGACCCAGTGCCAATCGAATTTCTCGTCGTTGACATCGGACTTGGTGGTGGAGCCATGCGCGTCCAGCATCAGACGTGCTTGCGCAACGGATCGCTCCTCTTCGGTGAAGAACTTTGCATCGGCGGGCGTGTTGGGCATGAAAATGAAGGAGAGGATGCCGAAGCAAACTGTAATGGTACCTTCGATGAAGAAGATCCACGGCCAGCCTAGTAAGTGTTAGTGTCAGTTGCGGCCAGAGCCTTTCGGCTGCTACATACCGTTGTAGCCACCAGAACTGATCTGTGCAAGCCCGCTGGCCAGTAGACCGCCAAAAGCTCCGCTCAGAGGTGCGGCACAGTAAAAGAGTCCGATGCGGTACAGCATCTCGTGTCGCCGGTAGAACATGGCGAGGTAGACAATCATACCACCGAGCAGGCCTCCTTCAAACAGTCCAAGAATAGCCCTGGCCGCCACGAGGCCGCCATAGCTCTTAGTGAAGCCGAGGAACGTACTTGCACAGTCAGCAGGCCGGCGTCACACCCGGAGGAAGGGAATACAAACCTAACAAGGCCCCATCCTGTGATCAGGAAGGGCAAGTAGCGGCCGGCCTTGAAATATTTGACGACCCAGTTGGAAGGCACATCGACTAAAATGTATGGAATATAGAAAACGACTAGGGCGACATTGAACTGCGTTCCTTTCATACCGAGATCTTCTGTGAGTCCATCGATGCGGGCATTGCCGATGTTTGACCGATCGATGAAAGCCCACAGCCAAATTCCGAACAGCCAGGGAATGATGTGGCGGTCGCATTTGCGGACAACACGTTTGTTCATGACCGGATCTAGTTCGTATTGTCCTTCGGTTTGCGTGGCATCTTTTTCGACGTGTTGGACATCCTGGCGTTGGTGATCTGAGTTCACGTCAGTCGAAGATGATGCCGAGCTGCGCGGTTGGGCTCTTTTCTCGGCCATTTTCTATGATGAGGGTGGGTGTGAGAGTACAGGGTCAGTAGTACTAATATGCACAAACAGATATGAAGTGAGAAAATCCGAGACCCATCAAGGTATGTCATCAACAGATTCATTTTCGGCACTTGAGAGACAGCGACCTCGGAACCGATATGTCATCGTCATAGCACGCGGCTGGCGCGTGGGAAGCGGGCCCAGTTGTTCGATCTGGCATGAATGGACGAGGATCTGCCGAGGGCTTTGGAGGGCAAGCAGGGGTACGTGCGGAGGGCAAGCAATCCCCACGAATCAAGCGAATGCTTGAGCGGGCGAAGGAGGTGTGTGGCTGCCGTCACAAGCGAAAGACAAGGAGAAACAAGCCCGCCGAGGGGAGCTTGTGACAACGTCATGGCTTGGCATTGGGCGGGATGGCGGGGACTTCGATTCGATCATCGCGTTCGAAATGAAAGATCGCGATGAACGAGAATTGGGACGGCATTGTTGATGTATCGCCAGTAGATCATTCAACTGAGGAAAGGGGGAATATACCAGCCCGAGTGCTTGTAGTCCTATAAAGTAGGACATCGTCTATACAATCTCGTCCCCGGAAGCTCACCTAAATTCCCTCAGAAGCCCCAGACCACTCAAGCCGTACCATCAAACACCGCACTTCATCAATAGCTAGGAGCACCTCGGCTGCTCCAACGTCCAGACATGTCCACGCCGTCTGCAAGCACTCTCGGCTGCTATTTAACTCTAACCTGGCAGAGCCTGAATATCTGGAAAGCCGTCTCGGCATCTTCTTTACCGCCTGCCGGCGTGTACATCGCGATAGCAAGCCGCTCATGTGCAGCCTGGACGTGTTGCTCGGCGCTGGAGAGGCTTGCTCGCATGCGGCGACTGGCTTTGACGAGAACGGTGCCGGCGTCCTCGAAGCGGGTTTGAAGGGGCTGTGTGAGGATGCCATGTGCAAGCACGCTGTCGAAGGCGATCAGCATCTTCGTATACGCGGCGGCTGTGTGCAGGCAGCTGTCGCGGTCGTTGTTGAGGGTTTTGCAATGCTCGGTAAGTCGCTCGTCTGGAAGGTGGTTAGCAAATCGCCCGGAGTAGTTTGAACGGGACAAAAGGAGGAGCTAGCTCACTAATTTCCGTCACGTTGTTCAGCGTATACGGGAGAACGACATTCGTCTGGATGGTCGTTGTGGGTACCGTCTGATCTGCATTCATCTCGTCGGGCTTCAACAGTTCTCGTGTGGTGCGTCGCGAGCGTGGTGTTGTAGGTAGGTCGTTTCGGTGGTGCACATGCTGGGCAAATCACATTGACTGCCTGGCTGTTCACGCAGCAGCTGTCACAGGCGTACTGGACGTGGTATACACCAATGCCAAGGGCTTTGTTGCCTTGCGTGCCTCAGCCTTCACACTTGATCTCCAGCTTCTCAATGTTCCTTTCCCCGCCCATTCCCTCGTATTTCACTCCAACGACTTTCTTCTCCTCGACCTTGATCTTTCGTGGACTTGCTTTCCAACCCCTGACCTCTCCTTTGCACAAACCGGTACCTTGCAAGTCGCACTCTCCGCACCGCCGTCCAACGGGCAAGCATACCGTCTGCCCCAACCCGACCAACAGCTTATTGATCTCATGCCACTTCTCTCGTGGCAGCCAGCCCTCGAGCCACATTCTCGTTTCTTCTGGGTTCTTGGTGGCGTGCCAGCCCCACAAATTGGTGATCCGATGCACATGTACATCCACGCCGATCCCATGATCCAGACCCCACGCACCAGACAGACATAGGAACGCCATCTTCGGTCCGACACCAGGAAGCGCTACAAGACCTTCGAGCGTACTGGGCACGTCACCATCGTGTTCGTCAAGTAGAATTTGTGCCGTCGACTTAAGGTACTTGGTCTTGTTGTTGTGGAAACCCACTTTCCCAATCAAGCTGTCCAAGTGCTTCGCGTCGCATGAAACGATGTTTTGCACTGTCAGACTGCTGGATATGGCCTTCCCGTCATCATCGAGTGATGCCAATGGCGCTAGCTCTGTGTGCAGTCTGTACATTGCCGCGGCCGTGACAGTGTCTTTGGTCTGGCTGGAGAGCATCAGGGCGACGAGGGTGTGATAGCGTTGCTCCTTGGGAGACGCAGACTGCCAGAAAAGGTCCTCACAGCCCATCGTATCGACGGGTGCGGTGGGATTGCGCTCGCGTTGGTCTTTGACAATGTTGTACATGGTAGTCCAGTTGGAGGGTGGTGTATAGGCATAGGTGCCATTCGGAAGGGGTTTGCGGCGAGCAGGAATTTTGGGCAGGGCTTTTTGACGTGGGGAAGCCGTAGCTAATATGGGCTCCAGGGTTGGAGAGGTAATTTCAGCCTTGATGCGGGTACTGCTGAGTTTCGATGGCGGCGTTGAGGGATGAGGAGAGTCACTACGCCGCTTCCGTTTCCGGGAGAGCTGTGGAGAGGGCTCAAACGCGTCTTCAATGTCAGCTGCGGGACTCGGAGGAGTTTCTGAGTGAGGCTCGTCTTGTTCTTTGATTTCGACGGTGCCATCATGACCGAGAGAGAACGTCGAGATCAGCTTCGAACTGCGCGTCGAGCGCCTTGTTGCTGAGCGAGCATTGGTCGAGAGAGCGCTAAAGATTCGCGTGGTATCTTGAGAAACCTTCGAAGTGCGCATCGTAGGAGCTCTTCTCTGCTTGCTCACATAGCAATGTGACAACTTGGGACAGAGGCGTATCGCAATTGACGCGTCGATCCGCGACTTTTTGGCTGTGGACCCCTGCCCCGGATTTTGACACCCAGGGGTCAATTTTAGTTAAGCTTTAGGCGAAGCCGAGGTATGGCAAGGCTGAGCTTCGCCCACCAGGCCCTAGGACAGCGCAGCTTCACCAGCCTCTCATCTACACAACCTAGCTCAACTTGTGCTCAACCAGAACCTCTCCTCTTCTCCGTATCTTATTTACCAACATCACCATGTCCCGTGACTCGTCACGCGTGTCCAAATCGAAATCGAAGACCTCTTCCAACTCTGCGCTCAAGCGCCTAACACGCGAGATATCCGATCTACCTGCTCTCCCATCCGACACCTATGTCCACCTTGGCCCTGCGACCGATGAAGATATCTTCTCCTGGGAAGCCGTGCTAAAGGGTCCCCGTGATCCAGCGTCACCCTATTTCGGTGGTCTCTGGCTACTCGAGATCTCCGTACCGTCCAACTACCCCAACCACCCGCCCAAAGTACACTTCAAAACACCCATATGCCACCCGAACGTGCACTTCCAGACAGGCGAAATCTGTCTCACGCTGCTGACGAGTGAACACTGGGCGCCTACATACACGCTCGCAAGCACCATGGAGGCAATTCAGCAGCTGCTGTCAGATCCAGGATTGGACAGTCCACTGAATGTCGACGTGGCGAATCTATATAGGGAGGGAGACGAGATAGCCGCTGAGGGGCTGGTCCGGTTTTGGACGGTGGAAAAGAGATGGCATGGGGAGGGAAAGGCGGGGTGGATCAGCGAGAGAGCACCAGGCACTGGCGGCCATCTAGAACTGTAGCAACCACAGCGAGATTGGGCCAGTACTCCCACTCGAGAAGAGAGAGACAATATGTAGCGGGACAAGGCGTTTGGAAAAGCAACGACGGTCGGCGACGATCACGTACTGTAGTGTACCATTCCTCAGGCAGTAAACAAGGCAGTCACAAGGCAATCATGACTCGTCCACAAGGCTCCACCGTGATTGACATCTTGAACGTTTTGATCTTGGAACTGGCTGTGAGCAAGCCATGGCGACGAAGAGCCCACCACCTTGACTCATCAAATATTAGTATCTCTGTGGCTATCCTGGACACGAAAGCGAGCGAACAAGCAGAACTGCTTGCAATCTAAGCATCTGCCCCGCCGCCACGACAATCCAATTCACCTCTAGCAACAGCCATAGACCGACCACCCCCAGATACTGGCAGCCATCCAACTGTCTCCCAATAACACTACGACCCGCCTGCACACGGGCCTTCAAACCCTCCCCCGCCCCCAACACGATGCCAGCGAAAACCTCCCCCTCCCCCTCCACTTCCCTCCCCCCGGCCGCCCTCCTCACCACCCTCTCCTCCCTCCTCGCCCTGGAGCTCCACGCCGAAACGACGCAAAACGCGCTCCTCCTCTCGTCCGCGCCCCCCACGCTCCTCGCGCGCGCGGGCCTCGCCCTCCTCAACCTCAGCATCGCCAGCTACCGCACTGGACTGGGTGGCCGCACCGTGCTGGAACTAGTGCTCGACGCCGCGGTGGTACCCAAGGACTCGCGCGGGGAGTTACCAGAGCACCATGGGATCCGCACGGGGGATATTGTTAGGGTGGGAGAGCGGCCGAGGGAGGCGGCGCGGAAGCGGGAGGTTAGGGAGGTGGAAAAAGGGGGGGTGGAGGGGGTGGTGGTGAGGGTGGGGGAGAGGGGCGTGTGGGTTGCTGTGGGGAGGGAGGGGAGGGATAGGGACGAGGAGGGGGGTGGGATTGAGCAGCTTGGTGATGGCAAGTTGTGGCTGTAAGTCGGTGCTATTCGTTGAGTTCTACAAGTTGGCGGCATTTTGGGAGAGCCCGCTGAGTCTAGAGATGCGCAATAACTGACGATTACGCACGCAGAGTCAAGCTCGCCAACGACGTGACCTACCGGCGCATGGATCAGGCGCTCAGCAAGCTCACCAAAACCCCCGAGGAGCAGTACACGACATTGCAGCGCGTCCTATTCGGCCTCTCCCAACCCAGCGCGCCGGACCTCGCCTCCGTCTCCGTCGCCGACCTCAGCTTCCTCGACCCGACGCTCAATGCCTCGCAACGCGACGCCGTCCGCTTCGCCCTCGCGTCCCCGGACCTGGCACTCATCCACGGCCCTCCCGGCACGGGCAAGACGTACACTCTGATCGAGCTGATCCTGCAGCTCGTGCAGCGGGGCCAACGGGTGCTGGTGTGCGGCCCGTCCAACATCAGCGTGGACAATATCGTGGAGCGCCTCGCGGCCACAGCGCCGGGCACGCCTATCGTGCGCCTGGGCCACCCTGCGCGCCTGCTGCCGGGCGTGCTGGGCCATAGTCTGGAGGTGCTGACCAAGACGAGCGAGCAGGCGCAGCTGATTGGGGACGTGCGGCGCGAGATCGATGAGAAGATGGCTAGTGTGAGGAAGGTCAAGGGGCGGGCGGCTAAGGGGGAGGTGTGGCGTGAGGTGAGGGAATTGAGGAAGGAGTATCGGGAGAGGGAGGGGAGGGTCACGCGGGAGCTGGTGGGTGGGGCGAAGGTGGTGTTGAGCACGTTGCATGGGGCTGGCGGGAGGGACGCGAAGCGGCAGGACGGGCAGGGCGGCTACGATGTGCTCGTGGTGGATGAGGCCGCGCAGGCCGTGGAGCCGCAGTGCTGGGTCCCGATCGTCATGGCGGGCGAGGTGCGCAAGGTTGTACTCGCGGGGGATCACATGCAATTACCGCCGACGGTGAAGGGAAAGGACGCAGAGGTCGACAAGGCGGAAGAGAAGAAGCGGGTGAAGACCCTTGAGGAAGCGCTGGGGAAACTGAGTCTGGACGATGGTGTCGCGAAGAAGGCTAAGGGCTGGAGCCTCGAGAGGACCATGTTCGATCGATTACTTGAGTTGTACGGCGGCGACATCAAGCGGCTGCTGAAGGTACAGTACCGTATGCACGAACGCATTATGCGGTTTCCGAGTGACGAATTGTACGATGGAAAGCTCGTGGCCGCGGACGGCGTCGAGGCGCGATTGCTCAAGGACCTGAATTATGAGGTCGAGGATACGGACGACACGAGGGAGCCGCTGGTGTTCTACGATACGCAAGGCGGTGATTTCCCGGAGAGGACGGAGGAAGGCCTAGAAGACGGTAAGGTCAAGAAGAGTGTGTTGCTGGGGGATAGCAAGAGTAACGACATGGAGGCTGCAGTGGTCCGAATGCACGTGGAGGCTCTGACGGCGGCGGGAGTCAAGGCTGAAGACATTGCAGTCGTCACACCGTACAATGCGCAGCTAGCGATCTTGAGTGGCATGCTGCGGGAGAAGTATCCTGGCCTCGAGATGGGGAGCGTGGATGGCTTCCAGGGTCGCGAGAAGGAGGCGGTGATCGTGAGCTTGGTTAGAAGCAATCCAGAGCGGGAGGTCGGGTTCTTGGGCGAGAAACGTCGCCTGAATGGTAAGTGCCCCCCCGTTCCGGATACCGGGCTCTGGCGAGAACGAGAAGCTTGACCAATGCGTGTCCGTTGACAGCTGGAACCAGCGGGGACCCGCCATCAAAAAGACGATGCCCGTACCACGTTCCCTTTGACTGACAGGCGTGCAGTTGCGATGACACGACCGAAGCGGCATCTGTGTGTTATTGGGGATTCGGAAACGGTGTCGAGGTGGGCTCCGCGGGCAATCTCCGTGCTTGCATGATACTGATCTCTCTCCACAGGGGCAGCTCGTTCCTCAAACGATGGATGAAATTCCTGGAAGACGAAGCTGACCTGAGATACCCGAGTTTGGATGAGCTCGAGCTGGGTTGAGTCGCCGAGTGCATGCATCCAGACCTCCAGACCGAAGCGAGACGATCTGCGAACTGCGCATGGCATTATCGAACTTTTCTTGGGAGGCTGAAAGTTAGGCTGTACTGGCATGATCGAATCACGATAGAGAAGCAGGCCCTCGAACAGATCAGCAGATCAAGGCAGCGCGACTGAGTTGGAGAGGCTGTGATAGGCAAGAGGCTCGCATCGAGCCACTCACGGGCCGGAATTGCCTACTTGACATGAATGGTGGCAGATGCCCAAGGATCTGTTCCCGCCAGCGTGCATGAATGGTCAGACACTGGGAGCGTAGTGGACAAAGAGGGTGTGTGGATGTATGCAGCAAAAGATTGACGCAACCCCATTCCAGGATCTCTAGGCGCGTGGCGCGTGGCGCCTAGCCTGCGATGCTGACTTGTGGGGGTGACTGCTCACCGGAGTACGCGAAAACCGAGGGAGGATGGAGTGGTTGTATGTCAAACCCGCTGTGCCCGACTGTGCGGATTCGTGCATCCTTTTACATCCATGATCTGTATGTACGATAACACGGCGAATTATGCTCGAGGAACCGGAGGAAGAGCATCAGCTTGGCCGTTCCGCACTTGTTCGATGTTGAAACTGTGGTGTTTTCGGATAAGCCGTTGCGGCGATGACTTGCAGTTTCCACGCTCCCTACTCCCTATCGAGGGTCGCATGACGCACGCAGCCAGGGGGTCTAGATAGTGTCCGGAGTACGAGATCGTGGTCCTTTTTGAATCGGTAACTTTGCTTTTCTTCTGTGGTCGGAGGGTGCTAACGCGATGAAGAAGCAAGGACTAAAGCTTGCGAGAGCCTGAACGTCGACGAGAATGCCCATCTCTGCCAGCTGGGCAACCTTTAGAAAGGACCGGTGAGCAACACGGTCAGCCAGTGAGCGGCGGCAATGGCCATTCGGTGGTTCGTAGCGTCTTCGATAGAAGGCCTAAGAAGGGCGGATACCCTGAGTGGCGGGCCCTAGCAGCACCCGGGGCCGCTACTTGAGAGCACTTCCCGGCGCTGATTTGTGCACGCCCGCGACGCTTCTGCAGCGCTGCGACACGCTGACCCTACACAGAAGTCGCCTGGGCGAGTCGGGCATTTTCTTGGGCATCGTGTACTTGTGATTTTCCGTCTGGACTCGTCCTGTCTCCTGCAACTCTCATCTCCCCTTCCGAGCCACACCATTGCTTCGCCTAACGGCTCGTTTAATGCGCCTGGGACGTGGCATCACTCGCTGCTCCCAGCCGGGCCGAGCCCATCTTGACATGAAACACTACACCTCCCCATTGATGCATACGCTACCTCTCGCTTGCGCAAAAATCCTTGACCATCTTAGACATCCTGGCAACTCACCTTCTGTTCCTGGCCGGCCCTTGCTGCCGATGGCGTACTATGCTCCAGTTTTACCCTGGACGCTCCCCCCCTGATCCCGGTCGCCTCGAAGCAGACACGCCGGATTCCAACGTGCGACCATCCACCTGACCCGCACCACGACAATATCATTGTTGATTGTCGCCGCCTCTGATAGCCAGTCTTACTCTGGCACTTTCTGCTCATTGCCGTTGCTTCTGTGCCGGGAAGCCTTGGATCTCCCGCCTTCCCCCTCAGGCGTCCAGGGCTAGCTTCTCGATCCTTTCTTTATATCTTAACCTCAGCTGCTTATTCGCCCAGACTCCAAAGTCGATGATCTCAGCGACTAGCAAGCAGCCGACGCATATTTTTAATACATTCCATTGTACTAACTTGCGACGTTGAGACAACTGCCCAGGCTCACGGTAGGCAATCTCCGGAAGCCTAACGGCAGTATATCACTAACCACCGTTCCCAGGTCTGCGTCGTTGTGTCAAATCGCCTCTTTGGCAAACTCCGGCTTGCCTCACGCCCGAGTACCGTCGTGGAACCCACATTCCAAGCGCGTGCAGCTGGATGCGCGCTGTTCCCAACATGCCCTGCTGTACTTGACAGTGTTAATCTTCGGCTGAGGGATCCCGCTTCGCCTCAATTCTTTTTCATCACATTGCAGCTATGCCGTCGCCCAAGAGCCAAAGCCGGTACTCGAATGGCTCTCTACTACGATCATCCACCGGCGCCGCCGTCCGCCGTGGCGATATAAAGATATCCGACCCCATTCCGTATGATCATTCACGAAACGTTGCCACTCGACACAATAGCGACTGGCCAATGAAGAATTCGGCACCTGATATGCAGCGCGGTCGACATTTCAGCACAGGCAACCTTGAACCGATGGGCGCTGGTCGTGCCTCGGTCGGACCTTCGTTAATCCCTAGCTCGATATCTACCGGCGCTTCGAAAGGTTCCATTCGTCAGAAGAAGCAGAATGGCTTCCGTGCGACCTTGCGACGAATGTTCGGTAGCAAGAAGGGCCATCCTCCTCCCTTGGACGACCCAAGGAAGGACTATCACCGCAGCGTATGCTCCCACCCGGGATTGCTCACGGTCGAAATTAATGCTGACCTGACATCTAGGACCCCGGAAATTTGACCGCCATCACAGAACGATCGACGGATATCAACATTGCACGAGCACCATCCCAGGCTGGAGGCACTGTGACACGTGCAAGCGCATTGGCTTCACATGGCCTCAATCTAGATTTCACCCTCGAATCTGACAATGCCGACCACACTAATCTTCCGTCTCCAGGCCATCGGCGTCGAAACACCCTACCTAGTCTTGTGATTAGCGACTCGATGGCGCAAATATTGGCTGGGCCAGATGACCAGGATCTGACATCTCGAACTCGGGGGCCGGACACGCTACCGGAGCCGATGCTCAAGCGGCGCTCGCGGAGTGCTGACGCGCTCAACAGGATGATATCCGACATCACTCTCCGCAACGCTGTCAACCGCGATCGGCAATCGGACATCGCATACTGGCGAAAGAGTATCGTTGAAAACCCACCTCCCGCCTGGCCTCCTTGGCAACAGCCGACCGACCGTGTGGCTCCCTCAACACGAGCCGAAGAAGTGTCCCAGGAGTCTGTGCCTTTGCACAATTTCGATTTCGGTCTCGACCGTGAGCAAGGTCGGGAGGCCACTCTTGAGGACAGGGTCAACACGCTGGAGGTCAAGTTGTTCGACTTTGAATTTGCTATCGCGAACCTCCAAGGTCACGACATTCCTAAACCGGCTCTTCCTCAGAAGCTACCTAAGCGAAGGTCGATTCATGGCCTGTTTCCACCTGAGATGGACTCGGGTGCCGAATCCTCATCTTCTACCCCTGAACCTACCTCATTCCTCACTTCGCCAGACAATTCACCCCTGCCTCTAGAGGAGCCTTTCCGACCCGACCGGTCTAGCAAAGCCACTATACGCCCTCTCAACACTCAACGCACGTCCGATGCCCAATCGCCTTCACCTGTGCGTATCACCGTCGATCAGTTTGACAGAATAATGGACATCATTCGGAGAGAGCAGAATTCGCGACGGCAGCTCGAGGCACAAGTCAATGAATTACAGTCTCAACTTGACGCTCTGCGATCACCAGTCTATGCCGAGATCAGAGAGCGCACCGATTATCCTACTCCGAATTCAAAGCAAGGCACACCCGCCCTCAACAAAACCTTGAAACGCTCACCGCCCTTCTCGACTGGGAAGAAAGCAGCGGAGCAGTCAAGGTTCAGCATGAGCGAAGTTGATTCTGACACCGATGGTGGCTTCGATGAGGCGTTCGAGACACCACAAGACAACACTTTTATGTTTGAACATCCGCGTAGCTCGCCCATGATTGGCGTGAGCTGAGAGTGACCGTCATTCTTCGGCCCGTCAATACCAGGCCTTTGATCCATCTTTGATTATCTGACGAGATTCAGGCGTTCACGTCGAAACGAACAAGGCGTTCCTAGGGTTGTTTTCTACAGACACGGAGAGGGCAGTACACCTCATTTGAGATACCCACTGCATGCTACATCGGCGCTCGAGGCGCCGACATACATGATCGCGATGTACAGGATACGAAGTGAAGGTTGTTTCAAGCGATAGCATTGATGACCTGAGCATACTGCGACAGGTATTCGTAATAAGAATTTTTCCAATCAGACCACGTGCAAGTCCGCTTTATCTGCATTGGAATCGGCGCCGTCGTCGACGCCCCCCTCGCAAAAGGCGAACGAAGCCGCGAGGCTGCCTGGTGGAAAGGGGTAAAGCATCGCCAAGCCAAACCCGTCCGCAGCTTCTCCAAGTCCGCGCATCTCTCACCTTTTTCCATGAACACTCGTACCCCAGCAACTTGCTTATAAGCGTCCGCTCCCGGACCCGTCGTACTCCTTCCCCTGTGTCTTCCGTATACAGGCTCGAAGCGGGCATTCCAGTGCTAGTGTGCCACCATGGCGCCCCCCTCTCTCGCCCACATTGTTCCTCAACCTCCCACCTCGAAACACCGGCCCTCCTCCCGTCTCATAACGCCGACTACCAATCCGATACCTCTCCTTGCCAGTTCCTCCGCTCGCTTATATGCACTCCTGCACACCGGCCTCATTCCGTCTCTGTACCTGCTCCGCTCCGGTCCCTTGGTTGCGGACCCTCTTCCAACTCTCACCTATGATCTTATACCCCTCGCGACCGCGCAAGCAGCATTCTGTGTGCTTTGCCTGCCTGCGGCTGGGACATGGAATAATGGTACCAAGGATGCAGGCCGGGGAATTGTAGAAGGCACCGCATCTGCGACGAACACGCCGATCAAAGGAGGGAAAGGGAGCATTGGGCGCAGGAAAGGCGCGAAGACGGCGGCACACTTGCATGATCCTACAGTTGGGGGCTTTAGTGCAAGAATCATGGTATGTTCCCTCGGACTCGAGACACTCGCTCATTCAGAAAGCTAACCAAAGCTCTCCAGCCGTGCATCTTTGCCCTGCTTCTAGCCCTCCTAATTCCTCCTGTACCCATACAGGTCCTCCTGCACGCACTGGGTGCTCCTCTCTTCCCATACGATCAGTTGCCACACACACTTGCTCTGGCTACGCATATCTCGCTGCTGGCATTCTTCCCGCTGTTCTACACTCATGGCGTTTCCAGCTCAGCCTGGAGGGACATTGCGGCTGCGTGGCTGCCATTCGACGAAGCGGGTGTTTGGGGCGGCACCGTGGGGACGATACTGGGCGGCTGGTTCGGTGCGATCCCCATCGCGCTGGATTGGGACAGGGAGTGGCAGAAATGGCCCTGCACGGTTGTTTGGGGATGCGTGATGGGGTGGGTACTGGGCAGCCTACTGACGGCAGGCGTGCGCGTTGGCCTCGGCAAGAGAATTGATTTATCGGAACACGAAGAGATTCCCAGGGATATGATAGATGTACCAATTCAAGACAAGAAGAATGAATGAATAACGAGTTGGCTGCGGGCTTCTGACGGACCGAGCAGAACAAGTCCGGCTCGAATCACTTACGTCTCTGCATGGCACTTGCTGTGAGGTGGATGGGTACGGGCAGTCACTACCGCAGGTAGCAAACGACGTCCTCACGAACATTTACTCTCACTTCCCTCACGTTCTGAGCCTCCTTTCAACGGCACCGACAGCACCGACAGCACCACCTCGTTCGCGCTCAACTCTTTCCAATTCCTCTCCGACATTCCTGAGCCTCGCGACAACGCAATCATGACTTCAAACAGCAACAGCAATGGCCGTGTCTACGACAACCCCGTTCATGGGCCATACACGGTCCGCAGCAGAGGCGTGAACGACCAGCTAAGACCTTCTCATCTCCTTGAAGGACCTACCTGGCCATTTGCAAAACGGACCTGATATGTTTCTATATCATGGCAATCGCTACGATAATCGAGACTACGGTCTCGGCGCTGTCAATTCGAATGCGTACCACTACTCAAACAGGTGAGTCTCGCGAGTGTGTATGCAAATGGGACAGAAAGGATGAGTCTGGTAGTTAGTATGGGTTTAGTGGTTTAGCAGGCGCTGAAAAGACTAGCAGCGATGGCTGCCAGCATTAGGACAAGTATAATAGGCTAACGATGCCCATGCAGACTATGGCATACGAAGTACCAGTATGAGCTAAGAGATAGACAACGCGGGTGGGCTGGCTCAACGACCGACTCGGTCAGCATTATGTCTCTAGCGAGAATCAATCAATGGCATCTTACGAGGCAAAAACAGAAACCGCTCTTTTCGGCGGCGCAAGTGCCAGCATCGCGCGTGGCGCAGTCACACGCATCGTCCTGGCTTGTTAGGAGGACAGATACAGTTACAGATATACACGTAAACGAAGCAACTCGAAGAAGAATTTCAAACCGACGCCATTGGCAACATATAAGTGAGGTAGGTAGGTAGGTAGGTATCTGAAGAAAATCCGTATCATCGCCATATGCCATTGTACTGCGTCGTGTTGTGTTTCGACCCTCTCCCTCTCCCTTCCCCTCTCTCCGACCATCTCTTCCCCCCTGATCGCACACATGCCCGCTCGTGAAGCACCTTTCAAGTCGTACCCGCTGCTGTCATGCTGCGTTGGCCAGTATGTTGGTTTTGAGTGGTCTTATCGTACAATATGTACACTATGTACAATGTACAATGCCTCCGGGTACAGCGGTCGGATGTTCCCCCCTTCGTCTCCATAGTTCCATAGCTTCAGCTTCGCCTCTCTCCCTCTCGCCCCGCTCCGTTGCATGATTCCATCATGCCGTGAAAGGATGGGACACAGTCTCATTCTGTCGTGTCGGCCGCCTAGCCAGCCAGTTTGGTTGCTGCACATCTCCAAACCCTGCTTTTCGAGGCGTGCTTCATAAGTTCATTCCGCGTACACATCCCTCCACAGCTGCGGGTCTTTCCGGGGGGTTGTGCGCAATCATCGAACTCGTGATCGAGGCGAGGACAGGATTGGTGATCGGTGTGCGAGTGCGCCTATGCTTTGCCAATGCCGATGCTGATGATTGTGGCAACCCTGCGATCGAGGAATTGATTCCATCCCAGCCATAGGTGTCGACAATGACAAAAGAACTATACGTTTCACCTAACATCCAAAAAGAAAGACTTGGTTTTGCTGTGGTAGTAAATGTTCTGCGTTATTGCGTTATTGCAGCTCTATTGGTCGTTGGATTTTGTGTACATTCGTGAGTGATTTCGTAGCATCGTCCTGTCATTCTTCGATGCTGGTGCTTTCTCCGCAGTTCCTGCTTCTCTCCCCGCATTCCATGCGAAAGTCCGGGGCGATTTCCTTCATTTACAGTACAAACGCCATAGCTCCCAAGCCCGCAGCTGCAAGCATTAAGCCGGACACCTTTGCAGCGATAGCACTATCTTGCAGTCCCGGATTTGAGGTGGCCGCAGCACCGGCTGCATCGCTGTCTGGACTGCCCGTCACCGGTGCGTTGACGACGACCACACTTGTAAGCGTCTCAACGTCGCCATTAGCCGCCGTGCTGTAGATCAGGCGTGTGGAGCTGCTGCGCGTGAAGCTGACATCAACATTCCGGGATGTCTCAGTAACGACACCGCCACCAACGGTGCTGAAAACCACCGCACCATCAACTGTCTCAACCGGAGTAGCACCCGCGGGCGTAGTAGGCGCAACCTCCACGGATGTTGGGTCTGGGGTTGTGGTGGCTGTGATAACGTCGGATAGCTCACTTGATATGCTTTCCTCTTGGGTTGGATCTGGGGGAGGCTCGGACGTAGTGGTCGCTGTTCCGTTTGATTGCCGCTTCAGGGCCATGTGCACGAGCTTTGTGGCCATGATGTGATTCTCGGAGTGCACATGCTCGATGGCGGCAGCATCGAGAGGGAAGACACCATCTTGAAACTTTGGCGAAAGAAGGTGGAGTATGTCATGTAAAGAGTTGGAAGAGACACGAGAGAGGAGAGAGGAGAGGGCTTCCCAGTTGGGCGTGGGGGTGGGAGCTGGAGTGGCGGCTACGAGAGATGCGAAGGGAAGGAGCGGGAGGAGGAAGGTAGAGGGACGCATGTTGGTGTGTGGTATGTGGTGTCTTGGATAGAGGAACGGCCCGCGGGCGAAGAGGCGGTGATGGCAGAGGATGTACTGCGTGGAGCGAGTGTATGTACTCCGAACTCGGTACACTGGGCGTTATGCTCGGCAACTGACCGGAGATGCAATGCGATGTAGTGATCGACAGTCCGCAGCGAGTGGCAGATAGAGACCGGAGGGTTCAAAGAAAAGTAGCACAGCTGCAATGATAGGTAGGAAGAGGAAGACAGGTGGTTGGGAGGGGGCGGAGAGAAAGGTTTTGTTCACACCAACAAGCGTGCATGCGGGATACATGCTTGACGGTTCTCTTCCAGAAGAACCGACGCAGTAGCTGCTGGAGCAGATGGTGAGAAAGTTTGAGACATGACAGTGGCAATGACGATGGCTGGGCTGCAGGCCTGGCAGGCGGCTCCTGTCGCAGGGGTGCATTAAGCCGTGTGTCTTACCTGATGTCGCCTAGCTTGACGGCTTTCGGGTAAGCTAACACGGGGGCCACACAGCTTTTTCGCAGTCTTCCATGCCCGCTGGATGGCCATCGTGCCGGTGCCCGAGAAGGAGTGCTAAAACATGGAGCTCGGATCTCTTGTGCGGTGCGAGTTACGGCTGCCGTAGGCTTGGGGTTCTGTTGGTGAAACGTACTGCCCAGGCCAACCGCTCATGTGTTGCAAGCCATGAGCCGGCGTCGTCAACGGATGTAAAGGAAACGCCGGGCACCCGCGATGAACGCATGGCCGGGGCATCGTTTGGCTGGCACAGCGTGGCAGCGTGCGGCCTGGGCACGCCTGGAACTTGGTCAAGCGAGCTCGGAAACATCGCCATGGCTGGGTGGTCGGCAGTTGACTTGGCCGATCCCCTTAAGCGTACGAGACACTTGGCCAATAGATGCATAGCTCGATTGCTGGTGTTTCGGCCTCTGCATGCTGGCATCCAGCGCGCTCTGATTCAATGCTGCTGGCGCCCAAACATAGGAAGTGACGCACCAAGATGTTAGAGATCGGCACTGGTGTAGGCGAGCTTCGCAACTGCCGCACTTGGCCTTCATCACGCTCTATGTCAGGCCGTCGCTTGCGGCCGGGCAGTCGAGTGAAAAAGCAGGATTGACGATGGACAGTTGGTAAAGAAACACAACAGCACCACGCAGAGCCTCGAGGGCCCACCCCTGCGTAGATCTAAACCTTGGGCTTCACAGCGAACAGCGGCTTGCAGTAGTCAGCATGCAACCTTCTCGTAACCTCAGCTTTTCAAACTCTTTGTTGCCCGCTTCGGCGTTGGGTGTTGGTCACATGATTCCCTTTCCGGCATTGCGTCAAGTAGTATAGGCTGTCAAGGCCGGTGCTTCCTGCAGCTGCAGTATGTCATGCACCTCGAGCTATTCGTGGTGATCCGGTGGAAGTCAATCAGTGGCCCCGCAAGACCAGACCGTTCTCTTAACAGTTATTAGTCCTCCGGCCACAATGGGGTGATGTTGAATGCCGAGGATGAAGATCAGGAGCTGTCGGTCTCTACAAGCATGTGCTACCCATTTGAAGAAATATAGACGCTTGCTTCGATGTACAAGATTCTACCCGATATCTACTACTGTCGCATCTTCACCAGAGCGATAGATGACCCGACGATGTTTGTGGCTTACGATGAACAGTGATCAGCCTTCTGTGCGCCCTACGAAGACCAAGCCACCGTATAGCTGAGCATCAGACGAACACTCAAGAGGAGACGTTTCTTTTTCCCTCGGGTATTATGCCATTTTACCTTTGCGGATATCGGGCTATGTACCCGTCCGCGAGCAGACCGTACTGCCAGCCCGGTGTTCCTCCTCTCCATCTACCCCATAGACGTAGCCGACATGTCCACCGACACTGCCGCGAGTGGACTTAGTGCTTGCGAGGCCGCCACGTGTCTCTCCCTTTACCCCCTTCTACCAATGGATACAGGCTAGCAAGTCCCCCGACTCTGCTGCGTGAGGACTTAATGCTTGACGGGCCGCCTCGTATGCCCCCTTTAATCTTCGTCATCAGGACGCACCTGGCCATCAAATATCCACTTGATGCCGTCCATCTCCTCCACCATTGGCGAAAACCAGAATGGCACCGGACTGGTATTGAGGGCAAAGAAGTCCTTGTAGGCGTCGCGGTCACTCTGAAGTTGGTGGTTCGTCAAAGCCACCACCTGGACACGCGCAGACTTTCCCTGCGACCAACTCCGGGCCTTCAGGCCTTCCGCCCAGTCTTGGTATGCCTCGGCCGTTGCAATCGGCCAGGCACCTCGCACAGGTCCGTCCCGGTCGGGACCCCAGCAATTGACCATCATGAAGTTGAGGTCGGCGGGAACATCGAATCGCTTCGTCTCCTCGGTGAAGAAGTGGCCGAGGCAGGACCGGACTTCGGCCAGCGAGCCGATTTGCTCGAGCCGGAAAATCGATTCGTTGGTGACGGCCCGAGGACCGCAGAACTGGGGCGGATTAGCATTTACTAGAATGATATGTTTGAACAGATAGCTTACGAGAGACAGGAGGACGGCAGTTTCTTGCCCTCGATGGGCGGAGCAGGCGCAGGGACGACAGCGGTGGGAGCGACAGTGGTGGTGGGGGGAGGCGAGGACTGAAGTTTGTCGCCCTCATCCTCCCAGTCTTCTTCGCCGTCATCGACGTTTGCGTCATCATCTACCTCGTCGCCGGAGGAGAGGTTGATTGAGTTGCGCCGTAGCGCGGGTGATCTTGCGCTTTGCGCGCGCGGCGGAACGGCAGGTGGCGGCGAGCTGTAGCTTCTCTTCCTTGCTGCCGGAAGGCACCTCGCTGCCAGAAGGGCCGGCAGCTCGCTTGCGCTTGCCGGGGGAGGAGTTGGTCGTCATGCTCGCGGCTAAAGAACGAGGCGACGATGTGTATGGTGTTAGCGGTGAAGAAGATGGAATCTGAGAACCCCAGCATCACAACTTGAACAAGCCGCAGGCACAAGTAAACAGACGGAGCCCTCTGGACTGTACTTACAAGGCTGGCGCCGGGCAACCACAAGGCAACCAGGTCTTGGCGACACCAATCCCATAGTGTCATGCGCGCTCAGGCTTACTCACCTAATTTCCAGAGAGCAGTCGAGGACTTCTGATCTTCCAGCAAATCTCTGACCAACTTGAGATCAAGCCCAAGAGACGTTCACTTGAGTCGCAGCTGGTGTAGAGACGAGGCCGTCTCTTCTTGTGAGACGAGCCTCCAGATGATGTTGACTACCAAAGCCGGACGATACCAGCGCCACTTTGTGCTGAAGCACAGCAGACATTTGCTCCTCCATGCTCCTATGACTCTACCGTAGACTCACCTGCCTATGCGGAACGCGTGCGGCAAGATCTGCAGCCGCATATCAGTAGTATCAGGAGGCCCCCGTAGCCACAAGATTGGCATGGGCGTAGAGCCATGGACAAGGCTCCAACAGCCTCGCCAGTCACTGTTTTTATGACTAGTTATCAGAGTGGTGGAATTTTGTTCGACAATCGGGTCAAAGGTCCTGCTGATTCAACTGACTTGCCTTCGGGCTTGTTCGGTGTCTGGTCAAATGTTAAGAGTTGAAACTACTCGCCCTCATAAGACGAGTCGACCGTGAGGTGAAATTGGACTGCCACTTCTATAAACACCCAGGGTGTACTAGTCTGCAGTCCTCCCAGGCTAAGATCGGCGGTAGCTCCTGAGAATCAACCACCGCCCCGAAAGACCGAGGAGTTTGATTCTTTTTTGTTGTTCTACGTGAGTGTGAATGACGTTCAAGTCCTGAGCCGCGCCTGGGATTTTCTTTTTGCACTTTCCGAATGCGTGCGCCTGGTGCGGACCTGGTTGCGTAGCGAGTGAAGATGAGGTGAAAGGGAGATCAATGCCAAGACCTTAGGTAAACGGCGAGGCAGGAGCTCGCGAATCCTATAAGTCACCTGGTCTCGTGGCGACATCTCCTGCCTAGGGTTGTCAGATGAGCAGTTTGGATGCACGGATGCACGTAAAGGGATCGAATGAGCTCCAAAGATGACCGTTCGACCTGTACGGAGCTATCCGCGACAAAGCTGAGATCGGGCTCCTTGTCGGCCACTGCCTGTTGAGCCGGCAGGCCCAGCCACGCCCCGGAACGATCCTACGTTCGTGCTCTTACGACAGACTCAAAAACGTCCCCGATGAATTGCAACCCATTGTAACGAATACAGGGGTGGACTACAGGTCGCAAGGAACGCAGAGAAGTTCGAATAGGAGGCGAGTTTTGAGTTACCTGTGCCGAGCATTCTGGCGTCATTGGGCACCCTTGTAAGGCAACCACCCCCATAGAGGTTTCCTCCACAGCTCGAGCTCGGGAATCAAACACACGCATGTTCTGCTGCTTGGTCAGACTATACGTCTATGTTTGAGTACGATACTGGGAGCTGCGCAATGGTATGGCGCATATCAACACACAAGGTTTACGCGCTTGCAGTCGGTACGAACTCGATGAGTCAACTGCCCTATGTCAATGTCCAAGACACATAATATTCACGCCATGAAGGGGTATCTAGCAGTCAAGCCTGTTATGAGCACAACAGCTTCCGCAACTTCCTGAAAATCAGCTTCAGCAGCTTCATGCCATCGTCTTGCTGCTGCTGCTGGCCGCCATGGTGTGGCTGTTGACCACCATGTGGCGGTGGCTGCTGGTAGCCAGGACCACCGTATCCACCACCGTGCTGAGGCGGTTGGGCGGCACCGCCTTGCAGGTTGATGTACATCCTGCCCTCATTTGGCTCGGTTTGATACTGCAGGCCTAGCTCTCGACAGACCTGCTCCACTCGCGGCTTGATCTTCTGCACGTGGCCAACGGAATGATTGCCCTTGCCAACGATAACATGCAGATGCGTCTGCCCGGTGCTGCGCGCATATCTGATGCGCTCTTCCAGAATGTCCTCAGCTTCTTCGACGAACTGGCCGTGCAGATCGATGGTGTCTTCGGCAACGCGGCCTTGTTCGTTATTCTCCCGGAAGATGAAATCAGAGGCTTGCTTGTTGTACTGCGCCATTTTCTCGCCGTGGGCCTTGCCCTGGTTAGACAGCTGTTTTGCCGCGGCCCCATCGCCGCGGTTGTAGGCTTCTTTGCTGCGCTCGAAACAATCGCCTCGTTTGCGAGCCTCTTGCCTCGCGAGATCGCGTAGGCGATCGTACTCTTGCTCGGCGTCGCGGCTCTGGTCGTGGTTGAAGGCTAAGGGACGTTAGAGGTCGCGATCAGGAAAGTAAGACGAGGCACTTACGCCGCGAGCCGACGTGTTTCATGCCGCTCATTTCGTAAGACATGATGGCGATTGGTCAACGAGAATGAGACGGAAGAAGCGCGGCAATGGTGTGAGTGGGATCAGGTGCTGGCCAGGCTACAAAAGAATGTGGTGTGGAGGGCGATCTCGCACGGCAATTGCGTCAAGGTTGGAATGAGTGAGGCTGAAGCTTGGGCGAAGCGCTATGGGCCTGACGCGCACCATCGATCTGATCTCGGAGTTCCAGATCGCCCCGTGTCCACTTAAGCTTTTCCAGAAGGGTTGGAGCTCGCCCGTTCCGGCCAGAAACCCTGACTTGGCGTGGGAGCTGGGGGTCATCATACAGGGTTGAAGTGCTGTTCTGCGGTTCATACAAAGCTGTGGGGCTGAGCACATGAAAGGCTGTCACAACCTTCTGCATCAGCCGCCATGACGAATCGATGCCACTGACAGCTCTTTGTGAGCCACCGAGGTCCTTCACGGGTGTGGCATCCCATCAGGGATACCCTGGCAATCGGTAGCTACCAGAAACTTGGGTGATGCCTTGGATGCAACAATTCTAGATTATGCAGGATGGACAAGTCATCGGCTACGCTTGCGTTGTTTTATGGCATATGTAGTAGTCCTATTTCCGAGCACATGCGGTGTGTATGAACGTATTAAGACAGGAGCGCGTCTTCCGGCGTCAGTGGCGCGGTCAGGCCCAGCAAGGTGGCTGCATGGGACATCAAGACTCGGTCTCGGCGCATACCGTTGATCAAGAACCAACATGCTGAGTCTCGAAAGCGAAAGCTGTATGCAAACGAGTACGACTCTGACGGCGGATATCTGCAACATGCTGCAGTTCGCCTTTAATGTATCCATAGGCTGCAGTCAGGGAAGGCGCGACAATGGCTATCTGTGCCGCAGCTTTCAGCCTCTTCAGGGGGTACCGGAGAGGATCAACAACCGTCCGTCGCTGGACGTTTTGGACCAGGGTGGCTAGGCACGGATTTTGCCCTGACTGTCGATCCTCTTGCATTGCACATTATAAATACACTATTGCGCTCGAAATGCTATAGCCTACGACGCTGAAAAGGCGAATACAACTGCCAGTTTCCAGACCAGTAATAAGACGGAGCTTGAATTGATTATCACCAGGCTTCTAGAAGAGTGGGCAGAACAGATTGCGTACAGAGGGTCAGATGATTGCCGTATGATTGTGCGCAATCAAATAGCTAGTGCCGTGGAGCAGGGGGCCGATAGTGTTCAACGGATAGTCTACACCGCGAGGAATTCCTGGAGCAGCGAAGAGTGGGCTTGACTTGAAACAAGCACACCGAGGATTGCCGGGGTGGTCTTTTGCGACACTAGTTGCTGTTCTGAGGATCAGGGGAAAAGGTGGTACTCCTGTGTTCCGCAGTGCATGTACTGCTCCGGTGGCAGCAGCCACGCAGCCACCCGCCGAACATACAGCGCGATCTTCTACGCCCCGAGTAGCGCAAGACCGCTGCATCCGATCGTTGACCTTTTCCTCCCAGCCGCCCCCTCTCACAGGCTGATATGGCCGCGGCAGCAATTCTTTTCCAGCAGCTGGGCGCCCCAAACAGTTTAGCTGCAATTTACTAGCTCCAGGTCGTCCGGGCCTTAGCTCGACCTAGCTTCCAGGGCCTCTCCACCTTCCGTCAAGTGGCCCTCGACTCTTTCTTGCACCACCTCCTCATCTTCCACTCGTGTCCCAGCCGACCACCTCAATCTGATTTTCCATCTTGCGTAACTCGTTGTCGCTGCCTCCTTGTCATTCGTCTCCCAACTTCCATCTCACCTTCCATCGACGCCCGCACCTCCACTGGTTGACCACTGCAATTGTCGCAGCTGCTGTTATCGTCTCCTTTCGGCCAATACCCAGCCGCCCAGAGTGACGACCCACGAACTCGGCCCTGACCCTGTTTGGCCTGTCGATCGTACTTCTGTACATTCCCTTTCAACGACCTCGGGATCCTCCTTCATTTTATGCGCACGCCTTCCACAGCTACCGCTGCGTTCTTCGCCTAATAATCCGCGTTTGCTTGCGAGGTGAGTCGATCCGTGTACCCTTGACAATCTGTGGATCGGCGCATCCACCTAGCTTCCCTGCGTCAGAAAATCGCCAATTTCTAACATCAACAGTCTCACAACTCGAAATCCTTCGGACTTGTACATTACTCGACCTCTCCCACTCTCTCTACACAAACAACCACCATGGGTTGCGGAGCTTCCAAAGAAGACAATGCCGGCAAGGCGAGGAATGATGAGATTGAGAATCAGCTCAAGCGCGACAAGATGGCGCAGCGGAATGAGATCAAGATGCTGCTGCTTGGTATGATACCCGCACGTTAGACATGAATGCAGTACTGATATTTACAGGTGCCGGTGAATCCGGGAAGTCGACTATTCTCAAGCAAATGAAGCTGATTCATGAGGGCGGCTACTCGAGAGACGAGCGCGAGTCTTTCAAAGAAATCATCTTCTCCAACACTGTCCAGTCAATGCGTGTTATCCTCGAGGCTATGGAGTCCCTCGAACTCCCTCTCGACGATCAGCGCGCCGAGTACCACGTGCAGACCATTTTCATGCAGCCACCTCAGATTGAGGGCGATAGTCTTCCCACCGAAGTCGGCGCCGCCATCAAGGCCCTTTGGCAAGACGTCGGTGTGCAGGAGTGCTTCCGAAGATCGCGAGAATATCAGCTCAACGACTCTGCTCGATAGTAAGTTGCATCAACACTGAACAATCGATTCGTACTAACTTGGCTAGCTATTTTGATTCCATCGACAGAATCGCGGCTCACGACTATTTGCCCAACGACCAGGATGTCTTGCGCTCACGTGTCAAGACCACTGGAATTACCGAGACTACTTTCATCATCCAGGACTTGACCTACCGCATGTTTGACGTCGGCGGCCAACGATCTGAACGAAAGAAGTGGATTCACTGCTTTGAGAACGTTACCACCATCCTCTTCCTTGTCGCCATCTCCGAATACGACCAGCTACTTTTTGAAGATGAGACAGTCAATCGTATGCAAGAAGCTCTTACTCTTTTCGACAGTATCTGCAACTCGCGGTGGTTCATCAAGACAAGCATAATCCTGTTCCTGAACAAGATCGATCGTTTCAAGGAGAAGCTACCCCTATCTCCCATGCAGAATTACTTCCCCGACTACGAGGGTCAGTATCTTCTACCTTCGTATGTTATGGTACACTAACCCGTTCTAGGCGGTCCCGACTACGCTGCGGCTTGCGATTACATCCTGAATCGATTCGTTTCTCTGAACCAGGCAGAGACCAAGCAGATCTACACCCACTTCACATGCGCTACCGATACCACGCAAATCCGATTCGTCATGGGTGCTGTCAATGGTGAGTACAAACCTCTGATATGCGCTTCGTTCGCTGACCCCTCTAGATATCATCATACAGGAGAATCTGCGCATGTGTGGTCTTATCTAGATGACCTCGACGATCTGCAGCCACGCTTCTCTTTTTGTACTTTCTCAATGACCGCATTTTCATGGCGTTCAGAGCTATATCTTTTTTCAGCTGGTGTCGCTCGATCGATCCAGCCTACTGCCTACCCAGGGTCGCCAGAAGAAACCATGAAGTCCAGTCAACTACCATGACCATGGCAAACTGGTGTTGTTCCTTCTGAGATGTGTGTGGATCGGGTGGCAGAGCACTCGAGAGTTTGGATCAAGTTGGAGAGAGTCGAGACCGCTGTCGAATACCCTACTTCTTGCACTTTTGTTCCAGTGTACGCTATGCGCTTTTGCATCGGGGACGAAAGGGTGACTTATCCTATTGAGCAAGTGTTGAAGAGAGACGGCATGAACAGGAAATCAAGTGAGAGACCAAGACGGGGACTCCAGGCTATCGGATGGGTGGAAAACAGCGCGCTACACTATTAGAGGTTTGCACAAGTTGCCTTTATGTAAATCACTCGCGTTGTGGCGGTTGACATTGCTTCAGATGAGGATAGGCAGCCTAATTCATGACCTTCAGACGATCCGCAATGCTCGCATATGTCTTTGCTTCATGGCACTCGTATAACCGGGCATCGCGCCCAGCACATCTTAGACGCTCCCATTGCTTGACCGTAAGTCCATCGACTGTGGTATACAAGCGACACAGCATTAGGTTCTTGAAACAGCATCAACACTGTGTAGTCCGCGACGTTGGGATGCGATGCAAAGACCGGACATAGTGTCGGACAAGAAATGGTTAATGTCATATGCAAGGAATGGTGGTGAACATCTCAAGTGGTTCCAAGGCTTCGGAACGTCACAGCCGGCCGCTGTGGCCTGCCCGACCGTGTGGCTTTCTACCACCTGAAGCCACCTTTTCCGCACCTCAATAGAAGAACAACCTATCGCGCATTCCTATCTGCCGTTACATTTATGCAGTCACAATGTCGCTGACCAGTCTTCGGCCTGCCAGTTTCGCACTCACGCAATCCTCCACGAGTCGATCTGGCGCGCCCACCTCCAACGACTCCAGCACGCGCTCCCTTCAGCACTCCTCCGCCTACATCAATCTTTCGCGCCAGCTCGCACATTTCTCGAACCTCGTCCTATTAACCCCGTCGCCTCAGCCCTCGTCGTACTCATCACCCACGTCGGAGACAGAATTGTCCATAACCGACCTCTCACCACTGCAGCGCAAGATTCAATCCGACCTCTATTCTCCAGTAGCCTTCCAGCGCACGAAATGGCTACATCAGATCGAGGGTGCTCGCAACCTGCTCCTGCAATTGGAGCGAGAAGCACAAGGAATCAAAGTGCAGAAAACGCGAACGGCAGCGCTTCGCGATCTGGCTGCGAAGAGAAAAGTGGTACGGCGGTTGAGGGAGCGGGTTGAAGAAATTGGCCGGGAGGTAGAGAGCATGGGAGACGCAAAGTGGCAGACTCCTCCTGAGACTACAAGAGGGGAGACACTGTGGGATGTAGTGCAGCAGCGGGCAGCGATGAGGGCATCGGAAGGTGGGGCGGCAAAGGGCGACGAGAGGTTGCTTGAAGGTCGGCCTGTGCAGGACGAGGGCGAGGAGCTGCCGGAGGACCAAGAGAAATCTGCACAGGAAGCGAGGGATGATCTATTCAACTCCGGCAATACCTCTTCCACCATCCGTCGACGCGACAAGCAGACCAGGGCCGCGACTTCCCCAACATCCCATTCCTCCATGGGCAAGTCCACGGGCGTTTCCTCGCACGAGAAATCCATGCACAGCTCCGCCGCCGATCAGGAGGCGCTGACCACCTCACTGGTGTCCCTGGCGGCGCAGCTGAAGCAGCAGACGCGCGCCTTTCAGTTTAGCTTGGACCAGGACAAGGGACTGCTGAACCGGGCAATAGAAGGGTTAGAAGGGAACATTACCGGGCTGGATGCGGCGAGCAGGAATATGCAATTCTTGAAGAGGATGAGCGAGGGTGAGGGCTGGTGGGGCCGGATGAAGCTGTACGCAATCATTTTCGGGCTATGGGTTGTGGCGATACTACTGGTCTTTGTCATGCCGAAGCTGAGGTTCTGAACGGGGCGAATCGAGCGAGGCTGGCGGCGAGTGGAGTGCACTGTCGTGTGCTACCGGCAAAGGTCGCAAATTGTATAGAGATACTTGTTTGTGAACAAATGATATCTGGAGGATCACATTCCCGTTGTCACTCACAGCTCTGCTCCCATATTGCTGTCCGAAAGCGCTCAAACATACTGAAAGTGACTTGGTGGCACCAGAGCAGCCCCTCGTAACTCCCAACGGCATACAAACACACACACACGCCACCGCGTTCTTCGAGAGTGGATCCTTTTCAACCTCCATGTCCCCCACATCCGCTATATCTGAACCGTCAACGAGCATGACCCTTAGTCCACCTCTCCAACGACGGCCCGGCCAGGCTAGCGCTCATATCGCGCTAACAAAACACGGATCGGGCCTTTGTCTTCGGCCGACATTTCTCGGTTTGTGCTTGTGCTTGACCGCCTCGCGTTTGCCTTGTTGCCGAAGTAGCGCAAACTCTGTATTTGCATGGTCTGATGGGCGGGGGGCGGTGAAGGGGTGTCAAACACCCGACTGCTAACGGGCGGGCGGGCGGGCGACAGGGTCAACAAAAGTTTAGCAAAAGGCGGTATACACGGTGGGGTGATTTGCTATAATAACTACATGTAACTTCCTCGCCGCAGACAGGATTGCTGGAGGAGGGAGTAAGGAAAACGTCCTCTTCATCATACCGTTGCCCCCCAAGAGGGTAGGTAGTATTGTACTGCATTTCCTATTGCGTCGTACATTCGGTAGCAGAACTGAGCGCCAGAAACCCCCTCCCGCTTAGTCCAAAGAAGAACGATATGGCGGCAACGTTGACGGTCGTCACCGTGCCCGCGTCGCCGACAGGCAATGCCATCAACGCCGCCATGAACACAGGTACAGGCACAGGCGCATCGCCAGTCCCTTCCACCTCCGCGCTGACACTACAAGCGCAAACGCCATCTTCTTGCGACTGCACGTCGTTACGCTACGGTAAGTTCTGAACAACTCTTGGGATGGAGTGTTTGGAGTGGCTTATTGTGGTACTGGCGAACTTGGACTAACGTTGCCTCCAGCGGTCATCGCGTTGTCGTGTATCTTGGGCGTTTTGGTGGTGAGTTTAGTCGTGTTTGCCTTCCTGATGGCGAGGCGGCGGAGGGTGCAGGGACCTGGGGCGGGAGATGAAGAGATCAAGGAGGGCCGGGTGCGGGGTGGTAGAAGGGGGTGATGAAGGTATAGGAATGGGTTAACGAGGGACGAGGGCGCTTTGCCGCGAACGGTTCGAAGTCATAAGGATGCAAAAGGAGTCTGCAGAAGGGCGTTAAGAAATGCGGTAATGCTCGGGATGGTTTCGAGGGATCTATGTTCTAGGAACGGACTCAATATGGGTCAGGCAAAGCATGGAGGCGTTGGTGCGTGTTTAGTTCATGGGGAGGAGCATTGGGGAGGAGTCGGTAATTTCGACGAGAACCCAAGTGAAAATACTAGAAGAATTCTAAAGAGAAAAAAAAGCAAGACACCACGTCGACAACGCATTGCACAGCCACATCGCATCTCGATTCAGTGCACCTTTTGCACAACCCACAGAGTTCGTGCCTGACGATCGCCTTTGTGGCAGCCCCGATCTGCTTGCATCAGTGTTGCATATGTTGTCCAGCTGACCATCTACGTCGGCATGACTTCGCTTCACGCGCGGATCAGCATCCTGTTGAAGCGTTGCATTGAGGCCACGCGTACTCTAATCGCCTTTCCAGTGGGTGCTGGGGATATTGTGTTCCAGACCTTGGATGACCCAGGCCGTGGGTGACCGTGTGGCTTCAGGCAGTGAAAATGTACGGCTACGTCATAGCCATTTCGTCATCGGGCAGGCGCGATCGCTTGCACTTGCACTTGCACATGCGCTTGCCACATGTCATTCTTTTCGTTGTTTGACCTGGCGAAGGCAAAGATAAATATCACCCCAGCTTCCTGCTGCAACAACACCTCCCGGTACCAATCGATCATCGTACTCTTGAATATCCCTTGAGATCAAGACCAAATCAAATCCAAAACCAATCCCACAGTCCACCATGTCTTCTACCGACAACACCACTGCGCAACCCTCCTCTGGCCAATCCATCATCGACACCGCCACCTCTTACGTGCAGTCCGGCATCGCCGCCGTCACTGGCAACCAGTCTGACAAAGCGAAGGCCGAGCAAACTCACAACAAGGCCGCCGCCGAAGCCAATGCCAGCGAGGCAGCAGTCAAGGCCGGCCCTTTCACTCTCTCATCTTCTGGCGCCGTCGCCAAGGACAGCTCGGAGCGAACTCAGGGCCAATGGGACCAGACTATGGGCTCGCTCAAGGAAACTGCAGGCAATCTCACCGGCAACGAGAGCCTGAAGCAGCAGGGACGCGAACAGAACTTGCAAGGTCAGGGCCAGGAGGCCAAGGGCCAGCTCAGTGACCTGGGTCAGGGCATCAGTGATCGTGTCCAGGGCACACTCGGAGGTGCTGTGGCCGGCCTCACGAACGATCGCGAGTCGCAACAGAAGTATGCTGACATTCATGATGAGGGCAAGTCTAGGCAGAGGGGCGTTGAAGCAGACTTGGACAAGATGGCTGCTGCGCAGGAGAAGCAGCAGCAACAGGCTCACAAGTGACGGTCACGCGAGTACTAGGTACACTACCGTTGAAGGATGCATGTGAGAACGACCCAGAGCTCATGGGCTCAACGACTCTATGATTAGCTTTAAAATTGAGATACCCGTACCAGTCTGTGATAAATCTATGCTATAAATTCAAGTCAGTCTCCTATCATGCTACGGCTGTAGACATGTTCATTCCAGAGATTTCGGTGGCTTCCTTGTATCGTTGACTGTGTAAGGAGTAGAAGAGCGACTAGCTCCAGCCAGGCAGTGATTTATATTTCGCGGCTGTTCTTCGGCATTGGCAGCGTGCCCAGAACGCGGGCACCCGACCTCCAACTGCACGATGCGGCTCAGTCTCGAACTCAGCATAGCCATCGACTTGTCTGATCAATGGCACAGGTGCCGCAGTCTACCCTAAGGTACCTCTACTATGATGTGCTAAAAGTGCAGGTAATCTCACCAGTCCGTCCCCGCGACCGGCGATTGACAATGGCAGCCATACCGCGACCCCAACCGCACCTATTCCGATCTGGTGTCCACCCTGCAGAAATATCCGGCCATCGCAGTCAAGGGTACAAAAGAATATGGTACGCCCGTCGCGCATCTCGCGATTGCATGGCTAAAGAGCTTTAGTGTACGACAATGGTCGTCCAGAACTTCTCCTCCACCTCGGCGGAGTATTGCCGGTCTCATTTCGAGGCACCCTTTACCACTTTCCCATCTTGATATGGATCCCCTACGCCTACCCTTACGATGCGCCGATGATATATGTGGATCCTAAAGACGACATTGTGGTCAACCCCGGCCAGCATGTAGCACCGGACGGGAGGGTGTATCACTCGTACCTGGCACATTGGAGGGATACGTGGGAGAGGTCGAATGTAGTGGACTTCCTGTCAATACTGTCAGATGTATTTGCCAAAGAGCCACCAGTCAGAGCGAGGTCCGGACGACCACCAGCACGGCAACAGCAACAGCAACAGCAGCATCAACCACCGCCACCACCGCGACCACCTTTGCCCCATGAAGCTCAATCGCCAGCGCCTGCCTCCCCTCGGCCACAGGATGCCCCCCCACCGCCCCCACCGAAAGAGCCTGCTGGCGCATATGGAAGCGCGTCGAGTCCGGCGCAACCGAAGCCAAGTCGTTATGACGCCCCTCTACCTCTTCCTAGTCAGACAAGATCGCCTAGGCCAACGTCCATGTATCAGCAGTCGCCACAAGCGATGCCGCAATCGAGGCCGCAGTCACAGTACATGCCACAGCGAGCTAGCAGTCTGAGACAGTCACATCCTCCGCAGAATTGGCAGCAACAGTCACAGCCACAGCAACAGCCCCCATACCCGCCAAACCAGCAAACACAGCCGAACAACTACCAAACATCATCACCGCCTCATCAACAACCACCGCTGGGGCCATACCCGCCTCAACACCAGATCACCCCTCAGCAGCCACTGCCACAACCCAAACAGCCACCGCCGGATTTATTGGACTCGCCCTTTGACCTCGCCCTTCCCAGCTCCACGCCAGCAAATCTCCCCGCGCCACCCATCCCCCGTAACCCCGAGAAAGACGCCCTCCTCTCCCACCTCTCCGCCAGCATCACCACCAACCTGCACAACCTCATCTCCCAGAACCAATCCCAAATCGCACCCCTACAGTCCCAACACTCCGCCATCCAACAATCCCAGCACCAGCTCCAGTCCGAGCTCTCCCAACTGCAGACCCTCCACGCCGCCCTAACCTCCAACATCACCGACCTCCAGTCCTCACTCGCGAAAGCCGACCACACCATCTCCGACGCCCAATCCCGCAGCGGCAAAGGCGACATCCCTCCGGTCGACGGCATGCTCATCACGCCGCACGTCGTGAGCACCCAGCTGTACAACGTCGTGGCGGAGGAGCGGGGCATCGAGGCGGCCATCCTGGCGCTGCAGGACGCCTTTACGCGCGGGAGGGTCGGGAGCGAGGTGTGGGGGAGGAAGACGAGGGAGTTGGCGAGGGACGGGTTTCGGAGGAGGTGGGTCGCGAGGAAGGTGGGGAGGGGGATGGGCTTGGATGGTGCGTGAGCCGGGGATGTAGAGGTAGAACCGTAGAACCGTAGAGGGAGAGGAGGTGAAGATGAAGTGGGGTTGGAGTGGCAGATCGAGTGTAGATAGAGTTACGTTACGACTACAATGAAGCAATCTGAGTCTGATGAAATCGTATCTTCGTGAGGTTCCGAGTGTCAGATGTATGGTTCTGCATCTGATCTGTGTCCAATTCATACCCGTCTACTGCTAGCCGAGTCCGTGGCTCATTCAGCGGCCAATGGAACATCGCTGCATCAACAACCCAACAAAGGAAGCCATATTCTAAAACATGGGAAACGGCGATCTTACTGGCTGGCTGGCTGGCTGGCTGGCTGGCTAGCTCCTCCGTGCTCTTGCTCTGGAGCCGCTCTTCTGTTCCACCTCAGTGGGCTCAGTTGCAGCGAGAGCGTCAACGGTGGCGGGAGATGTCGAGCAATGTAGTCAGACCAGTCACCACCGCTTCCAAACGCTAGAAGGTCTGCCGTGAGTTCATATGAGTATGCTCAAGGACCGATGCGGATTTTTGTGGTGTTGATACCTACTGACCTCTATGAGGACGCCTCTCTGGCTTTCATTCGGGACGTCACTAACTATGTTAGACGTCGTCTGCCTGCTTCGAAAAGCCCGGCCCCGTTTTCTTGACTGCTGAGCAGTAAGTACACTGCAACCAAAAGACCGGCCTGTGTGATCCATGAAAAAGAACGCTTTTCCACTCCTCCATCCTCCATGAATTTCGTCTTTGTTCGGGCGCCAGCGCCCAATTTCCTCCCTCTCACATCGCCCTCAACCCCACTCGCACCACGTCATGATCCCGCGCTCAACCACCTGCTCAAATGCAGCTGACCGGTAACTTCCTCCTTCTTGGGATGAGTTGCATCGGCACCGCCAAATCAGAAGGGCTCATCCTCAGCCTCGATCTCGGTGGCGCCAAAGCCGCCGTACTGCGCGAGGAACTCGGCCGTTAGCTCTTCGTAGCTCTGCCCTTGCTGTGGTGGTTGTGGTTCTTGCCCAGGCTGCAGCTGCAGCTCTAGGTCTGGGTCTTGGGTCATCTCGGCCTGGTGGGAGGCCGGCAGGACAGGGGCTTGCGCCGCACGTTGGTGGTCTAAATTGAGCGCCGGCACAAGCATAGACTCGGTTTGGGTGGCCAGCGACTCGTGCTCGGGAGCCTGGACAGGAAAAGCGACCTGCTCGAGGGGCATGGCTGGGGTGCCAGCGGCTGTCTTTTGAGAGTCGGAACCTTGCACGACCTCTACGCCTTGTTGAGTCTGCGGCTCGAAGGAAGCACTGGCGTTGGGCTGGGGTGGTAGCGGATGGGGATATGATGCGTGCCACTGCGGCAGTGCAGCCTCGCTACCGGAATTGTCGACGAAGCTGGCCTCGTAATCGTCGCTGTCTGACAGATCGTCGATGATGTCGAAGCCGGTGTCGGGGCCAAAGTCGGTAGGGGTTGAGAGCTGTGGTTGCAATCGAGGATAGAAGTGGTTGGAGTCGAGGCGCTGATCGAGCTGCGAAAATGTCTGAGGAGGGGAAAAGTTGATGGGTGTTGCAGCGCTGATATGAGCTGCATCAAAGTTTGATAGGTTGGAGTGCTGGATGTGCTGGGTAGCCGAAGGTGCCACACTGAAGCCATTATCCGTTCTGGTGTTCTCATCGCCGGCGTGAGCAGGGACAGAGGACGTGAGATCGGAGAAGCCGGCGCCGGTGAGAATGGCAGCGAGCTCGAGATCGAAGGCGTCTAGGTCTGTGGGCTCAAGGGGCGTAAGGTCCAGGAGGTTGGATCCAGCTTTGTTGCTACCCGCGATAGTTGGCCCGGTGTCCGTGTTGGCAGAGGTCTGCTGAGAGCCTATCGCCTTGGAAGGCTGCCCATAATAGCCGTCGGGAGTAGCATAAGCATAAGCAGAGTTTAGGTGCTCATAATCTGCTCTGGAGGAGAGGATAGGGGCAGCAGCCGGCAGCTGTGGCATCGTATGCATCCGCGGAGTGTTCAGCTCGCTCACACTTACCATCTCGTGCTGATAAGCATGGCTGCTGACATTTTCGATTTTGTTACCGTCACCTGCAGCAGTGACTCCGATGTTCTTGTCGTCCTTGGACGCCGTGATCACCAACCGACCGGGTCCCATGTAGGCCAGCCTACCATACTTGGGCAGACCAAGCCCTTTCTTGAACGGTACGCGCATGCCATGGGTCATCGCATATGTACCGAGGGCGCGATATTGGGCGCGGGACAGTCGAAGCGGTGGAAGACGGGCGTGGCCATTGGGAAGGATGCCGTTAGCTTGAGGGATCCTGGCACGGTTACTGGTCCCAGTAGACACCATACCATGATCCAACACGCCATTGACCCCATTGGCACGAGCAAGATGTTGACCAGCACGCTGCTGGACATTGCCATCAAACCTCAACGGCTTCCTGATCCCGGCTGGCCGGCTCAACTCCCGCTCGTTGCTACGGTCGTTTTGATTAGGCTTGAGAGTCACCAAATTGCTGGAGGAAGCTCCAACATGATGCTCTGATGTGCTGGACTGGCAGTATTTGGAGCGGTCTTCTGGAGTCATGAAGCATGCAGGCATACCAGGTGGGGGACCCTCGAGGCACTTGAGAGCTTGGAGCTCTTTGTAGTCAGAGGCCTATTGAGCGGGCCATTGTGCTGTGGCTGCCGTTGCAGCTGCTGAAAAGCCTCGTTGTGATCATGGTCTTGATCAGTGGAGAACTCGGTGGCCGGCACAGGCACAGGTCTGACGAAAGGGATGCGGTCGTAGGGGCCTGCGGAGGGAGACTGGAAATCTCGAGCAATAGACCTAGTGAAGGTAGCGTCTCGCGGGCTGTTGTTGCCATCGAAGTTGTTGATTTGCGGGCATTGATTGGGGACTTGGATAGGAGCAAAGTATTGGTTGTTTCCAGCATCGCCGTCTTGCAGCGAATGCTCGAGGCCAGCAGCTCGAGTCTTGGCCTCATCGATGAGGCAGTCTCCATCCGGGATAGAGCTGTTGAGAGCGTCTGTGGACTTTTAGGAAGGCCAGATTGTGAAAAGGGAGTACTCACGGTTGAGAAATGCGTTGATATCGTCCTCCATCGATGAGCCAGCATCGTGGATGGACATACCAAGGGTCCGGCCTCTGATAGGCATGGTGAAATACGACTAACGCAGGCAAAGGAAGTACGGACACTAGGTCAAGGGTACAAAATTTGTCAATGGATACTAGCGTGGCCTGCACGTAGAGAACAGCGACCTTGCACAGCGAGACGTGTTCGAACTGCTTGAAAGGGATGGAAGGCTCGAAGACGGAACATGTAGAGCAACGAAACGTTGTACTCGGAGTTCCCAGCAGCGTTCATGGCGTTTGTATCTCCCAACCCCCTCCGATACTCCTGGATAGAAGCATGGAAACTTGGGCCATTGAAGGGGTGGGGAGGACAGGGCTGGGCGCAGTGAATACTTAGGGGAGAGCATTATTGACTATTGATGGTGGAGCGGAGGAGGCTGGAAGTCCTGGTGTCAATCAGAATAGCCCTGCTCCGGAAGCAGCAGTGGACTTGCCTGAAGGAAGAAATACAATGACCTTTCTGAGCGGTGCAATGGATGAAGATGATCTGGCTTCAATGAGTTCTTGACCGAAGCTGCAAGCAGCGCTCAGGCGAAAGTGTCAGAGAGTTGAGCTTATGAAGATGTCGAGGTGATGCCGCATATCAAGCTGGACGGTTCATCATACTGTACCTAGATTCCAGCAACAAGACAGAAGCCGCGGAGTCAGTGGAGCGCCTGTGAGCTACTCTGAGGGGTTCCGTTATGGCGACGTTCACCATGTAGCTCACCTAAACAACCTAGAGATGACGAGTTGTGCATGCTAGTTACGGCGGGCAGCAAGGCAAGGTCGACCACCACGACATCTGATTGACAGCCTGGACATACGAGGTAGCTCAGAGCATGGGGAAGGTGCTGTAATGAAGTCAACACGCTGCTACATAGCCTGGTCAGGTGGATGTTGCTGCTAGAGGCTCTACTTTGGCCAGAGCCGACAAGGAAGGAAATGTGTTTATCTAGGGACGACGACATGATGTCGAGGAGTCAGGCTTGGCACTCGTGCGCCTATCTTCCCCTTCAACCACATCAACCGCATCAAACTTCCAATCGTCCCGGGGCCGTAGCACCATTGCGGCTCGACAAGATTTTGACTTACTTATGACGACTCTGCGGCAGAAAGCTCAGAGTCGGCCACGTGTGCGTGCTTGCGATCACACCAGCCCGTTGGTAGGTCTGAGAAGGAGGTTGATTGCATTGCTGCGTGTAATATATATACAGGTGTCTATCACTGATACAGCCAGCGTCGAACCCAATGGACCATTGCTTCGCTGTAATAATGGGCATCAATATGCACACAGGCCGCCGCCCGCATCCTCCATATCCCACGAGCCGGCCAAGCCAACAATGGCAGGTTCCTCGGCATCGAGCTCCTGGGCTGTCAATCTGCTTTGATACGCGATCTCGGTGTCAGCTTCTGTCCTTCTTCCGCCCATGAGCAGAGTTCTGGCCCAGTCGTCAATAGCTGGCTCTCCGGTCTCATCTCTGGCTTGCTTTAGGAAAGGGATAAGAGCTGTGCCGCCGGTGCCTCGCTTCGTCCTTGGCTTCTCGCCTGCGCCTGTCTTGTACCGGATGGATGCCAACCCACGCCCAGTCGTCGAGCTCACGTCCTCATGGTCGGCTCTGCTTCGACTCTTGCTCCGTGATTCTCGGCTCTTAACGATAATGTACCTTGAAACCATCTGGATGTGCTTATCACGCAGTGATCTCAGCATGGCCAAACAAGCATCGTACGCCACACATAAGGTTCGATTTGATCGGTTCAGCTCCACAAATTCGCGAATGTTGGCCACGTTCTCCACCGCCTGTAGGAATCGTCGATGAGGACCAGGCATATACTGCCGCATCTCGTGGATGAAGTTGTGCCTTGGCTTCGGGGCCACACCTGGTTCTGCTTCCGACTCTGAGCTCTCGTTCATCTTGGCGCCTGTAGGTCGGTGCTCGATACCGAGAACCACGTCAAAGAATTGAATCATGCTGCTCTGCGCATTCGACCCACCACCGTACTGTCTGTACCGAGCATTTTTGGTGCCGTCATCATATAGCACGCCCCGAGGCAATCCTGCGTCCGTCATGTTCTTGCTGCCGGCGAGAAACGGCCGAATGCGGTGGTAGAAGACGTGTGGGTCGCAATTCTCGTACATCCTCAACAGCAGAGTTCCAATCTCATCTATCGTCTGAGCGAATGCTTGCAAGCACGCTGTGACGGTGTCTGGGTCGTTATCTCTTGCGGCTTCGATGGCCTTCAACATGATTGGTATCGATGGGCCGCCCTTTGCCTCCATGGCAGCACTCACGAGGTAAAACCATTGTTCGTCTGTTGAGCCAGTGAATGTTGTGAGTGTGGAGAGGTTGTCAAGTATCAGAGCATCTCGGAGGAAGATGGGTTTGTAGTTCCAGAGGACTAATCCGGCGTATGTCGGGACCGGTGGAAGTTCCAAGTGCTCGCAGACTTGCAAGAAGGGATAGGTGATGGCAGGAGGGAGACGCTATGATGTATCAGTACTGTTTCCGATTGAGCCGGGCGGCCAGACTTACCTCTGCAGGCTTGTCGCCGCCCCAGATGTAGCCATTCGCAAGGAAGCCGAGGATGGAATATGCCCTCCGCCATTCAGGCTCGGTCTCGAGGTGAACAGCGGGGATGATTGGGAGCTTGTCGACCACGGTTCGTAGTCTCTTAGAAAGTAACAGTGACTGGAAGTTGTTGATTATTCTTTCCCATCGATCGTAGACAGGGTGGGGCAGGCATTGGAGGGGTAGCGTTGAGGGTAGGAAACCGGTCTGTGGTGAGACACCATAGTCCTCCGGCTTGGGGACTGGTGGCAGCATTGTCGTGTATGGCGGGGGCTACGTCCGATCCGAGGCCAGGGAAAAGGTCTATATGAGGCGTAGGTCAAGGGGACCAAAGGTGATCGTGGCTAGAAATAACGGATGCTCGCGGCGGAGCGGGAGGTTGCCACTGAAGGCCGGTCACGTCAACGTCAAAACTCTTGCCTTCCGGCGACAGGGTGCAGGCGCTGTCGATCAGTATGGGGAAGAGGAAAGTATGAAAGAGCCGGAGCGCAGGAGAATTTTCTTCGAGAGCCAGACGCCACAGGGGGGGTAGTCACGAAATTGGAGCAAAGTACTTTTTTTCTCAATGAGCACGGTGCAGAAGGTGGTTGAAGTGCACGTAAAAGTGTGTGGTTATCAATGGGTTAATCTTGTTAGCCACGACTTTGGCGCCTTATTAATTGAGGCAGACTCTGACAGTGCACGAGATCACGAGCGCGCGCGTGCGGATGAGGAGGATGCAATGCCATCGTATTGCTGCCATGCGCGGGCTTTTTGAAGCCGGATTTCCAAGCGTTCACCCGAGGCCCGCGCTCACCCGCGCGGCATGTCCGCATCCAGCTACCCCTGCCGATCTACGGCATCAATGACCCCTCCATTCATCATTCTTGTGCCCGCGTACAAGTAGACTCATTCTACTCCCCAAGCGACACGGTAGCCCATGTGACCTTATCTAGACTGGCATTTAGCAAGTCAAGGTGCTTGAGTACATCTGTCTTGACGTGAGCGGAAGCTAGCCATGCCCGGTAGAGAGCAGCCGCAAAAGCGACCAGTGTGAGCGCCAGAGCAATGACCGTCTTCAATCCTTTCTTCCCGCCGAAGCAATACAGAGACCGTACCGCCAAATGCATGCTTTCGACCACTTGCTCTAGAGTGGTTGGGTCATCCGGAATGCCAAACTTCTTTCGAACCTTCATCCGGTTGATCTCTTGCGCGTCTCTCTTGGTGTCAATCCGCAGGTTGCGTCTTTTGGTGGCGGCTCGCGCGTCAATACGCTGGCTGTGACTGTGGAGGGCTCTTCGCTCCTCGGCGCGACGACTTTGGCGATTGTTTGACATGCTGGAGGCATGAGCAGTGCGATGCTATTCATCGAGACCGAAGTGTCCAGGGCTGAGCCGATAGCTGCTGTGTCTGGATGCGCATGGTTACATGCACGCACACCCATTGCAATACCATTTCTGCTTAAAGATTCTTTCGGCGTTCCAGCAACTTCTTTCCGGTGAGTCAAAAGCTGGGAAGGCAACGTGGCAGAGGTTTGGTGTGGCCAGTTGTCCACTTTTTCCCACTGGCCTCATTTTCTTGAAAGCCATGAGTATGGCCCACTGGTCGACCCGTCGAGATGCAATCCCTTGTGCAGTGAAGACCACTGCTTTAGCTCCTCGGAAATGTCGAGATGACTGCGTTTCAGGTCCCAGAAATCTGGAGGGACCGGCGGACCACCATTAAGCTCCACCACGGCTCCGCGCAGGACAATGTCGAGCCGTCGCGCAAAACCCCATCGCCGCGCGCACATATTAATGGTGTGCATGATTGTGTCGAACGCTATGTCTGTCGGTTCAGACAGTTGCATGCACATGACAAGCTTGAAGCGGGCTGCCACAAAGAAAAAATGAGCGAGTAGTGGTGTATTGAGCTCCGCATCGGCGTCGCTTATACTGCGAACGAGTGTGACCATGTTCTCGTTGCAGACCTTTACGCACCGCTGCAATGGGACATCCGGCGTTGTGGCATGGAAATCGACCAGACCTTGATATATCATCACTGTTGTGGCATAGACCAGTGTCTCGGTGTGCACAAGATTCGGATCGAAATCTACGAGACCATTCTCAAGGATGGTGTAGCGCGTCCGCGGTTGGCCGTGGACATAGCTCATGAGATTCTGATACATCTCATCGCACTTGATAAGCGTGTTCTCATCCACCGTCTGGACTTGCATCTGACTTCGCTCATAGAGGAATTGGTGAACGGGCTGTAGGCCGATGGCCGCCAGGTGCACATGCGCCCGGTACGAGTCTCGAAGGTAGGGCGTACTGACATAGGCAATACTAGACAGGTGATCGACCAGAGCAGCTGAGGCATCTCGCCACGAAACCCCGAGCGTTGATACGGCGTCAAGCCCGAGCGTAGCCCATGCGACGGAAATCATATGTGCGTGTCCCCCACCGGACGTGTTCACCGGTGGAGGTCCCACCTGGCTTGGGCTCTCGCCTTGAATCTGGCTGAGGAGTTTCTTGAACAGGCCCAGGTGCTCACAGGTTCGCCGGCAGACCGAAAGGAGGCTGAACGTGCTCGCGATGTTGTCCGCGCCGTAGTCCATGAGACCCACGATGACAAGCGCTCTCACTGAGCCAAGTGAAGCATCGGAGAGGGCCTCGGTCAGCACCTGCGACCGAAGGTACTGCGAGAGCCGACGTCGCCCATGGTAACCCAAGCAGATGGCCTGTGTGGAATACGAGAGCTCCAGGGCGAGCACGGCACGCAGCTCGATGTCCTCGATATATTCGACAGGAGTGGGCAACGACGCGGCGGCGTCCATGATGTGTTCGTGGCTCAGGATCGGGCACCAAGGCTGGTTCTCCTTGAACCATGTTTCAGCCAGCGTGTACAAATAGGCGTTAGGAAGAGTCATGAGGTCTCTGACGGCCGCATCGGTTTCTGGATTTAAGCGTTGCCGCTTTGCTGGGGTCGGAGCTGTCCATACTGCCGGGCGCTGTGGTGGTGAAAACGAGGCAGGCGTATCTCCCGCAGGGGCAGCATGTACAGTGGACAGTGGTGACTGCAACGCCTGAGAAGAAGGTCTCGAAGTCTCCTCGCGCTTCAAGGACTCGATCTCACTTTCTAAGTGTTCTATCGACCAGGAGTTGTCAGTGACTGTGCCCCCACCGCGGTCGTATTACCATGCAAGTGCTCGTTGTAGATCACGCCAGAAACACTCACCAAGCCTGTTCTCTAGCTGCGAGACGTACCCCGCCCTCAAGCCACGCTTGTTCGGCTTAGGGACATACTGACAGTCTACCTTGGCCTTCAGACAGAATCCACAACTCGGCAGGGTCCGGTCGCACTTGGTCTTGCGTTGTCGGCAAAGAAAGCAGACGGTCGCGCTTCTCCCATCGCCACCAGACTCTTCCGAGGAATCGTCGTCCATATGTCGGCGTGTCATGGAGAATACACTGACAGATTCACGAGATGCTTGGGTGTAGCAGAGAAAAATCAAGACAGCAAGAAAAGGTAAACCTCATAAATCCCCTCGGCAGTGAGCCGGCGAGACATGGGCCGTCGCGGGGCAAGCTTCGCCGAATTATAACGACTCTTTCAGGCAAAGCTGCGCGGTGCAGACAGGCGGCCAGCGCAATGCATCTCCGCAGATGACGCTGCTAGTTCTCCAAGCAGAATGGAAATACATGCTCGAGTGCCATGTCACCTTCGAATACTACTGTTATAAAAGTCTTCCATCACTCACTCCAATGAGTATTCGAGGGGCAGCTGTACGACGTGCCCAAAGCCTGTTGTTTGCACTTTCGGATTGCCCAGAACGGCTGGCGGACCGTTCACTGCCTGGAGGAGCATTCACAGTCTACACGTAGCCAACGCCCTTCCAGCCGCAGAGGCTCCTCGGCCAACCCCAAGATGGCCACTGCCGAAATGAAGGCAAGTCCCCCCCTTCTCACCATCCCACAACAGAAGACTGACCCGCGCAGAACCCATCCATATACCTCTACGGGCCCGGCAAGGCCAAGATCGTGGACCACCCGACTCCGACTCTAGACGCACCGGAAGATGCCGGCCGCATCATCGTCCGCGTCGCCTTCGTCGGCGTCTGCGGCAGTGACGTCCACTTCTGGAACCACGGTGGGATCAACGGCAAGAATGTGTCGGAGTCGCAACCTCTCATCATGGGACACGAGGCGTCGGGCACGGTGCATGCCGTTGGCTCTGCTGTGCAGGATCTGAAGGTGGGCGATGAGGTTGCGATTGAACCGAGTGTAAGTTGAGACCTTTGCGGTGTGGTGGCTGCCACGAGCAACGCGTGTGGGGAGAGCATGCAACGCCATCGAAAAGGACACCGCCATCCCCAGCGCCATGTCGAGCAGCAGCATGTTGGCCCCATAAAAACCATCAGCTCAGAGCCCTATGAGCATAGCCAACGTGGCACTTTCCCCTCCTTTCCCACCCACTCATCTGACCTACGCTCAACGACCATTGCTAACAACCTCACCCTCCATCAGGACCCCTGCCGCTCCTGCCCCCACTGCAAGCGCGGAGCGTACCACCTCTGTCCGCACATGAAGTTCGGCGCCTGCCCGCCCGACACCCCCGGCTGTCTCACCCACTTCTACAAGATGCCCGCCGACTTCGCCTACCCGCTGCCGCCCTCTATCTCGCTGCGCGAGGGCGCCCTCACAGAACCGCTGGCCGTCGGCGCACACGCGGTGCGTGGCGTGAACGTCCGGCCGGGCCAGAGCGTGGTGGTCATGGGCGCGGGCACGGTGGGCGTGTGCGCCGCGGTGGTGGCGCGCTGGTTCGGCGCCACGAACGTCGTGTGCATGGATCTGCAGGCGGGGAAGCTGGAGGGCGCGAGGGCGGTGCTTGGTGGTGCGGACGGGTTTGAGACGCTCATGCCACGGCAAGGCGAGGCGCCGATGGAGCTGGCGGCGAGGATCGTGCGGGAGTGCGGGCTGGGCGAGGGCGCGGACGCCGTGGTCGAGGCGACGGGCGCCGAGAGCTGTGTGCAGACGGGAGTGTATGTGTTGAGGAAGGGGGGTCAGTATATCCAGACGGGGCTGGGCAAGGTCATGATCCAGTTCCCGATCGTGGATGTCAGCGAGAAGGAGTTGCACTTTCACGGCGCTTTCAGGTATGGTCCCGAGGACTTTGCTGTGGCGTTGGATGTGTTGCGGAGTGGGAGGTGGGAGGTGGCGAAATTGATCACCAAGGTTTGGGAGTTTGAGAACACGACCGAGGCATGGGAGGCGACCAAACGAGGAGAAGGGGTGAAGAATATGATCCGCGTTGGTGGTAAAGAAGAAGCCGGAGTGGGTACGAATGGTGTTGCTCGTAGTACTTGAGCTTAGCAGGGCCAGGAGGCGTGTATGTAGGGTGCTCATCCACTAGAATTCGACGAAACTGACAGGCGGGCGCTCCAAATTCACTACACCTCGTATCACACCAAAAAGCCTCTGCTGTGAGGAGGTGGGGAAGCCCGACTCGTCACTTTTGTCCAACTCTAGTGAGCTTTCACGAAATGTACTCTCAGTCGAACGGCGCAACGGTCTGCTGTCGACGCTTGTGCTGGTATATTGCATTCCTTCTCGGCGGACTGGGAGCCGAACTGTTGGGAAATTCTCGTGTCAGAGATTCGATGGCCTTGTACGGTATGTGACGATGTGTGATTACTCGGTATCCTCAGAGTGCAACTGCCATGCTGCTGTCATTCGGGAGCGAGCATTTCGTTTGACCTATACCCATATTATTACTAGATCTTCTCACCCCGGCTGTTTTTGGTTTTTTTTTTCGTCTTTGTGCTTCTCAAAAGGTCATGTGTTCAGGTATCGTGGCTCAGCGTGTCGTGACCTTCCAGGATCGGCAGCGTCTGTCGAATGGAGGATTGACGTAGCAGTGGCTATCAATTTCGCGGGCTGAATGGCTTTCTGTGAGGTCTGGACATGTTTTCACCCACCTCTCGGTGCTTCTTTATCGTCTGACGTAGGCGATGACCATCTACAGTCTGATAGAGGACACTTCCATGATGGGGGTGCAGCCACAATGCAACTTCTTGCTTGGCATTTAGCTATTTGCTCATGTTGGGTGTATATGCGGCTTTCAGCGACCTGTTCAACATTGCCACTCCTGATAGCGAGCGTAGATCACATCTGCAGGGTTAGATCCATGGCACGTCATCGTTCGTCGATACGCGATCCGGTCGCTAGGTCTTGCCTGGCCATCGAAGGCGGATCTGCACATCGGATGGGCTGGAAGTCAGCCGTGACGCATAGCACCTCCTCTCGACATCGTCTAGACTGCCTGAGAAGCATTTGGCGGGGTTGAAAGTCGGCAGATCCATTAACTTTGTGTGGTAACGACAGCAGTTAGGATCAACATATGGCTAAGAGCCAGCCTCTGACGTGCTGCGAGGGGGATTGAAGAGCTACATGTTCACGGTTGATATGAGTATCAATGCCGGCAGTGCTGCCTCTTCTCGACGGAAAGCGGTTCCGGCTACACAAGAAAGTTGCTGTATAGCGTATGTTGGCGGCAATTTGGAAGATAGATCTGGATGATCGGAGAGGACCGATGCCCTGTGAGGACAGCTTAGACTTTTGCTCGCCAAGCCTCTGCTGGTGCACACCTGCAACCATCGGCTGACAACCGAGCCGCGTGCAATCTGCAAGATGGTGTTAGAGTATAGCAGCGCCAAGATTGTGCCGGAGGTAAGGCAACACGTGGGTGGAGGCAGCTGCTTCTATACGTTGAAAAACGACGAACATGATTATTACCAAGAACACACGACTCTTGTCCCATTCAATAATGCCCTAAACTTACGGGCGCGGATTCGTTAGCTCACTGGTTTTGAGGTCGAGATTTCATACCCTTTGTCACATACCCACTTGCAGTAATGGTTCTTCGAGAGGTAGTCAGACCCTTGCTGATTACGGATCTCGGCATGGTTTTCACCTGCGGCCGGTTGAACGGGCTGGTCAGCATGTTGCTTCTGCGGCATCGCAAATAGTGCTCACGAGGGTGAAACGCAGAACAAAGCTGATGGCGTCTTGGTGGTCTGCATGAGAGGCCGGGAGTCTCTCGCGTGTCTCGTCAGCGTAAAACGAGGCAAACGGGCCCAGTTGCACCCAAATGAGGGTGGATCTGGAGTCTGCACGAGATCAAGTGTCGACGACCAGGACTGTAGTAGATCTTGGTCCCCGGAGTGCGTTCATACGTAGAAGTGCCCGCATGATGCCCGCTTGCACTCTCATACCGAATGATGCCCCACCGAATCGAATGCATCTCGATCACTTGAGGCGAAATGATGCATGTGGAATGAGAGTCGGAGTCGAGGTACATTGGCGTTCAAAGGTGGGTTCGTGTCGACCATCCGAGATGCCCAGGGAGCCGGTATCGAGGAGCGCTCCCGTATATGTAGCGCAGCACGCATGCTGGCATTCCTATTGGTCGGCGAAGCCAAGCTCAGCCAGTTGTCCATTGTGGCTCACCTTAACGCGAAGGCTTCGAGGCACTGAGAGATCAGTTGCCCAGCGGCCAAAAGAAAAAAAATCTGAACTGCGGACATCTTGGCATCGGGAGGAAGGACCAACTTGAGCTTGAGTGCGTGGGACGATGATACAGCTCATGTCAATTCAGTGTCGACGTGAGAATGGCCTGAGGTGAGGTTGACTTATAGCCAATCATGGGGGGCACGTGGCAGTATGAACGGCCCCCAAGAGGTAGCCCAAAAATCGTCTAGGTTCCCGCCCAGCCCGTACTACGGGCGGAAGACTTGGCGCCGAGCTGCGCTGACCCTGAGCTTCTCTGTCGCGCTCACCTCTCATAGCATGTTGCGGTCCGCCTTTCCTGCTTGCCCAGAGCGCTAAGACCGCCAGGCCCGGTCTTTCCCAAGCGCGCGGCGGACTCCAAAGAGACTCGGCGGCATTCCTTGACTCCTCAGATCCCTTGCCATCCACTATCTCAGGCGAGCCCTTGTCTTGCGTCCTTCTCGAATTTCTTTGCCTCTTGGAGACGCCGCAACTGGGTCCATGTCTGCCCACTGCTTTGTACTAGCGATGTCACGCTCAGGGTATCACCCGTCGCGATTCGCCCATCGCTTAGTGTATCCTAAATTCTGCTGTTGGAGCTCGAACGAACCGTGAGCCATGTCCCGTATAAAGTAGTACACCTGCGCCCTGGATCTAAATCTCCCTCCCTTCATCACCTTCACTACACCAACCACAGCCTTAGAGGCCCCCTTTCATTCACTTCAAGTGTTGACCTTCCATCAACCGCCATCATGGTCGAACGCGCCCTGCCCGAGTACGACTACATCTTTGCCTTTGGCTTGATCTTTGCCTTCCTTGACGCCTGGAACATCGGTGCCAATGATGTCGCCAACTCCTTCGCGACCTCCGTCTCCTCCAGGTCCCTGACCATGTTGCAAGCCATGGCCATTGCCACCGTCTGCGAGTTTGGTGGTGCTGTCCTTGCCGGAGCTCGTGTCTCTGGCACAATCAAAAACGGTATCATCTCTACCTCCGAGTACGAAAGCAACCCCTCGGTGCTCATGCTGGCCATGCTTTGCGCCCTGGTCGGTTCCTCGCTCTGGCTTACTCTCGCCACCAAGATTGGTCTGCCCGTGTCGACGACCCACTCCATTGTCGGTGGTATCATCGGTGTGGCTTTCGCCACCATTGGTGCAAATGGCGTGGACTGGTCTTGGGAAGGTGTCTCGCAAGTCTTCGCTGCCTGGGGCATTGCTCCCTGCATTGCTGGTGCTTTCGGTGCCATTGTCTTCCTCATCACCAAGTATGGTGTGCTCGAGCGCAAGAACCCTCTGATCTGTGGTTTCTGGATGATTCCTTTCTACTTCGGTGTCACCTCGGCCGTCCTCACCATGAGCATTGTCTGGAAGGGCGCTGCCTCTCTCAACCTTGATGACTGGGGCACAGCCCCCACTGTTGGTACCATCTTCGGTACTGCTGGTGGTGTCATCCTGCTGTACGCTCTCTTTCTTCTGCCCTATCTTTACCGGAAGCTCTACCTGGATGACTGGACTATCAAGTCATGGGAGGTCATCAAGGGTCCTATGCTGTGGTTCCGTGGCGACGTTCCTCCCATGCCTGAAGGTATGGAGAAGCAAATCGTCCAGGACTACTACCGTGGCCACACCGTCAAGAACGGTCACCCTGCCATCACCAACAACGTCCCTGCCACTAGCAACCCCGAAGACATCGAGAAGAACGCTGCTATCAACGCCTCGTCGGACAGTGATATTGTCGCCCCCGAGCATGCCAACGGTACTGCTCCCCTCACCGGCCAGGAACTCGCCAGGTCCAAGGCGTACGCTCAACCCTGGACTACCGCCGGCGGCTTCTTCGCTCGTGCCAAGTACTTCTTCTTCCGCGGTGTCAACCGTGACATTGTCGAGGAGCAGGGCATGGCTGGCCATGAGCCCAAGGGTTTCGCTGCTAAGATTCTCGCAAAGGATCTCTCCAAGGTGCACTGCCACGTTCCCGCCTACGACAACAAGACCGAGCATCTGTACTCCTTCCTTCAGGTCATGACCGCCGCCGTCGCTTCATTCGGTCACGGTGCCAACGATGTCTCGAACGGTGTCGGTCCCCTCGCTGCCATCTACCAGATCTGGAGGACTAACGAAGCTTCTTCCCGATCTGAAGTCCCCATCTGGGTCCTGGTCTATGGAGGTGCTGCTATCTCTATCGGTCTCTGGACTTACGGTTACAACATGATGCGTAACCTGGGTAACCGCCTCACCCTGCACTCTCCTTCCCGTGGTTTCTCCATGGAGTTGGGTGCTGCTCTTACCGTCGTTCTGGCTACCCGTCTTGCCCTGCCCACCTCCACCACTCAGTGCATCACTGGTGCCACCGTCGGTGTCGCCCTCTGCGCTGGAACCATCAAAGCTGTCAACGTATGTCTCCCTTTCACTGCTGCTCGAGACATAACTAACATTTCTCTAGTGGAGAATGATTACCTGGATCTACATGGGCTGGTTCATCACCCTCCCAGTCACCGGTATCATCTCCGGCTGCACCATGGCCATCATCATCAACGCCCCGAGATGGGGCCTGCAGCCTGGCCAGTAAATGTCTCACGACACGGAAACGGTCAGATGTCTACGTATCTCTCATAGACGGCGCTTCTGCCACGTTACGACGGGCGGACTTTGTACGTTTCAGCGTGTGCAGAAAGGGAAGCATATCTGCGTAGTTGTCATGTAATGCCCCAATTACAAAATCTTTCGTTGAGCGGACATTCTTGGATGTTATCTTGTTCATGACAGTCAGATCGAGATGCGGGATATGCGACTAGCAACGATAGAGCACGACAACTAATTCCTCGGAACTCCCGCCAACGCCAGGCTTTGACTTCGCCTGTCATAAATGAATTTGGTGGCCGGGATCACGAGCCACGAATCCGTACCAACAGAAGCGAGTCTGCATATGCAGCCGACAGCCATCGTACCACCTCGCCCACGCCGATCCACCACCCGAAGGCCCCCCTCACATTCGTGTGTCCAATGCCACTCCACAAGCGAGAAACTACTGTATGTCCCACACGAGATCACTCGCCACCAATTCGGAAACCACCTCGCATCGCCACGCCCATCGGCTGCCGGCCGAAGTAGGCGAGTGCCACGAGAATCCCCATCGCTAAAAAGCGAGTGTAACGCAAATCAACCGCTTGTCGTCGTACCCTATGAGGAGGGCCGCCTGTAAAAATGAGAGGATTAGTTAGTCTTGGGTCTCACCGGATGCCCGGCTTGGGTGCCATAGGTGCCAGTCTGGGCATATCAAGCATTGCGGCAAGACGGGGGGAGAGTCGAGCCAACGGGAACGCACGATCGGCACATGTGCTCAAAGGCTGCACTACGAGGCGAAAGCGGTGCCAAGAAGGGAATCGAGGGCTATGAGTGGACGGGCATAGGCATGGACAAATAGAGAGTACTTGGAGACCTGCCGTGGAGTAGTAGCTGATATCAAAGTGCCGCTCCTGCTGCGACATGCCTCTTATCGTGTCCCCTGAACTTCGCAAAGTCGTCTTTCCGAACGTGGAGTGATCCGTACCTCACTGCCACTATCATGTCACAGTGAACAGAGGCAGTCCTCACACGGCCGAACACACAGACTCATGAGACAGTCGACCTCAGATCCCATCGATTCTTTCGATGAGCTCCGACCTCATTTATTTAGTATTTTGTCCTGTTTCACACGACGACATTTGTGACTCGAATCATCGCCATGAAAAGACCAGACTCAACAAGCATTTATCCTATTTGCCAAGACTAGCTTGCACGAGAAACACACGGCCAGCACGTATGAAGCACATATCCACGCGTCCGAAAATCAACGTGACCCAAACAACCTTGCATCAGCTACAATACTTCTCACATTCAGGACCCTGGAAGTAAAGCTGAGCGCTAACACGGTGTACCAACCTTTGATGACCAATTTGCACGAAGCGAATGTGCAAGGCGTGCAGGCACCCCCAGATCACATCGAGACCTCGCAGACATTGTGCTCAAGAACTCGCCACGGTTACGGAGATGCTTTGCACGACATGTCGAGACATAGTCCGCGGGCGGTGGAGCGATTCCAACACCACAGGTCGCAGAGCCACGGCGAAACCCCGGCATTGACGCTCCAAAGTTCTGCGTCTTTCCCGAAGCGGGAATGTGGCTGAACTGATGCTGCCTGATCGCCTTGCGCTGACGAAGTAGTTCCTGTTACTGCAGTTGCCTTACTGGCCCCCTTGACGGAGCCAGGCTGGACTTGCTATTCGAAATGTGCTTTTGACCTGTCTATCTCAGCCGGATTGCAGCTCATCGGCCAACTTCGACCAGCTCTCAAACAATGGCATCGCGTCGATGTTGGTGTTTAAGGCCGCACTTCGTTGATACGCCAACAGCGCCGCCACCATCGGCACTCGGTAAGTGCCTGTATGTTGCTTCCCGAAAGTTTGACCTGGAGACATGGCTGTCGGGTCCACGGCAAACCTTGTAGGGTCGGTATAGGTCTCATGAGACAGTAAAGCCCGAAGTGACTGGACGAGTCGAAGAAAAACTGAAGACAATGGTCCTCGATCATACTCCCATCCTTTCATTGACCATTGACATCCCCAAGCTCACTTATTAGGGTTGGCAACACAGCGCAAAGCCAGCTCCATTGCCTGTGTCTCGGACGATGCAGAAGCCGCTCAGGCAGTCCTGGCAAGAATCAGTACCTGGCACGAAGGTTGTATTATGGGGAGGGTACTGACGCAGTCGTCGATACAGCCTAATCCATTTGGGGGTAATTGCGAAGGCCACCTTGGCGTCACATCATGTCCCGCCCGGCCTCTCAACACCTCGCTCTCTATCGCGCAGCTCAGCAAGAACCATCAACGCGCCCATCCACGACCCACACCTTGGCCTCGCCATATCTCAAAGCTGACAGATACAGTATATAGGGTCCGCGCCTAGAGAACCCACTCGCACTTCCCACTCAACCCAGCTAGGCAGCTAGGTACGAGATAGCCGAGCGTCTATCACGTCTTGGCTTCCATACCAAGCCTTTTCCCCCTCAGGGGTGCAAAGTGCAAACTCCGCCTGGCCCCCCGGCGATCCCCAGTGAGGGGCTGGTATCAGCGATCTACGTCGTCCAGAGGCGCTGATCTGGCGGGGTTTTTCCAGTCAGGCTCGGTGCGCGTCAAAAATCCCAGGCAGTGAATAATTCTGGGCATGATTTCGGGGGGTTGCGTAGTACTGAGTTCACACCTGCAGATAACCCCCAAACACATATATAGGGGGGGGGGGGGGGGCATTGTCCAGCCACGCAGATGGAGAACTGAACTGCACAGCGCGACGCGGCTAACGCGACAGGTTTCTTCCGCGGGTGTTTCCGATCCCCAGAAAGAAAAAAAAAAGGACGAAAAACGTCGCCCACGGACACGAAAAACCACAAAAGGCACGAAAGCACGAACGACGTCAATGCACGGCCACAGCACTGCAGCAGTGTTTGTTTCTGCGTATCGCGTGGTTGCGACTGTTACACTGTGAGTGAGACCAGACAGAGGCAGAGGCCAGAGGCAATGAAAACGTAAGTTATTTCATAATAATCAATGCGAAACTAGGAATCGATTCGACGTCTCCATACAGCACAGCACATCTTCACCCTAGACTATGTACATCGTATGCTCGATAGTCCCCCACGAAAAATCAAGATCGGACCTGTCCCGGCGTACTGGAACCCAATTCTCAGGATGTGCCGGGGTGCCTATCCGTCAATCCTCTTCTTCGTCATCGTCGTCGTTGTCCAGACCAAAAAGCAGGGCGTCAGAATCATCTGGGTCGGCTCCTGAGTAGCCTAGCATTCCGAATGGCACGACCTCCTGACGCGTGGCGTGGTTCAGAGTCCTAAGATCCTGATCCAAATGTAACGTGGAATACACTCCGTTCCGGCCATCATTGTACCGACGTACCAAAACCCGCCCTGCGAAAGGGTCCGCCGTCCAGAAGTAAAAGAGGAAAAGAAAAATGTGAACGAGAATCGGTGTATGAACGCTCAAGCGATTCCGGTCACAATAGAATAAGAAAATACTGAATAGAGAGTCATAGGTCGTTTATGATAGGAGATAGATCGCTTCGTTTCGGATTTCCAACTTCTCGAATCTCTGATCGATCTGGAAGCTTGCATATATCAGAGACATCTATGAAGAGATGATGTAGGTTGCAGTGCCAGAATTGACAGCGACCTGCGAAGGATTAGTACCGAGGCAATGCAACGCGAACGGGAATACTTACTGTGCAACCGTCGTCGTTAGGGCCAGTGGCGCCGTAGAATTTGCCATTCTCGTAGTAGCACTTGTCGGAAAGATCGCCCTTGAGCTCAACGCGACCTTGGTACTTCTGCAGAGTGGTAGGCTTGTTCTGGAAGATGGACAGCCATGTCTTCCCTCCTTTGTAGCCAACCCCAAAATTGATTGGAGCCCAGTTGCCAATCGGTTGGCTGCCATCTCCCCACTGGCAAGCCTTCTCGGGGCCAACGCCGATCGGGTTGAGGTAGTATTGAGCTGAGGTGTCCTTACCCTGCCACTTATAGCCAGTGTCGGCATTAGGGTTGTTGAGCGGCTGGCTCTGACCGGGCTGAAGAGCGACGGGGACAGTCTCGGCTTCGGTACCGGGGTAGTCCGTACGGCAGATGGACACAACTTGGCCGGCATTGTTCTGGGCCTGGACACCGCCCTGACCAGCCATACAGAGCTTGGATGATAGACCGGGATTGGTGAGCCTGAGCTTGCCTCCCGAGCACGAAAGACCGCCAACAGATTGGCCAGTTGCACCTTGCGTCTGAGGCCATTGAGTCTTGGTGTAGCCGGCAGGGCAAGCATAGGAGCACATGACGCCCTCGCGACAGTTGTCGCCAGAGAGTAGCGTATGAATGGTATGGATGGGGCCACCATTGTTACTACCGACATCCTGCAGGCCGATCCACCCATTCATCCCAAGGTAGCTCACAGGAAGGGCGCCATATTGCGATGGGAACGTGCCACAATCAAGCTGTCCATCTGGGAAGTCGGCATCGATGCCAGTAGCACCGGAGTCGGTCCACCCAGAGCCGCCAGAGCCACCAGAGCCAGCAGCGCCTCCATGGCCGCCACCAGCAGGGCCGCCGTAGAACTGGCCAGCTTCGGCGCCGGGACTTGCAGATGGGCTAGCGGAGGCCGGAGGAGCAGGGGCAGTGGGAGCTGCACTCGACGCAGCAGCGGCACAAATGGCGGCATCGGCTGGATTCTTCCACGTGAACTTGCCCGAGGCTACGCCGGCGCACGCAGCATCTTTAGCGATTTGAGTACCGGTGATCTCGTAAACGGTGGCTGTGGCGACCGCGTCGGTTACGGTTGGAAGATCGCGCTCATTGAGATCGTGCAGGTGACGGTGCTTGTGGAGGTGAGGACTCGCGGCGGCGGCGACCGCAGCTGCGGCGATGAGGTAGCGTTTCATCGGAGGTTTGTTGTTGATTGTTGTGGTAATGAACGTGGTAAGCTATCGAGCTATGAGTGTGTCGACAATGGCAGGTTCTATACACACGGCCAGCATGTCAGTCTATGGCGTTGTCCAGCAGCCGATAGTGATGGGGCCAAACCGTGAGAGCGAACGATGTGGGAAGCAGCGCAAAAGGTAGGTCTTCCCACCACAGGAGGCAAGGGAGGGGGTGCGTGCGTGCGACTGACCTGTTTGGAGACTCATATGACCACACTGAGGAATGCTGGGTGGTTGCTCGCGTTGGAATGAAGTATTTGGCCGGTGAAGCACTGGTTGGCCCGAAAGGAGCGAAGCTAAAAGGAGTGGAACGAGGGGAATCCCTCTTGAAACGAGTGTATGAGCCAACGGTAGCAGGTACAAAGCAATAGCAGGATAAGGCTACAAGTACAATGGACGACGATGATAAAGAGACAGTGGCAGGGGGACGAGGAGATCAAAGGGCTATCCTAGCGCCGGGCCCACCGCAATCTTAGCTGGAGCAGCCACGATCCGCGCCTAACCAACCGAGACTTTAGCGCCATCACTAGCCAATGCTTGGGCACAACCTAAACAAAGCCGTGGCGTGCGTCTCGAGCGACCTCTCGAGCGACCTCTCGAGCGACGAAGCCCTCGACGTAGCCGCGCAGTGTTGCTCCTTTGTTCTGTTTGCTGCTTCCGTCGTCGAATGCCTCGCTTCGGCTAGGTGATTGAAGTCGGCCGCTGCAGGACCTGTCACGCTTGGAAGCTTCCATCTTGGTCCTCTTGCATGCCCGGTTGTTGTAGACATGGATACGCATGATGGCCCGGCTAGAGAGGCACAGGTACAACAGAGTCTCGCCATGCGTAGGCCAAGCTGCAGAATCTGGCCATGGATAGCGCGCTCGGAGAAATCATCCATACCTACGGCACGTATGCACTTTCTTGTTGCCGGGCACGGGACTTTGAGAATGTCGGGCTGCTTGGCTTTGATTACCTAATGCGCGGTCATCGGCGTTGACTCTAGCAGTGAGCACATTGCATCGACAGACCTTGGTGCGTATTCAAGTTATACACATATGTTTGCAGAAGGTGTGAATTGTGTCCCGGTGCTTCGAGTAGTGCCTGATTTTAGTACTGAGGACGCCGCGAATCCTGGCGCTGCAGCGCGTCATGCGGCTTGCCGTTGGGGACCTTGAGCGGGAGACCGCTCAGTTCGGCCATCCGGTATCGTTTTTGACACCCTATCAACTGTTGTGTCGTGAGGCGACGCCAGCGCCATCTCTGAGTCGAGATTGCCTCGTGCAACCATCTTGGTGGCCCACTTGTGAGTCCATCATAGAGGCATGGATCTCCATGGTCGGTCGCAAAGAAGGCAGTCTCATCCAAGTCGCCGTCCTATCCGGTGAGTGCGCGTACAATTTAATAATGCTCTGGACGATCATTCGCACTCTCTCCACATGACCTACCTGCCTTGGACCTGTGTTAAGCGGTATTCTTCCTACCGGTGACCCCTGTCCAACCAAGCTTCGGTTGCACAAGCTTGAGACATGCTTGAATTGTGTGAGACTTGAGTTAAACGGGAAGGGCACCATGGCTCAAAGGTGATGATCGCCTCTCCCCTTGGAAGCTTGACGCGACTGCCATCTGCCCAAGGACCACTGTCTAAGCTAACGACCTCGTCCTTTACAATCATACGTATACATTGCAGGTGTCGTGCGCTCGAAATGCGAGACCCCTTGCCGCTCATTCCGCTCCATACGCGGCAGGAGTGGGCCATCATCAAACGCTTCATGTCGGAGCGACGAGAGGGCCACGCAAACATGTTTGAATTAAGCTTGAACGCGATTGCTGGTGCTTCTTTCTGTCCCCTGCCGTTCAGACCAATTAGATGCTCCATCACCATCAAATCTCCGGATATCACGTGAACTCGAACCTGAACTCGAACTTGAACCTCAGCTGCTCATTAACACGATTCACCATCTCTGCTGTTGGTAATACTAACTTGAGTGTATACCCGGCTAAGATCACACGTTCGTGTCACCTGGCTTTGGACGAGCAGTGATGTCCTTGGCGAACAGCATATTCTAGGTGAAGTGCATGCACAATCCGCAAATCTGCTCAACGGTAGCGATGCCGAGCCTTCCGATGATTGTGAAGCCCCTGCTACTTTACATGCTCGATTACGAGCCATCCCTCAGGGGCTTCGCATCCTCCACTTTTTCAATCTTCGAGGGCTGACATGACGCTCCCGGATCCGAGGACCGGCCGTACAATGCGAAGCGACGTGGCTTACAGGTTGCCTCCCGAAATGCCGGATCCATTCATGGACTGTGATCAGGCCTTGACTTCTCGGTGCTCAACTTCCATCGTCTTCTCATCACCGTCAACATCGGCCTCGATGCCCACGACCTTGATCGCTTGTTCCCTTGCCCTTTCGGACGACACACACTGGTACTTGTGGAACTGGCGCGTCGGCACGCGTTCCTGGAACAGCTCATCGATCTCCTCGAGCGTACGGTTCCGCATTTCTGGTAGGAAAAACCAGAGGAAGACTGACCCAAGGATTAGCCCGATCATTAGTGAGATCGGGACCAGACTTACTGAAGGTGACCGCATTGCTGCCGCCCCAGACGTACCCAATCTTGCCGCCCCAATCAAGCTCAGTCGAGTTGATGAAGTACGGCATCGTAAATGCTGTGAGCCCTACATACTAGTCAGCATGCCTGTCCGGCAACGACCTCCGCAATCGGAAAACTCACAGGCGAAGACCATGTTGACCGCAGTGGCTGTTCCTACTGAGATGACGCGCAGCCTCGAGCTCACCAATTCATTGGCGACCGGGTAACTCTGTGCACCCGAGAAACCGTTATAGAAGAAGTGATAACACATCGCGCAGCCAATGATAACTCTTCCAGCAACTTCCGTCTTGGGAGCAATCGACTCGGCAATCCCCATTCCAAAGAAGAAAGCTGCCGACGTGCCATGGCCTATCAGCATCATGGTGCGGCGCCCGAGCCACTTATATGACAAATACATGCCCAAAGCGACACCGACCAGACCCATGAGAGACTTGAGAACCGTGGCGAGGAAAGGCCGGCCGACGCCAGCCTGCTGGAAAAAGAACGTCTGGACAAGTCAATGTTCTGCATAATTCAGTAGAGAAGGGGTCGACGCACGCCGTAGGCTACAATCAGCGATATCCCCGAGGACGAGTGGGACAGCACGACTGCCCAGCAAAGGAACGTTCTGCGGCGGTCGGTGCCTTTGAACATATCTGAGACGGACGACGAGGATGCCAGCTCCTGCTCTCGCTCGATGCCCTGCTTCATCTCCTGAAACTCCTCTTCCAAGAGCTCCGGGTGGTCCTTGAACGAGTTCCCGCGCAGGGTCGCCAGCGCGCGACGAGCTTCTTCGGTCTTGCCATGCACGAGGAGGAATCGCGGCGATTCGGGGACGAAGATCATCAGAATACTCAGGGTGACGGGGATGATGAACAGGCTCGCCAGCGGGATCTGGTAGCAAAGCTTGTTGTCATACTCCTTGGAAAATTGGTTGGCGATGGCACCCATCATGCTTCCTGCGGTCATGTCAGATCCATTCCCGCCCTCAGTGGCAAAGCTGACGGAAGGGCGGATTCACGAACCTATGCTGACCCAAATACCAAACAGCGAGACAATCGCGCCACGAAGGTGACTCGGGCTCACCTCGGCCGTGTAGATGTTGGCGAACGTGATGAAGAATCCATTGGACATGCCGATCAACAGTCTGCCGAAATACAGTCCCACGAGCGTGGTGGTCCCCACTTGCGTGCCCGCGGCGACGAACGAGACCAGGCTGGCGGCCCAGATGGCGGGTTTCCGTCCGAAATATCGCCCAAACAGGTGAGTCAGCAGCACACCGATGATGGTGCCCACCTGCAGGAAAGAGCTGATGAGCTGCTGCGGCACTGTCTCAATATTCCAGCCGGTACGCGTCGTGGGATCCTCATAGCCATAGACCTTGAGGAAGCCGACCATGGCCTGAAATCCGGCAACGGTGGCGGTGTCGTACCCATACTGGCAATTGGCGAGAGACATGGCGATGCAGATAAGGATGCATTTCCAGTTGGAGGCGACCGAGGTCTCCCGGGCCTTGCGGTGGTTGGGCTGGGGTGGATCGGTGGACATTGTGAATGAAAGCCTTTGGGTATGCAGATGAAACTCCTCCAGAACAGCGGACGGTGGGTGCGGGAATCACTGCTTATACCCACGACCGCAGGCAGTTGGGTAAGAGGAGAGGAAGAAGAAGAAGAAGAACAAACAAACAACAGCCGGGCTGTCTGGGAAAAAGTGGGAAGGGTACTTGTTCTCTCCTCCTACCGTCGCCCTTGGAACCTCCACAAGCCAAGATACAACATCGTGGAGAGTAGGTTTGGGGTAAGCCAGCCCGCAGCCAGGCCGAGCTTTTGTGGGAAAGGAAGTGGGAAAACAACAAGACGCTATCTGCAACCGTTCAAGTACCTGGTCAGGGACTTATGCCCAAGTCTCACAAGCTCTGCCCTGATCGCCTTATCCGACAGGCCAAGTTCGTCCTTAGCGTACCCGCAGGATCGTCCGCCAAGTTGTGGGTCAAGAAGGGGGGGGAGAGGGAGAGGGCGGGATGTTGCCGATACTTGGAGTACCGGAGTGTGGAGGTGCCAAGTTTTGCGGGGCTGGTTTCTCCACTGTTCAGAGAATGTCCGTGAGGGAGTTATACTGTAGGCGGCTGTGTGGACGGAGGTAATCATGGGACGGTATGGTCCGAGTTGGAGAGAGAAGCCGGATAAAAGGTGAGTCGGGGGTGATGTGGTGGTGGGTGCAAATAGAGTTTCACCTCGGAGGATGAGGCTGTGTCTCCAGGAGATGAGGAGATGAGGCTGCTGCTACTTACCTACCGCCATCTAGGTGGTATATCTGCTGCGGCAAATGCGCACTATCATATGTGCCTAAGACTAGACAATCTCGGAGCATATCTATCTGGTGTCTCGTGAGATATCGTAATCCAGCTGGGAGACTTTCGTCCATTCGTGCTTCACAAGCATTTGTCAGATGAAGCCTGGTGAGCTACGCTGACTTGCACGTTCAGTCTGGGGTGCCAAAACAGTAATGGGTGTGAGTCTCAGCCGTTTGGGGTATCAGATCAGGACTGAACAGCATCGAGGAGGGACACGCTACAAGGAGAGTGGACGCAGGGGAGCTCTCGGGCTGACATTTTGGGGCACGCCAAAACCCTCCTCTGAGGAGGCACGAGTATCTCAGGAGGATTTATAGTAGTAACAGAAAGGCAAAGCTTTCACAGGTTCTATTGTCATATGTGACTTCAGGCGATCTTCAGCAAACCCACTGCAGCCATTTCCGAAGCTCCTGCTCTGTCCATCGAAAACCCCACTCCGCGCATATTGCAGATACGTCGGATCGTGACGAGCAGCAAAGTTGCGACACGACCCGTCGCACATCACAGTGTTGGTCCAGAAGGTTTTAAAGCCTTGCTGCATGACCTGTTTGCTGGTGCGCAGGAGGCGATATTGCGTGGGCTGCTGGGGCTGCAGCTTGCTGGGAGCGGTGATCGGGTGGTTCGCGGTGAAGACATACTCCCAGATCGCACTGGTGATTTCGGTGGGCAGCTTCTGCCATAGGCTAGCGAGAATTGGAGGGGTTTCTGCGCTGGACATGGTGTTCGATCTGTGCGAATGCTAGCGTATATTGGGGGGGGCCTCAAATGAAGATGGAGAGGCATCAGATACCGGAAGACCAATAGTCCTAGATAGCTTGACCGGCCTTTGACACAGTGACAATCCATCTTGCTTGGCACTCACTCGAGGCAGGTTTGTCTTGACAGGTGTTCACAAACAAGAATCCTCCTTTGTAGGCCACGGAGAGTTTGCCTTGTCACTGACGCGTCTCAACAGCGGGAGGATTCTGTCCCACGCACTGACTCGTCCTTAGTTGATAATGAGCCCGGTCAGAGCAGGTCGGTTTGAAGTTTTCATCGAGGCAGCGTGGTGGCAGGCAGGCGGGCAGGCAATAGGCTCCCAACAGTAACAGCGTCGCATGCACCGGAACGACAGTCAGGCTTGGTAGATGAAGTAGGCTCGTTTCCAAACCATGATGGTGAAACTCCCATGGTCGACAGGTAGTAGATTTAGCAATGCCATGCTTGTTTCGAGAATTAAAAAAAGGAACTCCAAGTCCAGTCTAGTCGGTATCACAAAATGGATTGAACCCACAGATCCAGCTTCAAATGGTAGTCTCAAGAGCATGCGCAAGGGAAGAGCTCATCAAGATAAGGGCACTGATATCAAGATATGGCATTGCATATATCGTAAAGTCGTCATTGGGCTTGTCGTCGTTCGCGACGACGAACATGCTGCGTGTCCATGTATGTGTACAGAAAAGCATTTGCGTGAATCCCAGCAATCCGATGCAATGCAACAGCCCCGCCCGTGGTCCATTATGAAATCCAAGCCATTACAGGAATGTGCAACAGCTACCGCGCCGTTGGATAGGATACAACTCGAAAGAAGGAACCAAAACATTTCACGGACCTACACCTCACTAGAGACTTGGTCGTACCACTTCTCGTGGGCGTTGAGGTCAACAGTCCTCACTCGCTCCATGACCCGCACAAGATCACCCGTCTCAGCAACCCACTCGGGCATACCGGCTCGAGCGAGCGTTTCGGCGGCTCCACTCATCACCCTGGCTTGGTCAGCAGCACTGCTGGCAGACAGTCTGGTGTAGACATGTTCCCGTACACTCTTGAGGAGGTAGGTAGCAATTTGCTCAGTGAAGAAATCGCCGCCATCCAGGGACAAATCAGCCGCATTCCAGCTACGTTGCTCCTGAATACAGATCTGACGATTTGCTTCAGCGTCAGCGGCATTGCGTGCCGCCGCAACTGCCGGTGGAAGCACTCGTTGAACAAAATTCAGCAGACCCGCCCGAACTGGCTCCGGCATGGTGCGTGATGTACCCATCAGTTGGACGACACGGGCCGCATCGGTGTTCAGTAGGTCAACGCTCATGAGGCGATTCTTGTCGGCAGTCCACAAAGCCTCACGGTTCCGCTGGAGCCGAAGTTTTGTAGTCAGCAAGATTGCGGAGAGCGCCACGATTTTGATTGCTTTAGCTCTGAGATTGAGGATCCTCAGGTAGTCAATACGTAATGTCTCGGGAAGCTGAGAATACCGCAGATGAGTATTCTGCAGCACGAGATCAGTCAGACCACGCGAGTAAATGGAATTGCCGCTCGGGGACGAAGTGTTCAACGAGGACTTCGCAGCTCGCCACCAGCGCGCTGTGTGCTCCAGGGTGTGTGCGTTGTTACCCAAGTCCCGCTCGAACATGGAATGCTCGTGCTCATGTCCATGTTCGAGTACCGACTTTGAGGCCATACGAAACTGAAAGTTGATATGGTCCAGGCTCATCAGATCAATAATGTTGATGAGAGCGAACAAGCGATCAATCGTGTCGGCACTCTTATCCTCAGCAAACTGTTTGATAATCTCATCACGGCCTGGTGAGCATAGCTGTGCGATAAGGCCTGCAAGAGTGTCGAAAAATGAATCATACGAGAACGCGCCATTGCGGCATTGCTGATCGATGAGTTTAGGGTCGAGGAAGCCATCAATGCGGTCGTAAAGCGGGTGCCGCTGACTGACGAGACTCATCAACTTCTCCCGTATTAACACAGCCATAGCATGCGTCCAGCTAGCCGCTGTCGGACCTGCATCATTTGCCATGCTGTCGCGCATGCTTCTGCTCAAGGCGTCTATGAAATGCTTCCTTGATTCCGTCCAAGGCTGCTGTTGCACCTCGAACGTGCCGTTGATCTGGATCTCATGTGCAATTTCGCGGTTGGTTGGCAAGACAGTCATGGTCTGGCCCAGCTGTGTGATGTAGGAAGCTGGTGCTGCATCAGTCCGCGACACTGGTCTGGGAGTGGCAGGTGGAGTCAAGGGTGTCGAGTCTATGCTGCCCGTCGACGGCGCAACTGAACGTGGCACATGATCCTCCCCACTGCGCTCTTTCTTCTCCAGAGACTTCTGCTTCCGGGCTTTTCTGACAGCCAATCTGATCTTGTTTAGTGCCTGTTCTGGTCCAGCGATCTTCTTCAGCCTGGCTAGGATCTTGACCTGTTCCTGCCTAATTGCAGTCAAGTAGTCTTCGCCAACGCGGCCGGCATGGTCATCTTTCGTCGACTGGATGATCAAGTCAAGGTTCACAAATGAGCCAATCATTACCTCAACCAAGACCGACACGTCTTTGCTCTTCCAGGCATGGAATGCAGAGGTGAAGTCATTGAAGGCGAAGGTGACCTCGTCCTGCTGTTCTTTAATGACCTTGCTCCCAGGAGCAGCATAGGATGTCATGCGAATATATGATTCGAATGGTTGTATGAGCGCTTTTGCCTTGCCCATGAGCTCCTGCTCTTGAGGCTGGCCGCCGCCATAGCTGAGAGCTTGCATGGGGTGAGACAAGACCAGGTAAGCGCTGAGGAAGACGCGAACTACTCCGCGATCACCGCTTGGTTCGTCTTCTGCCGTCAGAATGTCCAGATTTTTGAGGAGTTTCGCAGTCGCTTTCATCGTAGTTTGTTCCGAAATAAGGCGGGTCACCTCCTCAAAAGAAGCGTTGGCAAGGTGCGCAATGTTGACATTGAGCTCACAAAATTGAGAGATGATCTTCCTTGCCTGATACGCCCGGTAGGCCCGTTGAATGGTTTTCACGGCAATGGTTCGACTCATCTTCTGCAGAGCAACGGAATTGACCTTCTTTTCTTCAACTGCAGCCAAGGACGTTGTCCGGGGCCTCCTGACGGAATTCTGGTATAGGGTTTTCCTTCTTGCTGCTCCGGCGAACTTCTCTGCCAGCTCTTCTCGCAACCGAGCCTCCTCGGCAGCCTTCCTCTCTTTGTTCTCCTCTGCAATTCGCTTCGCTCTTCGGACCTCTTCCTCACACCTAGCAGCAATGTCGGCCAGCAGCTTCTCCCGCGCCGCTTGTGCGGCTGCAGCCCGCTCTTCGGTATGAGAAGTCCTGGGCGCGGCCTTTGCTGCAGCGGCTCTCAGACGTACTTGCTCGGCGTGAGCAGCTCTCTCAGCCAATCGCGCCTTTCGTGTCTCGATGATCGATGCTCGTCGTAGGTGCTGCGCAATATGAGTGCTCCGGGGGCCACCATGGCAAGAAAGGTTCGAATAATGGGAGTGCAATGAGGAGATCGAGCTGCGACGAGACGAGTTCGCGGAACCCCTACGACGAGAGCTCGTGCTCCGGTAGAATCGTGCAGCGACTCGAGGAGGAGGTGTAGCATCCTGGCCGTTTTCGTCCGCAAACAGCGCCATGTCTGCGTCTTCGTGGGGCGGGGTAGTTGGATTCATCGACATTGTCGCTGACTTGTCGGGACAATCAAGTAGAGATAAAGGGAATCGAAAGCGTGTTGTCCGGTGGTGAGGGTCGCGTCATAGGCCTCTCAGCCTCTCGTCACTCGATTCGAATGGGTAATGAGTTGCGCTTGTGTTGGGGCTGAAACGTTGGTCGTCTTGGAGGCTGAACGCGGATTTCAAAACAAAGGGCGCTCGGATGACAAAGTGAATCTAAGAAGAAAAGAACGTAGTCCGAACATTCGGGAACGACAGCGGGCGGGTGAAGAGGCGGCGACAGAAGAAAATGTGGTATGGCAGGCTCATTAGAAAGCGCTCAGAAGGAGATGGAAGTCAACCGTGCTGGCGACTAGTCAGGAAGACTGATGCTTGGAGTGGCTGGGGTCGAGTTCGGTTGTCTTACCGAACACAGCCATCCCTAAGCGATTCGGGGGGGCGTTCTGCCGCCTAATCGAAGATCTTTCCCGCCTATTCGACCTATCAACGAGTGGCGCGACAGCTTAGAATAGACTTTCAACGCTCCCTCCATCTTGGTGCAGCTGACAGATGGCTATCTCAACATCGACATCTCCCAGCCTCCTAGATTAAATCAATTGGTCGCACCTCATCGATTCTGCCCTCTTATCTACAGCTGCCCCTTTGCTGCAAGAGCACCAGCTTATTGCAAAGGTTGCCAGAGAAGCTAGTGCCGCATTCTTCCAGCCGTTTCTTTTCCCAAGCTCATCCCGTGACCCTCGCTCGCGCTGAGGCTTCGCAGGTTCAGCTTGCGATCGGTCCTGAAGAAGCATAATGGAGTTGTAATGCACAATTGCAAGAACCCAGACTGCAGCAGCAGCATACAGCTTGGAGCCAAGGGCCCCTTTTTTGAAGCGCAGTGCCGCAGTTGTATGACCATTGTGTATGACCATTGGGGGCGAGACTGCAATCCCAAGTCCGCGGGTCAACGCAAGCACAGCCAGCGGCTTCTGTCTCAGAATTGCCAACGGGAACTACCCCTCGCCGAATCATTCCAGCTGTTAATCCTCTGGTATGCGCTCAGGTTCGTCGTGGTGTTCAGTGACTTCCGATCTTCTGCGGTCTATAACTTGGACGTCACTGAGAGTAGAACAGCACCTGATCAAGCTGTGGTAACCATAATATCGTTGGTGGTTTCGACTGCAGGATGCCACCAGGGTCAATCGACAAGACTGGTCAATGCATGTGCAGTTGACACGCTGAACAGATCGCGGATTCCAAGGCTGCCTGAGACAGCCTGCCCCCAGGCCATAGATGCCTTGCCAAGACCTCCAAGGCAAACTTATCAGCCTTTTTTCTTGCCTCATAAATTTCCGCCTCTCCAATATCCTCTTCTATTTCGACAGATCTTGATCGACAACATGTTCCTGCTGGCAACCAACTCTTGACCGCGTCGGAATCTATCGCCGACATGCTGTCGAATACTACATGCCACATACACAAAGTGCGGCTGGTATAAAGCTCTAAAGAGGTACAGCTCAGGTGTGCTGGGTGTGAAGTGAAAGCCAGTGCCAAGCTCAGAGGTGTGACTCTCAGACTATTCACCACAACCTCAAACGTCATGCCCTTGAAGAGGCTGCGGAAAAGTGGCTGTATTTTCTGCAACTCTTGTGACCCAAACTCCCGCCATCGTCTGATGGTCTTCTAACTTCCGCCACAACCCCATCACGTCAGACGACTGCATCGCACCATGGCATATCCCGTCCGAGTGGAGGTCACTTTGGTTATCGAAGAGACCCTGCAGCCCGGCCAAACGGTGTTCGACCTCGCAAGTTCGGTCCAAGAGAGTTGGCAAGCCCAGGGTATGAATGTCGGCGACGTTCAAGTCCAGGACGGTCCCCGCAGCTTCTCGCTTAGCACCGGCATCGTCTCAGATGTCCAGCATACCCAGAAGTCAGCCAAGCCAAAGAATGTGAGCGAAGCTGGCGACGGTTCTGCAGCATACCGCACTTTCAACCTTCGAAGTGGTAAAAGAAGTGTCTCTTTGTCACCGGATGGAGCCAATGCCAACCCAATCGACGATGGTACTGGAGCGACTGGTACGCCGTCAAACATCGACGCCCATCTTCGAAATCCGAGGAAAGCAAAGAAAGCCGCCAGAAAAGCGGCGAGGCTAGCCCGTGCAACTGATGGGCACATTCTCACCAAAAAAGAGAAGAGAGCAATCGCACAGGATGGCTCGATAGACAGGAGGTTCAAGCACAACTTCGAAGGAATCGCGTTCGCCAAAACAGTGCAAAGTCAGTCATCGTTCCATCTCATCCAAAAAAGCATGGCAAAAGCTGACCAGATATGACCTTACAGAGAAAGGACTCACTGCAGCGCTTGCTAGTCAGAGCACCGGCGTGAGGAAGTCGCTCAACAAGCGCACTGCGCAGAGAGAAAAGCGAAGATGGGGTGCCGCCGAAGACCTCAACGAGGACAAGAAGCTGGAACTGCTGACCAAAGGTAAGTCTTGATTCCTTGAGCCGCACCACCCTGGGGTTCCGTATACTAAAACACTAATCCCAGAGCTTGAATCGGCCTTCGATGTCATCACGCCAGCTGCCGCCGAGAAGTCTGAGGGCGCTTCGAACAGTCAAGCCGAATCAGTGGCGAACATGTCGATGGAGCCCTCTGTGTCTGTGCCTAAGCCTGGTTCAGGAAATGGAGCCACCGCGAACGGACAGAAAGGAACGGGTGGGCCTGAAGCAGCCGACGCGCTCCTGAACACAGACATGTTCAACGAATCGACCACAGCTGGAATAGATCTAGTCAACATGATGTTCAGGGTCTTCGATGAGCAGATCTAGATGAGGTCAACGTGTTTTTCCACGTGTCGGATGAGCAGATCTAAATGGCTCCTGCTGATGGCTACGGCACGCATAAGGAGACTGCGCGAAGCAGTACCCATCCTCGTGGGAAGCTGTGGGCGATAGAAGTATTTGGAAGTCCGGGCTGGAGACCATGCTCTTCTAGCTAAATAGATAGCAGCACATCCGGTGCATGAAGACAGGCCCTGGAGCTCCACTAGAACAACACCTTCCGAGTATCTATGCTTTCTTTCGATTGCCTCCTCATGCCGTAGCAGTACCAATCGGGCCATCCACTTGGAAGTTATGACGTTCGCCCTCTCAGGTCATCCCGTTCTACGTTATCATCGGCCGTCCCCTTCACGAGGCCCCCTGGTCCACCTCCGCTGAGCCTCTCCCCCTCCACCTTCTCCCTGACCTCCTCCTGCTCGACCCCAACATCCTCATCCTCCACGACCTGCACTCCCCATTTCTTGCAGATCCTCCTCGCCACCCCTTCCCCACTCCACCACGCGCCCGTCGTCGTCCCCAGCGCCACCACCGGCGCCGTGTGCTCGCCCGCCAACCACAGCCCACCCTTCCTCGGCCCCTTCTGGCCTACCTCTTGTTCTGGCTCTCCGCCCTTCTTCAGCTCCGACTCCTTCGTAAGCCCAACGCAGTCCCTCATAGCCTCGACATCCTCATCCCCCGCCTGCAACCCCACCTGGAAATTCGCGTACGACCCATTCCCCGCAAACTCGTCGTTCTGCCACTGCGTGACCAACATTCCCCTTTCTACGGGCCGACACCGGTCCCCGCCCTCTCTGTAGCCCGGCAGTTTCGCCAGCCAGGGCCGCGCAAAGTTCCACAACAGGCGATTGTACTCTGCGCCCTGGACCTCCAGGCCGCGCACGGACTTGACCAATGTGGTGGCGCAGGCGCCGTAGACGTAGAAGAGGAGGGTCGGCTGGGCGGCTGAGCCGGGGAGGTGTGCGAGGGAGACGAGATTCTGGTTCCATGTTGGTGGGGATTCGGTGGGGGGGATGGAGGGGTGATAGGAGGACGAGGGCGAGGGATGGTGGAAGTGCGTGAACAGGGCCAGTGGCCGTGTTGTTGGTGGATCCCTGGACTTGTCTGCTGAAGACCCGCTTACTGCATTGGGGGGACTCGTGATGGTTGATGGCGAAGCTTCTTCAAGCCAGAAGGCTTCAGGAAAGGAGATGTACAGCTTCTCGAGGCGTCCGTAGGAGATATTGTCAATGGCCGCATCTATCCGCTTCGGCAGGCGGGGGGTGAACGCGGTGCTCTTGTTGCGTTTCAACCATCCCAGCGGCGCCGTGCACACCACCTCATCGAAGGCACTCTGCTCGCCATTGCGCAGCGTCACCTTTACGCCTTGATCAGCCTCCAAAACTTCAATCCCGGTAGCCTCACTGTCGAACCTCACGATCCCCGCATCCAAGGCAGGCTTCGCCACCTCCCGGAGGATCTTCCGGTACGTGTCCGCTACGAAGACGTTGCCTCCATCAATGCACTCCTCCATCCAAAAGAACTTCAGGCTCTGCCTCTCAATGGGATCGCCCACGAACGGACCCCACATGTGCGTCTCGTTCAACACATCACGAAGCTTGATCTCACGGTCCGCCTCACTGCCTTCCCAGCCATGCGACAGCTTCGTGAAGCGCTCCTCGAACCACTCATAAAGGCTGCGCTCCGCAGGCACCGCATCACCGTGCTCATCGCTGAACCGGAACGCGTCCACGACGCCCTCCCACACCAGCCCGGCAGTTTCCGCCGCGCGGACCACGCTCATGCGTCGGCCCCTTTCATCGAAAATGTCGCAGCTTTCCTCCGGCTCCAGCGTTGAGGTTCCCGTCCGTTCTGCGAGCTTCGCGATGGGGTTACCCGCCACGCCGTGGATCCAGTTGGCGCCGAGGTCGACGAGGTGGTCGCCGACGAGGGTCTGCGCCAGACGGCCGCCGATGCGAGAACGGGCTTCGAAAATCGTGAGCGTGGCGGTCGGGGGCAAGGAACGGAGTAGCAAGGTCGCAAGGCGTAACGAGGCGATGCCGGCGCCAATAATGGCGATCGAGGGAGAGTTGCAGGCAGAGGCACCAGCAGAAGCGGCCAGGGCTGCTGTAACGTTTACGTCTTGAAAGGGCTGCGTGGAAGGTGCAGTTGATGTGGAAGTACTGGTGCTGTAGGATGTAGGTGAGCTGCCACCGCTGGGACTATGGTTTGTGATGGGTGTAGAGCTGGGACTCGAGCTGCCGAACGCCTGCCATCCCGGGCTAGCTGAAGGACCGGAGTTGAGTGCCGGACGCGGATGGACGTGCCACGGAGCAGCTTTCGCGAGGTCCTTTGCAATTCGAGACATATAAATCAAGATGGGGTACTAGTTGTGCCTTCTTGTATATCTGTAGGCCAAGCACAATCGGTTATTATCTCGGAAACCGGGGCAGATAGAGCCGTCTTGCTTGCAAGGCTAAGCAGGAATGTGATGGGAACGATCAGCAGCTTGTACACTGTCGAACCGCTCTCTAGCTGCTGACTGCGTGCCTTGGGCAGTTCTATCTGCACGCTAGGCAGGTGTATCTATGTCAGAATATACGACCGGTGGCTAGACGCAGCGGATGGTTGGAGAAAGGGTGGGGCTGGCGCCTGGATTTGGCGGGGTGTCGAGTTTCGAGACTTGGGTCGGGGTTAGCCTACCAAACATTGATAGAATTCAAGTAGAGTCAGAAGATGGGATCAGGCATATACTGTCGAGCATGCAAGGAGCTTGGATTGTGGCACCTGTATTCGTCACTAAAGGTGCTCTAGTAGCACCTGTGACCTCTTAAAGCCGCCTCGAGCTTTCTGGTTCGATGTCGTGCCTCTTATGCATCATCGGGTTTGTTCGATGGAGGTCCAGGCTCCTGTCTGTGAACAGACAGCTCCACTGGCGGCCTGGTGATAGAGCACATTGTGAACTCTAGCTTGCTCAACTTGCATTATCAGTTAACCTTTGTATCACTGATTCCGCCTCACTGTTGGTCTGTTGATCCGTTTGTCGCTTGAGTTGATGGCCACAAAGACACAGATCCGATCAATTGTTTGCCCCACCAAAATGCCGTTGGTAGAATCGAAAATAGGGTATCGCTATGCACAATGTACAAATCTGGTGTTGCGTATCTGTGACAGCTTGAGCTGCGTATGGTTGGACTTACTTCCAAGCACCTTGGCTCAGAGAGAGCAGGCCATGGACACAGTCGAGGTCAGCAGCAACCTTGGTGGGGGACTCCTCCGGCTGTGAAAGCTCTTCGTTCTCGCCAAGAACCGCGTGAGTGTTGGTACTAGGGCCTGAGCGACGGAGCTCGTGATACACATCAGTGGTACCCGGCTTCCAATTCTCCTTCTCGCTGTCGTCGGTGCGATCAACACGAGGCACAGAGCATGAAGTACGCTTCTTTGGGCCACCTCCGCTAGAGCTGGTTTGCAGGGTCGCAAGAGACGAGTGAGCCCGGGAGAGCTTGGCTTTCTTAGTGGTAGCCGACTGTGAGACGCGAGAATTGACCTTGGTTGGGACGGGACTCAGAGCAGTAGCAGCGCGCGATTTGCTACCAGCAGAGCGTATGAGGTTGATGGCACTCACAGCCGAACCCTTGCGCTCAGCCTCGGCATGCACAGAGAGGGGGTCATCAGGGCCATTATCGCAATAGAACTCCCAGGTGCGAGCATCTCGAGATCTACCGAAGTTGGCGCTCATATGACCGAGCTTCTTGGATGACGAAGGGTCACGGAAGGTTTGTCCATCCTCGAACATACTGATGGAGCGTGATAGCTTGACCTTCTTGTTGGAGTTTGATTCATTGACAGGCTTATGCCGAGGCTTGGGAGGCGATGGAGTTGGCGAGTTGGAGGTCTTGATCTTGACGGCGCCATCTGCGGTCATGGTCAAACGCATACTGGTGCTCCGCTTGAGTGGCTCCTTGATGTTGGGCGGACGGCTCTCGACCGAGACGGGAGCAGCGTGATCAGCCTCGGCCATCTCGTCGTGACCACGCTTGCGGCCACTGCTAGGGCTCGAAGCGACCAAGACCTTGCTCGATGCGGCTGACTTCTGAGTTGCAGTCTGAATGCTCGAGGGTGGGGTTTCGAGAAGTCTGGCATCCTGAGACGTGGGTGGCGCGACAGTATCGGCCGACGAAGCAGGCACATTGGACTCTTCGGGAGTGGGAGACGACAGGTTGTCGGTAATCGGAGAAGGAGTCGGAGCAGGGTGAGTATGAGTGGTAGAGTCGGAGGAAGTGGGAGTGGTAGTCGATACAGCGGACTTGTGGAAGTGAGCCTCGACTTCGTGCGACTGCAGGGGCTTGCAGCGACGACGATCGTTCTGGCGGCGATTCTGGAACCATATCTACGAACTGATCAGCATTGCACGGGTTTGCGCGAAGCAGAAGACCATACCTGCACCTCTTTCTCGTTGAGGTCGACCTTGGCGACGATGCAGGCTCTCTCGCTCTTGTCAGGCTTGGAATTCTTGAGATAGGCATCCTCGAGGATTTCGTGGTCGTGGGCACTGTATGTAAGTTAGTGCACACTCTGGAGTTTGCGATAGAAGGTGGGAGAGTACCTAGTCCGCTTGCGCTTAGACTTCTTCATGCTGGCGTTGTTATCGAGAAAGACGTGAGAAGTGCTGGCGACAGTGTCGGCTAACAGCGGAGTTCTCTCGTTCACAGCCATGGTGAGATCTTCTGGGACGTGTTTGTCTACCATGTGTGAGTGTTGGGGGGATGTGCGAGCGGAATGTAGTTTTGGGAAGCAATTACAAGTCAGTTGATATTGCGACGCGCTTTCCATTTCACGAGGGCGCGACTTCCCCACATCTTGATCTGCCAGGGCCATTTGCTTGGCAGGTTTGCACTTGCTCTCACCGCCTGCCTAATTAGTTCACTCCGCCGCATTGTAGAAAGACGTGACCCCAACATTCACACGGCTGTTCATTCACCTGCACTACCATCTCAGAGTTTGTTTGCTCAGAGACTGATCGGCCAACACACCGCCTAATGTCTTGCATAGAAACTGCTATCAGATCCATCTGCATCCGATCGCCTACCTTACGTTGCTCCCACTTGGTCAGGTGCGGACGAATGCTTACACCTTCAGCAGGATAACGACACGGCGCTAGGGCCATTAGTATTCCAGCATGATACAAAACTTCCTCAACGCTTCAGTAGTCTTTTGTGTTGCTTCTGCAGGTCGTCAAGCATGAGGACTACATTTTTGAAAAAGCCGTCCTACTGATCTACAGAGTCGACCGAAGTTGACCGAATTCTGGCTCCTTAGGCGCCAAACCGGTGTGCAAGCCGTGCCCATGTCACATGCCGTTTCAGCCTTGCACTTTGCCTTTGACACAAAAGGCCTCTTACCTGACTCGATCAAAATCAATGTTTACTCGTCTTAGCGAGACCACTGACAGCCGTTAGGAAGAAGGCGTTTTCGGTGCTTCCAGAACAGCCCTGCCAATCGGCGCTCCATCCCCTCTGGTTGGTTCATCCTGTGGCCAAGTAAGGTGCTTTCCAAGCGTCACAAAAGGTCACTACGATGCAAAAAAGAGTATTCGGACCTGGAGACCGGCACATGGAGCCTTACTATCGGTTTGAACCGGCCGCTCAACGCTGCTTAGTCGACTGCCGCCTTGAAGCCTGTGGAACCGATCCATGTCTCGTGGCTTCTCGTCAGTACCATTCGTCAGTTCGTGAATACCTCGCTCGGAATACCACTGCGGAAGGAATGATATCTTCAACTAGAGTGTTCTGCTGCAGCAACGGGCGGATACTGTTGTGCTCATACGTTCTACCGCTACTGCTTTGCGTCGACATGGACACATGGTTCAGGCCACCATGTTGTGGCAAGAGTGATGGAGTTTATGCCGTGAGTAAACGGGTTCATCTGCTGTCCTGGCAAATATCTTGGCTACAAGTCTTCCGCAGCTACAAGTTTTGCTCTATGTGTTTTGTCTTCTCTTTCTGCGCTGTATTAACACCATTTCCCGGATCATGATCAAGATTGCGATTGTGGGAACCAACGGGCTCGCCCAGCTGCTGGTAAGTGTTCCATCCGAGACCACCCCACGTGTCCTGACCTCTGGGCAGGCCCACTACATCGAGACGACGACCTCGCACCAATTCGTGATATTCTCCAGAAGAGTATGTGTTGAGATAGAAACCGATGATCTGCGGCACTGACATATTGCAAGCCTGTTTCAGGTTTGACCAATAAAGGGTGGCAGGTTGTAGTGGTGAACTACTCGAGCACCACCGACCTCTCGTTCAAGCTGGCAGGTGTCGATACGGTAGTATCCACGGTGTCAGGAGATGCTCAGCTTCGGCTGATCGAAGCAGCGGCCACAGCTCGGGTTCGTCGCTTCGTCCCTGCTGAGTTTGGTGGGCCCCCTGCTCTCCGATCCGCGGACGACATACTGGATAATGAGCGTCGCCGTGCGCTTCACCGACTCGCTCAATTGGAATCGACGGGAATGCGATTCTGCGTCTTTACCTGTGGTATTTTCTACGAGAGATTTGCACCTGGAGGACTGGGTCAATCTCAGCTTGGGGCCAGCAGTGGTGTCGCTACAGAAGGATCGTACATGGTAGACTTCCGACGCCTTGTTGCGAGACTGCCTTACAATTCCTCAGATGGGAGCCCAGCAAAGGTGAGCATGATCTCCCTACGGGACCTGGCTCACTTCGTGGTTGCCTCCTTCGCTTTGACTTCGTGGCCACGAGAATTCCGAGTCAGGGGCGACAGGATGAGCGTACGAGACCTCGTAGCAACAGCAGAATCCATCCGAGGTAGTACTGTCCTTTGCCTCCAGTGATACGCGGTTCATGCTAACTTGCTGGACAGGTCGCAGCTTTGATGTGCAAAGGTACTCTCGCTCCGCCTTGAGGGACGCTGAAGCACATGCCAGGACCGCTCGAGACAAGCCACGCGAGCTGCAGCTGCATCAGCTCATCATCACCGCCGAAGGTCACTATGACTTCGCCCAATCTACCGACAACAACCTCAACAGCAGGGTCAATCTTGAACCTGAACGATTCCGGGCCTACCTGACTCGGGCTTGGTCCAACACCCACTGAATATAGTAACAACAACCAGTCAATTTGACTGCATTTACCGAAAGATCAGGTTCACAACAAAAAGCAACGTGAAGCTACAGAAGATGGTGGCAAAGTGACGAACACAGATTGGCCAGCTAGGCCAAAATTGTGTAACTCGTATAGGGGCGAGGCTGACTTCCCCTTTCCATGCCGACATGCACGCTGTATCCTTGATGATTTCAGGGCCAAGTACAGTCCAAGTCACCTAACCACACTGACCTCAACATCGCTGGCTTCACGCCGAGACATGGCCCGCCCTCCGCCATCATGCATATCGGTATTAGCTACGCCATACCTTGCACAATTCGTTGGGCATGACTGAGCCCTTGCCCGGGCATTGTTAAGCCCGGACTTTGTCGGCTGGCTTCGGGGGTGGTATCTCCTTCCCAGATGTTTCGCGACCGAGATTGGTAGGAGTGCCGGTATTTATTACAAAGCTGCCCCATGGAGCCCCACTTTTCCTTTGCTCTGCTCAGCCGGCAACAACAGCCGGGATAAATACATCATGGACAGAGTCCCTTGCACATCTCTCATGCTGCTAGCTTAGACGTTGTCACACATCACAAGTAATATCCGTGGCCCAACCAAAGTTATTTCCCATACTTTCATTTCCAACCTGGCTTTGTCCCGTGCTCTACCTCGGCTGTCACGGCAAGTAAGAACTATGGCGTCTACTTCTATCCCATCAACCATGAAAGCGGTGACGATTCAGGGCAAGACCGCCCGGGTGGTCCTTGATCGACCTGTCCCAACTCCTCGCCCGGACCAGCTGCTCGTCAAAGTGAAGGCCGCTGCTCTCGTAAGTACCCCGCTTATTGCTCAGGAAGGAAGGCCTCGACAACTAACGTCGACAGAACCCCACCGATTGGAAACACATCTTCCGTGGAATGGCGAGCGATGGAGGCTTGTCTGGTTGCGATTATGCTGGCGTGGTGGTGAAGGTCGGTGACCAGGTCACAAAGTCATTCAAGGAAGGCGACAGGGTTGCTGGAGTCGCTCACGGCGCCAACGCCAGCAATATCAATGATGGAGTGTTCGCTGAATACGCCGTTGTAAAGGGCGACGTCCAGGTTCACATCCCCGATTCGCTTTCGTTCGAGTCCGCCTCGACGTTTCCATTGGGAGTTTCAACGTAAGTGGCCCCGGAATCCTGGTGGCGTCTGGTCCCAAGGCTGACACTACTATAGGGTCAACCAGGGACTGTATCAGAAAGCGCTAGGCCTGAATTTGCCCACCAATCCAACAGCCAAAAATGAGTATGTCTTGATCTACGGTGGGTCCTCTGCTACTGGCTCTCTGGCCATCCAATTTGCAAAGCTCTCTGGCTATAAGGTCATCACGACCTGCTCGCCACGCAACTTCTCGTTCGTCGAGTCCCTCGGAGCAGAGAAAGCCTTTGACTATAATTCACCCACCTGTGGCAAAGACATCAACGCCTACACCAACAACGCTTTGCAATACGCCTGGGACACGATTTCCTTGGAGCAGTCGGCCAAAATCTGCGCCGAGGCTTTGTCGAGTGAGCCCCAGGACGCCAAATTTGGCTCCATTCTCCCAGTCAAGTTACCAAGAGACGACGTCAAAGAGACGGTGACACTCATGTACACTATCTTCAACGAGGAATTCGTCAAAGGAGGCCGGACAACGCCCGCTAGCCCCGACGATTTCGAGTCAGCGAAGAATATCTTCAACATCACAGAGAAACTACTTGCGGACAGCAAACTCAAGCCCCATCCCGAAAGCGTGGGATCTGATGGGCTGAAGGGCGTGCTGCAAGGCATGCTGGATCTGAAGAACGACAAGGTCAGTGGGAAGAAGCTGGTCTATCGCCCCGAGGAGACTCCCGACACCGAGGCTAGCCAGAGCTACGAGTAAGCTGCTGCTCTCAGGACATTGCGTAAGACCATGTAGGGCCATTCATGCAGGGCCATCGACAACCCATAGCTCAACATGACGAGTGCTTCTGTCAATGAAGTCTTGCAGGCATGATTGACAAATATATACAATAGTCAGCTCATGCTACAGCAAGTGCCTTGTTCCGCGTCGTTGACGATGTACGATCCCACTATTGCCATTCTGTCCTCGGCCGGAAAGGTCCTATCAAGCATCATCAAGTAGAGAGAGCTTAGCAAACCTCGGTTTGGACTGCCACTACCTAACCGTGACGTCGTACTAACTAAAATCGGCTCAGTCAGGTACCCGACCGGGAAGGAACAGTGATCCGTCCGCACGTGGGGCGATTCGGGCGTAAACGTCACAGCACGGGAACCCAATCCAACAATTTCCAGCCCTACTCAGCGGCCGACATCTATACCTCTCTTGCTATGGAATTTGACGTCTGCTGAACGCTCTCTGCTTGCGGCGCTCGCGCACCATGAGCGCTGCTCGTATCTTCCTCTCGCGGCGTTTCCAGGCCGGCGCACTAGCTCTCGCCGCTGGTGCGGTAGCTCCGCGATGCACGATCTACCACGATGGCCCGGCTCCGAGCCCTACGTATGCCGCAAATGATGCCACCTTGATCGGGCACGCCCGCCGAGTACATAGTAAATTCCCCCAGCAAGAAAACAAGTCCAAGGACGACGCGAAACGAGGCGATGCAGAGCTCATTGAGCAAACAACCGACCATGACGTGTACCACCCCGGCTTCGAGCTCGACGACGATGCTTCTTGGGCACAGTTTTCGCGTAATTTCGACACTCTCATCGAGGGCATCACACGTATAGAATGGGGCGGTTTTGGAGATAAATTGGCGGATTTCATGGTGCCCGCTTGGGCCAGACATGTTCCCGAATTGATTCAGAAGCTGCAATTCGAGCTGACCATGAAGCCGGGCACACTTGCGGATGAGATCTGGCAGGAAGCACATAACCCGAGTATCAATCCAGAAATCATGTGGGATGCGCGCGTTCGTATAGGAGACAGCCTAGGCCACGATGAGGTGCTATTCAGAGAACGGAGGAAGCAATACATGGCCAAGGCATTCGCCCGCTACCTGGGCATAAGTGAGAAGGAGGTAGAGCCCGAGGACATTCCGACCATTGCCATGTGTGGCAGTGGTGGTGGACTCAGAGCCCTGGTGGCCGGAACGAGCAGCTACTATTCAGCGCAGCAGGCGGGCTTGTTCGATATTGTCACTTATACGGCCGGCGTATCTGGGAGCTGCTGGCTACAGACATTATTTTACTCGAGCTTGGGAAAACAGAATCACGCGACAATGCTGCGCCATATAAAATCGCGTGTCGGCACACATATTGCCTTTCCGCCTCCGGCCCTGAAGCTTGCCACGAGCGCACCCACAAACAAGTTCATTCTCAGTGGCTTCATCGAGAAGTTGAAGGGCGACCCTACTGCAACCTTCGGCCTCGTCGACATCTATAGCCTCCTACTCGGCTTGCGATTGCTGGTGCCGCATGGAGATCTCGATGTTCATCCAGAAGACCTGAAGCTCTCAAACCAACGTACGTTCATTGAGCACGGCCAGCTACCAATGCCCATCTACAGTGCAGTGAGACATGAGATCCCAATTGATGCCGAAGAGAAGGAACAATCTCGCAGCAATCCTGCTCTTCAGGAGAAACTCAAGGAAAAGGTCAAGAAGGAAGCATGGTTTCAATGGATTGAGATGACTCCATGGGAGGTCGGTTGCGAAGAGTTCGGAGCATGGATTCCCACGTGGTCGCTTGGACGTCCATTCAACCAGGGACGTAACCAGCTCCTCGATACTGGCAACGCTGTACCCGAATACCGTGTATCTTTACTCCTCGGAATTTGGGGTAGTGCCTTTACCGCTACTCTAGCGCATTACTACAAGGAGATCAAACCCATCCTGACTGGTATTACCGGATTCGCAGGTCTGGACGAGATTTTGGAGGAGAAGAACGACGACCTGGTCAAAATCCACCCCATCGAGCCCGCCACCATCCCGAACTGGGCGTATGGCTTGAAAGGCCAATTACCTGACACATGTCCCGAGTCAGTCTACAAGTCCGATCACTTGCAACTGATGGATGCTGGCATGTCCAACAATCTGCCCATCTATCCTCTCCTTCGGCAGGGCCGTGACGTCGACGTTCTCATTGCTTTCGACGCCTCCGCCGATATCCAGAAAGAAAATTGGCTTTCGGTCGTTGATGGCTATGCCAAACAGCGTGGCATCAAGTCCTGGCCTGTAGGCACGGGCTGGCCCAAGCAGTCATCGCAACCCGAAGAAAACGCCGCCGCGCTGACTGAAGCTCAAGCGTCCAGCCCCAAGGACGCCTCTGAAAAGCTGGAGGATGCGAAATCGGCCGAACAGCAGATCCCGGCTGAGACCGCCAAAGAAAAGGAGGTAGAGACTGTCTCGAGGATCTCTGAGACCGGCGCCTCTTCCACGCTGACAACTTGCAATATTTGGGTCGGAAGCAAAGCTGAGCGCTCGTCTCCCGATGAGCCGCCGCCTTCCAAGCGCCTTGCGTGGGACAATTCCGAGGACAGCACTTTTCACCTCATGCAGCCTGATGCCGGCATCACTGTAATCTATTTTCCACTACTGCCTAACAAAAAGGTTCCTGGCGTCGACCCCGATAAGACCGACTATATGAGCACTTGGAACTTTGTAAGTCTTGCTCTCAGGGAGCCTCTCCTTGCTTTTGCTGACACTTGTAGATCTATGAGCCACAACAGCTAGACAAAGTCGTCGAGTTGGCGAAGACAAACTTTGACGAAGGTGCCGAGATGACAAAGCAGACGATTCGAGCTGTGTACGAGAGGAAAAGGCAGGAGAGGCTGGAGAGGAAGAAAGCCGAGGCGCTCAAGGGCCTTAGAAAGAAGCTGAAAGAACATGGCGGCCGAGATGCTTTTGGCTGAACCGACCCCAAGCACTGACATGAGCCTGGACTGGCTTGTGCGTTTGCTGATCGACGCGTGCCACCCGTCCGCAGGTGCAGTGGCGGCGGCTGACGAGGCCCGCGCATACCTCTCCATGAGCTCTGTTGTGAAGAGCATCGCTTTGCGATGATAGCGACGGATTTATAGTGGAGAAGGGCCGCCACGGTCATGTATATATGACTGAGTGCATACTTAAGGACGACTGAGGTGCTAGATATGGTAACTCAGTACTCCAAGCCGACGATCCCGGTGCCCGGCAGGCTCTTAAATCCCCGCGCCGATTCCAGTATCCCTATCTGTTGCGTGGAAGAATAATCTAGAATCACACGTACCCTGTCGAATATTGCTATAGGCATCGCAGGGGACGAATGGATGGAAGGAAGACAGCACTGCTGCTTGAGAGCACTGCTGTAGCTAAGTACGAGAGCAATTGAACGAAGCACGGGGAAAGAAAACCAAGCTGCTGCGTTCCCATCTGCATAGCAATAGCCAATGCCCACCTCCTCCATTCCGACATGACTTCGTTGCGTAGTGCATACCTTACCTACACATAACACTACACACGATCCCCTTCACAACCCCGCCAACACCGCACTCAACTCCCCTTTGCTATACTTGACACACTTCCCCTTCCCCTTATCCACCTCGCGATACCGATCCCAAAACCTCGCGTACAGCGGCTCGATCATGGCGGTGACCTCGCGAGCCATGGCCCCCTTCACCTCCTTCTCCATGTACATGCTCTTGTGGCGGGCGACGAGCTCCTCAAAGCTGGCGTTGAAGGCCTTGAATTTTTCCTTGATCTTGTCTTTGTCTTTGGAGTTTAGGCTCTTGACGATCTGCGTGCTGTCGAGGGCGCCGCTGTTGCGCGTGTTGGGCCCGCCGGCTTTGCCACCCGCGGACGACGAGGTGCTGATGGTGTCGAGGAGGTGCGCGGAGGGTTCGCGCCACGCCGAGAGGTACAGGCTCGCGGCGGTCTTGCGGTAGCCGTCGAGCTTGGTGGAGTGCGGGGTGATGGAGAGGTAGCGCGCGAGGTCCGGGTGCGTGGTGATGGCGCGGGAGAGGAGGGCGGTGCAGTTGAGGAGAAAGATGCCTTGGAGGGGCTTGGAGCGGTGGAGGGTGGTGGCGCGCGAGACGAGGGGGTCGAGGAGCGCGGTGAGCACGTCGAGGAGGTAGTGTGAGAGTAGAGTGGGGTTCTCGGTCGAGGGGGTGAGTTCGAGCGAGAGGGTTGACGGGGAGGCGCCGGTGCTGGTGTTGGATCGCCAGCCGCCGTCGCCGAGGGAGGACAGGAGCGTGAGGACGGGGCGGTCGAAGGTGGAGAAGGCTTGTAGGCGGAGGCAGGTTTGATTGACGAAGGCAATGGGGCTGCCGTCTGGTGGTAGTGATGGGGTGGCTTCGGCGCTCGAGCGCGTTTGGGTCAAGATCTCACTGAGCGAGGAGCGCGCGACGTCGCGGATGGGGCGCAAGGCATCGGAGAATTGTGGGCGTAAGGCATTGGTGCGAGACTCTAGGCGGTAGGAGAGGGGAGTGATGAGTTCGAGGATCTCGTACGATAGGAAGCAGTCGGTGAGCAGACGGGATTTGATGTGCCGATTAAGGTCGGTGAGCGTGCGAGAAAAGGTCGCCAGTGCTGGCGCGCAGGTCTGAGAGAGCATCCGAGGGGACTCGTTGCGGAAGATGCGTGAAGTGTTCTCGTGCTCGGCGAGAATCATGCCCTCCAATCCTTGAGCATAGGCGGAGATGCCGCTGTCGCCCTGTTTGTAGACCTTTGAGTCGTCCTTCTTCACCTTCACGGTCGATATACTCCCAGTCGCGAGGTTTTGCAGAGACTTGTTCAAATATTCGCCTCTGATCTCTGCATAGAACTTGGCCGCAACGTCCTCATCCCTCTGGCCCAGTTTCGCCGCCTGAGCGCTCGCACTAGCAATCGCGCCCGCAACTTGGCCCAGCATCTGCACCCTCTCCTGCGGAATAGTCGGAAACGGTAGATTCTTGGTAATGTAATGTAGCGGTTCCACAGTCGTCACGTCCTCCTGCAGCATGCCCCTGTACAAATCCTGCAGCTGATTTACGCCCGTGGTCAGCAGCCCATGGTACTCGCTGATGGCAGCCTGATTCGACCTCAGGTTCGTACTGGCCATATCGCCCAGTGCCTTATCCACGCGTTTTAACGCGCTCAGATACTGAGGCAGTCCACTAGCCTTGGGCCCCGCGCGGATGATCGTTTCCTCCTGACCGCGCGTGTCCAACGGCTGGCGGAGGCGCTCGATGGCTTCATTGACCCGGTCAATGTTCCGGCTTGTCGTTTGCAGCTGCTGTGTATTCGAGTAAATGGGCCCGATGGCATCGCGGACGATCTTTCCGCTCGAGTCCAGCCGATTGAGGCTTGAGGCTATGCGTTTCGTGAGGTCCTTGGTCTTGGTGAGAGACGCGAGGAGGACCTCCACTTCTGCCGACTCCTCGGCGAAGGCGGCGTTTTTGGGCCCTGCCATCGCACCTACATCTGCTACCAAGGTGGTGCGGAAGGGTCGGTATAACTCTGCGAGCAAAGCTCGCCAAAATTGTGAAAGAAGAAAGAAAGGGAGGTCGTTGACCTTGAACTCCGGTATGAAGCAGCGATCGTTCCAGATTGGCCAGATTCATTCCTGGCGAGGCTGCACGAGGCTGAAATATGGATACCAGATGACCATGGCCAATGACGGTACGGGGTTGGAATGCACGAGAAGAGGGCCCTAGGTGGTTTTGAAGAACCTATAGTGTCTGTACAGTGTTTCTGTTTGGTGAAAGTGCCCGAACTGGTGGCAACATGAGAGTAACACGACGTCTTCTTGAGCCTACACCGACCGCGTGCCCCGAGATTTTGCTTGACTTGGGCTTTCCGTCTCGATGCAGGCAGAAGAATAACACCGCTTCGCTTCACACCGGCGCAACTTCCACTAACTCGAGATTCTGAATAGGGAGCTAAGGTAGGCGTGCTTCTGCTTCATGTTCGTAGGCCGTACTCGGACACCACGGCCTTCTCCTCTCTCTCCCTTTCCGGATTAATCATGAACCGTACTGTCCCCTCCCTTCCCCTGTCACCTACGCGCTGCCTGATACCCTGCTGCGGCCCTCTCTCACTCGGCGTCTGGTGTGTGCTTGCTGCTGTGGCAGCTGTACTGCCACTGCCGCCCGTGCCCGGTACGCTCAGGTTGCCCGGACTGATATCCTTTGGGCTTGTGTTTTTGCTACTTCGACCACTGTTCCCACCATTGGCCATGTTTCCGTTTGGGCCACGTCCATAGCCGCCATCCTCAGGACCTCGTGGCTGCGTGGATTCGTGGTACTCGGTATAGCGCGGCAGACGTCGGCGGGCGCTCTCTTCGTTTAGTGGTATGCGCACATTGAGAAACGCGTCCAACGGCAGTGTTGGGCCCAATGCCGTCGATTTTTGATGAGAGGTGTATACATCCAACAGGTCAAGGAGAGTCTCCACAACCATTTCTCTGCGGACACCCCAGCGCTTGTATCTTCTCTCCGTGTCTTGCTGCTTGGCGTCGGTCCATGAACCGTGCATTCGCTCGGCCAACTCCAGGCAAGAGAACGCCATGGCGGCAGCACCCATCTTGAGTGGTGCGAGTGTGCGGTAGAGGTCAAGACTAATCTTCCACGCTGTATTGCTGATGTCGTCTAATTTCTCGCGGCCGGTGGCTTTCAGTAACTTGACAAGCAGTGGCTGCGGATGTCGGGAGCGAAAATCGAAGCCGCTAGCCTCTAGCATTAGACGTTCAGTCCCCACTATAGCGCGTGAAGGGGCGTCAAATGAAGGATCATCGGGGGAGAGATGGTCAGAGCGCGAGGGAGCTCTAGCATTGTGGGCAGCGCAGAGTATGTCGCGCGACTTCTTGAGTGTATCTTCGATCTTGCAGGCTGTGAATAGCGCAGCTGCTGCAGCGTCCTGAGCACAAAGTCTACGTTAGCAATCATGCTCGAAGATCGACATACCAATATAAGGGTTGTGGTGGACATATCTGGGTCACTTACCACGAACGCGTACTCATTATCGCCGTGGAACAAACGGAATTTATGGTAGTAGACGCAGGCTGTGTCATATGTCTTCACTGGTCTAACAAGCATTAGTAACTGCTGCATTTTGTGCGTTCTTCCAATACCCACAACCGAAGCGCCTTTCTCGTCTGGTCGATCCATTGCACTCCCGCTAGCCTCAGCGCATCTTCCCTCGCGGGCGTGACACCGATTTTCCGTAATCTTTCATCAATCGTCTGTTGGAAGATATACGCATCTGCAATTTGCACATGATTTGGAAGTCTCCTCGTTCTCTGGCCGTGGGTAGCTGCTGGTCCAGTTGGGATGGGCGCAGCCCCGTTGGCAGCCATCTGCTGAAAAAGATTCTGCAGGGGATGCTGTCTTGGCGGAGACTTCGGTGCGAGGTCTGGATCAGGCTCGGATGCAGACTCAAAGGGTGGCACAGCGTCCTTATATGGTCGAGGTTCAGAGTCGAGTCGGGTCTCAGGCGTTAGTGATTTCAGGCGGTCGCGAAGACGATTGCGGGCATCGCTGATGCGAATGGCATTAACATCCGGCTCATCTACACCAAGAGATGGATTAGATGGGTCGTACTCGGCGCTGCCGCCACGCCGAAACGGCTGGACGTCGATAAGATTGGGATTGTCGCGATTGCTGGAGCGCCCTCTGCCTCGACCTCGATTTGCTCGACCACGGATGGAGATGCCTCCACGGTTTTGATCAGGCGGAATCAGGGACGGTTGCGGACGTCGAGTTGGCGCCTGAGAACGGCGGGGCTGGCTATAGTTATAGGGTGGAGAGACTGGTATAGAATGGCCCCAAGTATAGTATGATGAGGGCGAGAAGTTGATGTTTCTGGGATCGTCGTCCATCGCCGAGACTGGAGATGCTGGAGTCTTGGCGACAAGGGTGTATGCTCGTAGTTGTGGGTCTGGAAGCGGCGAAGTATTTGCTGATTATCCCAGGTTGTCAATATCATAATGCATGGGTTGTCGATTCAAAGTGTCGAGGTTTACATTATCTGAGTGAGCACCAGACATGTTTGCTGCTGTGGTCGCAAGTGAAGGCAGGCGCGAGTCACGTGACAGGTTGATGCAAACGACGGGAGGGCACAGACATCACGGCTCCGCAGCGAGAGAGAGAGAGAGAGAGAGAGAGAGAGAGAGAGAGAGAGAGAGAGAGGATGAGGCAAGCAAAGACTTTTCTGCTGTCACTTGGAAGCTATGTGTGATGCTATACCTGTGAGACTCCGGTCTCGAAACCCAACCCGACCCAGTAGAAGCAGCCCAAATGAGATTATGTTAGCCGTGGACCATTGCATTCATAAGCACGAAGAGATAGCGCCGTCCCGATGCGTCGTGGCAATGTAGATTTAGACACAAACTCGTTGCGTGAGCCCTTACGCGGCCGCCTCGACTTCTTTCGTGTCCACCTTCTTGGTCTCCCGCTCTGCATCTCCCTCGTCTTCTTCGCGCTCGCGCTTCTGTCCAGCAGTGGCCTCCTTCGCAGTCTCAGCCTCCACCGCGGCCTTTGCGTTAGCAAGGGCGTCGGCTTTCGCAGAATCCTTGTCGTCAGTGGACCGGACAGCGGGAATGCCGCTGACAACAGTTAGTGAAAAGTCTCGCAGCTAGGTCTTGTGGCACTTACCGATCGTCCTTCTGCGCCTTCTCATACTTTGAGTCGTGGCGACCATGACCCTTGTTGTCACGATCATGCTTGCCCCTGCCGTCACGGAAGCCACTCTTACGGTCCTCGTCTCGGCGCACTCGCCAGTCACGGTCATCTTCGTCATCTCGCTTGCGCTTGAAATCACGGCCACCGTCCCGGCCACCACGGCCTCCTCGGCGATCGCGATCGTAGCGAGGCTTCTCGTATTGCCTATTGGGCTTCATACGGCCAGCCTTGATGTCGTCGACCTTCTTCTCGCAGTACTCCTTCTTGCTCATGATCTGCAGCTCCTTGCCCTCGAACGCAGGCTTAGGATCAAGCTCCAGGAACTTTTGTGCTGTCGCCTCGGAATCGAACTCGACAAACACGCTGCCCTTGAACGTCTTATCCTCGGCGCGACGGAGACGCACGGCATTGGTAGTGCCGTGCTCAGCAAAGAAAGCCTCGATATCGAACTGCGTGCTAGGTGTCTCCTCGCCAAAGCCTTTGGCATAGATAGAACGGGGCATCGCACGGTCCTCGAAAATCTGAACCGCCTTAGGGTCGGGACCGTTGTCGAGCTCGGCGGGCAGAGGCTCTTTCCGGCGCACGCAGGTATCATCTTCGCAAAGCTCAAGGAAGGTTGACTCGCGCATGGCGTTGACAATGGCCTCGAATGGTTGGAAGTGGCGCATGCGTTTGAAGGAGTGGAGAGTCTTCAGTTCGACGGGATTGTTCTTGCTGCCGCCAACCTGCTCTAGGAGAAACTTGTCGCGGGGAAGATTGCTGTCGGAGAAGTAGAATTCGACCTGCCAGAGTTAGTTTTGAGGTCTGAGTGATGCTACGCTGCAACGGACCTGTTTCCGAATGGCGACAGGGTCATCGGATTCCTCCTGAGTCGTCAGATCAGACTTGATGTTGTTGCGGGTGTCGCGGCCACCACCATAGCTCCCACGCCCACGGCCGCCGCCGCCGCGACCACGGCCCCGCCCTCTATCACGATCGCCTCGATTGTTGCGACGGTACTCTGGAGAGCGGTCGCGCTTCTCGTCATCGTCCTCTGGTTTCTCTTCCGAGGTTCCGTTGGTGTCTTTCTCAGCTGGCTTCTCGTCCGACTTCTCGGCAGTACCGTTGGTTGCGCCCTCGCCAGACAGTTCCTCTAGCATCTTCTTCGCATCGTCGGCAGCCTGCGCATTGTTGTCGACCGGCTGGTTGAGAGCCTCGGTGACCTCGGCCTCAGTAGACATCTTGGGAAGGCTTGAAAGGATCAGTGGAGGAATGAAGTCGAAGCGGCGGCTGATCTAGAAGTAAATCTGACTCAAGAGCAGATGCGTTATGAGTAATGGCGGGGACACAAGTGTCAAGTCCTCCGTAATGAATCGCTGACAGGTTATGACTCCAATCAAGTAGCAGATCCGTGTTCCTGCGAAGTTGAGGAGCGGAAAGAGTCGTCGAAGGAAATTCTTGAAGTCGGGTTGGAGCAGTCAACTAGATGCGCAGAAAATCATTCAAGGTGGGGTATCTGAATGCAAGGCTAAAGCATCTGGTCCGTGTGCCAAGCTTCAGTTCAGGCAGTAAATATCCTGTGCTGATGAGAAGATCTATCTCAGAGAATATCGACAAATACACCTTTGTATCATTCCCACCTGCTCAAGAAGCTCCGACGAGGACTGCGGTCTTGAGAGCAGTCCAACAGTCTGAAGCCTCGTTCACGATGACCAGGGTAGATGATCGGTGTGGCTTAGTCAACGCAAACTTCTGTAATTGACGAGATTCAATATTGGGAAACAGGTCCTGATCGCAAGTCATGCTTTTCGTCGATCTCATGTACACAAAGCCGCTCTTCTGCTTTTCAGCCCCAGGAAAGACGGCCCCCAAGTCCTCGAGAAGCCGGCGTGACCTCTTCACTAACAGCTCAGCCTTCAAATGCTTTCATTGACGAAAAGTCCAGCCATTCCCTGTCCGGTGCCGATGCACATAGAGGTGACGAGAATCTTCTTCTTCGTCCTTCGGGCTTCTGAGAGAATGGTGCAAATCTGGCGCGCACCAGTTGCACCGAGAGGGTGACCAAGGGCAATCGCACCACCACGAGGGTTCAACTTGGCATGGTCAAGGCCGAGCACGTTCATGCAGTAGACTGCCATGGAGGCGAAAGCTTCGTTAACCTCGAAGATGTCGATATCCTCCTTGGTCAAGCCAAACTTGCTAAGTAGCTTGGGGATGGCAGCGGAAGGACCGATGCCCATGATGCGGGGAGGAACCTATAACGGTCAGCCCGCTTCCCATAGTATTGTTAGGCGAACTTACACCGGCGACGGTCGCACCGCAGAACTTGGCCAAAATAGGCTGACCGAGTTCAAGAGCCCTGGAGCGCTTCATGAGAAGGACAGCAGCAGCTAAGCATCATTAGCATCTCTCCATCGCACAAGTCAAACGACCTACCTCCGTCGGTGACCTGCGATGCGTTTCCACCAGTTGTCTTGTCTCCGAACTGTGGCATGGCCGGCCTAATCTTCAGTAACGACTCCAGGGTCGTGCCATACCGGGGACCCTCGTCACGGGTCAAGGTAACCTCTTTCTCCTCTCCGGTCTTGGGATCCTTGACCTTAGTGGTGATTGGGACAATCTCGTCATCAAACCACCCAGCCTTCTGGGCCACTTCCGCCCTCCTGAAACTCTCTACCGAGTACTCATCCTGTTGCCTCCTGCTGATGTTGAAGTCATTGCCCACGTTTTCGCTCGTCTGGATCATGGGCTGCATGCAATCTGCCGCATCCTGGTTGGCGAGGATATCCGGATGGAAAGGTTTCTCGAGGCGGTCGCCGGCGGCAGACATGGACTCTGCACCAAGGGCGATGCCGATGTCAATGCTACCCAACGTGATCTGGTTGGCAATATCCTGCACGGCCTTCAAACCGGAAGAGCAAAATCGATTGACGCTGTTGGCGCCAGCGGTGTGTGGGAAGCCGGCAGCTAGCATAGCGGCACGAACTTTGTAGGCGGCTTTGGAGTCGCCGACCTAGATCTGTCAATACGGTCATCGTCTGGGAGGCTGATGATCACATACGTTTCCCATGCACACATCCTCAACCAGATTGGGGTCGAGGTTGCTTTTCTTGTTAACCTCCTTCAACAGACTGTAGACGATGAAGTCCAGATCCGTATCCTTGAAGCCACCCTTCTTTCCCTTCGCAAGAGGCGTCCGGATTGCCAGCGTTATGACAACATCGTCAGGATTCTTCTGAGTGCTACGCAACGGAGATATTAGCTCGATTCACCAGACCCAGATGGAGCTTCAGGGTAGGTGAGACTCACATGGCACTAACCCCGCTCTTGCTGGGAGAGAGGTGTGAGAGGAGCGAGCCGAGACGTTGAGTAGCCATTGTGTTGAAGTGCTAAGGGTGAGAAATAGAGGGACAGTTGAGGATGGACCTGAGGTACCTGAGGATGAGCAGAAGGAGGAGGAGAGAAGTTGCAGAGAAAGTCGCAGTGCGAATGTTAAGTCATCTTCGCCTCTCCAAACCGACACCGCGGTCGTCGAGTTACCTCGGCTGCGCCATGATTGGCTAAATCGGATCCGGGATTGTCCATCGCATACTATAGCGACGGGCGACGAGCAGCATTGATCACGGATCCGTCGCGACAAACATAATTCACCTATTCTGAAAGGCATTCGTTCTAGCACTAGCAATGTTGCTTCAAATACCAACTTGGTATCTTCTTGACGCATCTGCTGTCACATATATGTCCCACATGTACGCCAGATTCCGTTTGATCAAAGCCTTAGCAGAAAAGCACCATTGCATGTCGGCTAGGAACGACATCATCTTGTTAACGGTATTGGTATCGGTCTATGGAGATTATCTAGAGTGCGACGCTCAGTCCAGAATCCCAACTCATCATTTTCAGGTCCTCATATGGCTTTGCTTATGCCGCCCCGCTGGCATGGGCCACACCCATCTATCGTCATCCCTTCGTGTCTTGATCTTGGACTGCTCAACAGAACGCCGATAACTTCCCAATCGCTATGCATAACATATCATCCATGGCCGTTCGGGTGTGCCGCCCTCACTTGGCTTCCTCGACGCCCTCCCGTTTGACAGTCTCGCCATTAGCCTCACTCATCTCCGTATCTTGAGGCTCGGCCGGTTTCTCCGCCGCCTTCTTCGCCTCCTCTTCCTTCTTTCTGGCCTCAAGCTCAGCACGTCGCTTAGCGGCTGCCTCTTCCTCGATCTTGAGACGGGCCTGGCGCTCCTCTTCGAGCTTTTCGTTGTAGCGCCCAATCACGGGACCAGCAACGAATCTAATCTCGTCCATCTTGGCAATGTATTGAGCCTTAGAAGCGTCTTCACCATCCTCGTATAGCCAGTCCTGTGAGTTGTTAGCATAGTTCTTATGGTCGAAAGCGGGTTAGTGCATACCTCGGTCTTCTCGAGCTTATCCTTGATCTTAGCCTTCTCTTCGTCGCTGGAAAAGTCGGCATAGAGATCATCAACCTGAGCGCGAAGCTCGTAGATATAGGCCTCTAGCTCGTTCTTTTTGTCTTCGGTGTCGGTGACAAGTTTGTCTTCCATGAACATGGCATTCTCGGCCTCGGCGGCGGCAGCCTTGGCAGCCTCATCTAGTGAAGCAGTGCCCGAGGACAACGGCAGGTCACCCTTGCGAACCTGTTTCTTGACCTTGCGAGTCGGGGTCTTGCCATCGGCGCTACCGTTGGCCTGATCGGTCTCCATAGCGTCTGGATCCTTCTTGGCTTCGCCCTCTTTCTTCTCATCAGGAATCGGTTCTTCGATCTCGACATCTTCAACATAGTAGCCGGACTCGACATTGAGCACACCATGCAAATTCAGGCGCGCCTTCAGCTTGCAGATCATGAAGTGCTCCTTATCGTTGGGGTTGGCCTTCACACCCTTGACAGAGAAGCGGCCAATCCAAGGATTCATCTTGCCTGGTAGCATTTCGGGCTTCGAGTACTTGGCTTCCAGGTCAAAAGGCTCTTTACGGTAGAAGGTAAGAATCTTGGTAGAGGGCATAACGTTGCCAGTCTTGAACACCTCGAGGTTGGTGTCTTCATCGGGGATGTCTGGTGATTGCTCCCAGGTGAACTCAATAGGATATGAGACGATATCGTGGATTGAGAAGTCCCGAACGCGGAAGACTGGCGAGAGGATGGCGCAGGCGAAGGCACAACCGCGAGCGATAGCCTCATCCTGGTTTAGGGTATAGGACAAGGGCTTGCCGAAAAACTTGCTGATACGATCCTTGATAGAAGGCACACGAGTACAGCCGCCGACCATCTCAATGGAATCGATGTCTTCTGGCTTGAGCTTAGCGTCTTTGAGAGCCTGCTCCAGAGGAAGAGTGACGCGTTGAAGAAGAGGCTCGATCAGGGTCTCGAGCTCTTCGCGCTTCATAACGCCACGCACGTCTTTGTCGTCCATCAAAGACTCAATGCTGATGGGAGCCTGCGCGTTCGCAGACAAGATCTTTTTGAGCTTCTCAACCGCAGCAGCAACTCTGGTCTTGGCCTTGAGATTGGTGTTGATGTCAACCTTGAACTTCTCCTTGAACTCCGCAGCAAAGTGATCGACCAGCGCCTTGTCGAAGTCACGTCCACCGAAGTGCCGATCGAAAGCAGTGCCCTTTACGGCGAGCTCGCCCTTCTTGAACTCCACGACAGACGCAGTGTAATCGCTGTAGCCGATATCGACAAAGACGATGCGGCGGGGTTTCTGGTCAGCTTCCGGCAAGTCGGTCTTGGTAATACCGTAGCCTAGAGCAATGGCAGTATTATCGTTGATCAGCCTCAGAGTCTTGAGGCCAGCGATCTCGGCAGCGTCAAGAGCGGCTCTCCGCTGCGAGTCCGCGAACCAGGCGGGACAGCTGATGACTACATCTGACACGGCAAGTCTCGTCTCTTTGGCGGCGGTATCCCGGATCTTGCCCAAATACATGGCCAGAAGCTGAGTGGCAGTGAACTTCTGTTTCTCACCGCGATAGGTGACTTCTGCGCCGACAGTGCCATTGATATCGACGAGTGGGGCGGTAATGAATTCTTGCTCGATTGCGACTTCCGGGTCGTTGATAGTGCGGCCAATGAGGCGTTTTAGGGATGAAACGGTGTTCTTGAGGTTTGAAATTTCCTGAGTTTTGGCAGCTTCACCCAGGTATCGGCTCTTGGGGCCAAAGCCAACAAGGGATCTGTTGGTGGTTAGTGTCGGTGAAAGCGTGATGGAGCGCAAGGACTTACGGAGTCTGGCGATTTGAGGTCTCGTTTGTGATCTAGATAAAAGTCAGACACAATTGCTTCAACGGATGAAAAGGAATCGACATACGATATCAATGCCCTTGTTCCGGGCAACACCAATCTTGGTGCTCTGCGCACCGAGATCAATACCAACGACACTCATGGTTGTTGGGCGGTGGCGGAATTTGGATAGCGAAAGGAAAGGATGGTGGGGGAAATTCAGATCTCAGATAGCAACAAAGCGGTGCGTTAGCAGCTGCAGATGAGAAGCAGTCCTTTGAGCCGGATCGCAGACTGGACAGAAAATTAAAACGGGTGCTGCAAGGCTTCGAAGTTTTTCAGGTTCGGGACGCTTCAAGAAGGTTCTGTTGCTGGCGCCCGCAGCCTACATCACTCTTGCCCGGCCCGCCAAGACCGTCGCCCCGCACCACCAATCACCGCCTAACACGACCAGGACAAGGCAGCAAACTTTAGGTAACCAGAAGTGAGGCGGTGGGAACTTGTTAAAGGTTTGCTGTCCGAACGCGTAGTGCCTGACGATCCTTGGGTCTTAATGACATACTGATTTGTTAATACGAGTCACTGATAATGTCTGTGTGCCCTGTGGTTGGGACTAGTCCGCCCAGAAGCCCGCCCCTCGACATTCTCAGCCTTGCTTTGCACGAATGCTCACACCATGCTCGCTGGACTGGAGTCTCTCTTCTGCAACTTTCTCCTGACCGAACTCCTCCTCGCCCCCGTCTGATCGGTCTGGGGCCGCCCGCCATTGTCCCGCTGTCCCCGCCGAACCCCATTATTGCCCATGTTCGCTGCAGTGAGCGGACTGGTTCTGCCAAGAGGGCTCCGTTCATTGATTGAGGACTGGGCAGCTGATGGCAACATAGATGTTGCTGAAAGTATTTTCAGCCTCCTGGACAGCTCGCTCGGATCGGCCAATACAGCATGGCTCGAACCTTCCATGCCGTACATTGCATCAGTCATGTAGAGACTGGTGTCGACGCGGCGCGGAGTGTGGATTGAGATTCCTTCAGTATCGCTCAGATCGCCTGAGCTGTCGTGGGAGTATCTAAAATCTTTCAGGTCGATGTCAGATTCCCCTGAGGAAGGACGGTGGACACGATAGCCCCCGTTTGACATCTGTTCTGCAGGAGCGAATCTGCCTTCAACGCTTGGCGACGGTGCCAGGGTCGAGTGCTTGACACGCCGCTGCCGAGCTTGGAGGGCCGGCTTGAACGTTTCTGGGACAATGTTGAGATCATCTCCCGTGGCGACGGCGTACTCGATAGCCTCTTGTGGAGTAATCTTAGCATCAGCAGCGCCCGCATCCGCGCGTGGCCCGCCCCACGTACGCTGGCCGGCGGTGAAGATGCCATAGACCATGTAGATCCAATTCATGAATGGGTTCAGAACGAACATCACCGGGTACAAGGCTGCCTTCAGTCGCGTCAACTTTGCCGCAAAGTACAGCATCATGAGCCAGTTCAAACCCAATGACACGCAAATGAATTGCCACGGGAGATCACCAAACTTACTCGACTTTGTTGCAACTGAGATCATCATGATGGTAAAAAGCAATGCTGTCGTCCTTATGGTATCCTGCATCAACCGAATAAGACAAAGCAACGGATACTTGCGCCAGAGTCGAAAGTCCGTTAACATGCAGACTTCGTTTGTGATGAAGCCTAGAAACCACCGTCTTCTCTGCTTGAGAAGTGCTCGGAAAGATTGGACGGCTTCAGTCTTGCAGAAAGCACTCGAGCACATCTGGATTTGATACCGCTTTTTGGCTCCCAGCATGAACAGGTGTGTTAACCACCGGTCCTCGCCCAGGTGAGTCTTGCCATAATCGAAGAGATCTTCACAATTCTCGGCCTTATCTGAAAAGTAGTACTTGGCCATATTTCGGAACGCAGAGAAGCGAAGAATAGTCAGCGCACCCGGCAAGCAGGTGACCGCTCCTAGTCCGGACTCGACAGAGCGCTCGTATAACTGACCATGCACATACTCCATATCCTGGAGAAGGGTTATCAGGGATGTCTTTTCCGAACAAGACGTGATAACTCCAGTCATTGCAAGCATGTTTTGGTCGATACCAGGCTTGAGTTCCATCTCGTACATAAAGTTCTGAATGCACACCGGATCCAAGATACAGTCCGAGTCAATAAAGAGAATGAATAGATTGTCTTTCACGGAGAGGTACCGCTTGTAGATCTTGTCGATGAGCATATACGTAGCCTTTTGGCAGTGGCGTTTGCCCCCGTGGCGAAAGCGGGATATTGTGACCCGGGCACCGTTATATGCAACATCTATTGATTTTGGAAAGTCTTTCATGGTGACCGGAATCCCTAGGCGGTCGATAGTCCTGAGATAGAGCTCGTCGATATCTTCGCCGTCGAAGGAGAGGAATACGTGAATGCATTCTGGGGGGTAGTCTCCAGCGACAACGGAGTTGAGTGCTGTCCAGAGCGAGTCGGGCGGCTCCTTGTAGACCGGCATAACGACCACGACTTTCGGAGCGTTGTGTTCAGTCAGGGGATATCTGACTTGCTTCTTACGGCCAATCGGATGGACGATGATCTGGTAGACTACAACAAGCCATGGGACAGTCAATAGGACGGCGAAAGCGTAGAACGCAAACTCTTGCAGAGCGTAAACAACGATGTCTGGGAAATAGCGGGTGATGCGGCTCGGCAGTGGTATGGTGACGATCATGACAGGCAGGAAGACACCCCTGGACAGCCGTTAGCAAGTGTAATTCGTATATGGCCACGTGTTTTACCTGATGATCAAGAAAATGACAATCAAAAGAGTCGCCAGTAAGCGTTGAGACCAATGATCAGCCTTTTTGAAGGCTTTGCTCAGACAATACAAGAAGGCAGCGAGCCATAGGAACCATTCTAGAACGGCTGCAACCAGGATGGGGCTGACACACGCAACGAAGACAATCTTCTTTATGTTAGCATCATTCAACAAAAAGTATGGCCGATGGGTACTCACGTCTGTGATAGACCATGATTTGCTCGAGGGGTCCTCCCCTGTCTCCGCAACATCCATCATGGGTGAAATCTGGGTGACCAGCTAGTCGTTGATGTTCATTCGAAAGAGGATCTTGTCGGGATCGCGAGCGCACGGTGTCAAAGAATCTGCTGGGAGAACGTAAAGCTGAGATTGATCGAGACGGCGGACTGCGGGCGTGCTGGCTGAGAGGCTTAGATGGCTGAAGTATATCGAAATCGCTGCATTCACGACCTAGTTCAACAGTGAGACAGCTGGTGATAGAGTAAGGGTGAAGACAACATGAATACGGTGTGCCGAGACTGTATCAGAGGATGTCCAACAGTTGTCGGGAATGTGAGTGCGCCGCAAGTGAAGTTGTGCTTCACACAGTATGAGGCAGGGGCGTGGGAATCTGCTGGGCAGTGTGAGATGCAGGTGCGTAAGGCAGTTGTCAACCCGCACCATAATAACTGATAGGGGCTGTCCTGCGACGCCATAGTGCGAGGCGGGTAGTCGCATGCTTTCAAGCAGTTGAGATTAAGATCCTCACAACATAGAAGGTGTCAAAAGACGGGTCGTCAAAAGTCCCGTTGTAAATGTAATGTTATCGTTTTGAGTCCAGACTCTTCTTTTCAATGCATAAGTCTATCATCCCCGCTGACTGAACTTCCCACCTCTGTCCACGCACTCGCTGGAGTTCGAACGCCATCTGGTTCGCTCAATAAGTCGTCATCACTCAGATCCACATCGCTTGGATGTACTATGGACGTGCTTCCTGCCACACTAGGTGCGGACGAAATGGAAACATCTACCGCAGCTGGACTCAGTATTTGAGATCGAGGTTCAAGCGGCTCGTAAGGGCGGGAAGGATGAGCATAGTAGAACTGTGGTTCTGCATCTGAAACGGTACGCGAGGAGTCTGCGGCGGAAAAGTAGTCTGATCTACGTGTTCTGTTTTCCCGGGAATCTGCTGAAGGGATCGAGATGTCCGGGTCCGGGAAGTCCTCAGTCGTAGGAGTAAGATCGAGTAAGCTCTCTGAAGGGTGGGTTGAAGGCGGGAAAGCACTCCTGGGATCTGGGATGGGGATATTGAATGTGCTTCGCATCTCACGCTCTAGATCGGCAACATTTTGCTGTGTCACTGGCAGTTGACGAGAAAATTCCCCAGGCCCACGGCTAGCTGGATTCCTCGAACGAAGCTCCCCTGCCTTCTCGGTTGTCTCGAACGCAGATGTGGCAGCCGTAGGTGTTCGAGGTGATTCTGGGCTACCGCGCAATTTGCCATCCTCGTCGACTAAGGCGTCGAAACTCGGCGACAGTGGCTCCAATGATAAGTCTCGCTTCCTCCTCGCTTTTGCTTCAAGGATACGGGCCCTTTCTGCCAGCTGCGCCTTCACCTCATCTCGCTTGGCTCTTGCAGCATCGCCTGTGTCTTCCATCATGGAAGCATCTCTTTGCATAGTGCGCATCGCGATTGCACGTTTCGGTCGGAAGTCATCGCTAATCTTGTTCAAGCTAGTCGTGATCTTCTCTTTCGTACGCTCCACCCAGTCTCTGATGTTATCGCTTTCATACGCGGCTATGCCGGCGGCAACTAGGATGCTGACCACGATGATGGCTCCTGCAGGATGAGGCATGTCAGTTAACGGTGCACGAGGGCAAACGCTCGGTGCGGCACAGCACGTGCTTGTATGGTACACCGCTCAGGGACGGGAAATCAACAATTGGATCGTGATGTAAGGAGGTCGCATGACAGGGCGGAAAGGTACACACCTCGAGCCAAAGGGGCCGGCATTTTGGCGGCGGAAACGGTCGGATGTAGATTCAGCAGAAGGGAGAAGGGTCATGCGAAATTTCAAGTAACATTTGCGGAATGAACGAGTCTCAGCGTCAGCTTGTGTTGCGGAGAATCTCTATTAGTAGCAATGCAAGGAATTGGTTCAATACTGACGCCTGAAAGTCGAAAGCCACCTGGACCCGGAGGGACAAATGCACCCCGCCTTTTACTCCACTAATGCACGCCACCACAGAAGTACAGGTCACGTTGAACTCTGCGCAAGTATGCCGAATGTATGAGAGATGTCTCTTAGATCTCGTCAGGAGTGATCAATGTCCTCACGAGGACTACTTATTATCGCATTCATCCTGAATCTAAATGACAGTGGTTGAACGAGGTGTTAGAGGGAGAGGCTTCGGGACTTTGTCTGCCGATCTTAGATAGGCAATGTCAGCGCCCGGGCGGTGAGGACAGCCCCGCTCGTTGACGGCTCAGCCTCATGGTGTCACACTACAGCCTCGTCGCACGCGACGCGTCTCCGGCGAATTTGACAATCATCTTGCGAGTAGTCGAGGGGCCGGCGGCTTACATACATCATATCGAGGATGACGCGACCTAGCTCAACGGCGCAGCAGCGTCAGTTGACAGCGACGGAGGAGTTGGAAAAACTAGAGCAGTCCATCACCCTTACACTCCAAGGTTCAACCATCATCCCCGCTACCACGATACATCTAACATCAGTCAAGAAATCGACCACAACTTCAGTCGCGCACATCGCATAGTCACTTCAAGCATACTACCGATCGTTGAGCAGTACACCAATCACTCTAGGGACGTCTGGGAAGGCTCCAAGGTACCGTAGCCTCTGCATACCATGTGCGCATATTTACCGTCGCAGTTCTGGAAACAATTCTTCGAGTCCAGCGCAAATGTGTCCCTGTCCGGCTATGAAGAGCAGGCGCTTGCGAACTCGCACCTCCATGAAGAGACCACTACGACCGATGATTCTCAAGCCACTACTTCACATACAACCCTCGAGACCTCCGACTCGATCTCCACCCCCACGGCGCAACACATCTCGACAGACTCGATTGCTGACCTCGACATATCCAACATGACATTGTCACCCTCCAAATCCTCGACTCCGCGACCAAGGACCAAACAGCGCCTTGCTCAAGACTACTCAGCATCTACACCGGCCTCGGTCTTTGTGGAAGACCCTTCTCCGTACGAGACATTGCGACAAGAAGTCACTTCCACAGCGGTCGACAGCACCCTTGAATCCGACCAAACGTCGTCGCTCTCCGATACCCAGCCCGCACCGTCCACTCCTGGAGCACAAACCACGCACTTCGACCCCTCAGACATTGCTCAAACGCCACAGTCTTCACCCTTTCTACCACCGCCTCCCTCGGAGAGGCGGCCCTCGACATCTCGCAAGCAGACCGATCCCCTCCTGCATCGGATCCTCGACAAAAACTACCGAGTCCAAGCCACTCCGCTCACTACGACTCGGCACCGTTCTCCTGTACGCGCCACGCCAGCCACCGCCCAACGAACGCGCGGCAAGCTCTTCGAGAGCACGCTATCTTCGTCTCCGGAAGTCGCACCTCCACAGCTGCACACCGAGCTCTTCTCACCCGCAAAAGCTCGTGGTCCTCGCACGCCCGGTGTGTCCGTCTTGACGCCCGGAAGGCCCAAGGCCCGGCCCAGCCTACCACGCGGGCAGGAAACAGGCGTCTCAGCCATGCAAACGCCACCGGCGCACAAGTCGGCTGCCCCAACAGGTGGCGCCTGGGATTTTGACTCCGACGAGGAGGACACAGACCTGCAATTCGGCAGCCCACCAAAGACCATGCAATTTCACGTGCCCCAGAACCGCCTGCTGAAAACACCTGGTAAGTTTGGGCCTCTCTCCTTCAAGCCGCTCCTTAGTTTCCGTAAATGTACTAACATGCCGACTCCCCACAGCGAAAGAAGCCTCCCGCCGAATAGTAGATGACCTGCTGACCACCGCCGGTCTGTCTCCGCACCGCAACACGGCAGGGGAGATCGAGATCACCGAAGACGACCTTGATCTCGATGTCGAAATCGGCGAGGATGGCCAGTATATATATCAGTACGGGGACGAAGACGGTGATCGCGCCGGGGACGTGGCTGTGGGAGAGCAGGAGGAGGAGGAGCGCTCGCCAACAGTCGTGCGCCCCGCCAAGGGCCTTGAAGACGAGACGTTCTAGGGGCAGCGTCTCTGTGCCGGTGCGGATACAGCCAGACGGGCGGTCTGACCGAGTAGTGACGGTAGAGAGGAGCTGCTTCAACGTAGAGTCAAGTCAGCATTACGATTACCGCCTGTTGATGACATTCGTAAGAAAACGCAGTAAATAGCAGGGGCAAGGTAGTGGTCTAGAGATTCATCTTCTCGGCATTCTCATTCGAAAAAGTGTGGCTATCGTATCCACAGTTCAATTTGGTATCAAAGTTGCTCGAGCCGCCCACACAGATCCGGGGCCCCTTCTTAGGCTCGTGCTCAAGGCTCATCATCATCGCCATGCCCAGACTGTAGCTACCAAAGCCTCCGCCAAGCTTACCATGACAGGCATCTCGCTCGCTTCAAGCTTCAAAAAGCCCAACAAAGGCACTCGCTGCTGCGAATCTGCGCAGCCTTTTTCTCAAAAGGAAAAAAACAACGCACAAAACACCTCGCTCGTGGAGTCGCTGGAAAAACATGCCGCAGACATCTCCATGTTCCGACCAGGACGGCGAATAGGCCGCCCATCAAATCACCCCAAGCTGCTACAGTTACTGCAGGAAAGGCCCCAAGCCCTTCCCAAAGCCTGCATCATATCTCTTTCAAGACTTCGATCCCTTTCCTCAAGCTGTCGCTCAGCGAAAGACGGCCTCCCACTCCTCAATCATCAATCCCACCACCTCATTCTTTGCCTTCGTGTCGCCTAGCTCTCTTGCTAAACTCTCTGGACGCATGATCGTCGGCGCAAACACGACCGCACAGTTCGTGCTTGTCATCAGGTTCTCATCTTTAAGCTCCACGACACGTGCCAAATGCTGCATGAGATACTCCAAAGTCTCGTAGTGTACTCGAGGTAGCGACTTGACCGCTTCAGTCATGGCCGCCACACGCTCTTCGCGGTTTTCCTGCGGTATGGTGGTTGCAGCGAGGAGTTTGTCGTAGACTTCGTACGTGATCAGCGGCATTGGGAGCTTGCGGAAGTACTGCTTCAACCCGGAGGTGACGGCATGAATGTCCATATCCGGATCGGAGATCACTTCATCGATGGCTGAGGTATCGGTATGGAGACGCTCGAAGGCGTCGCGCACTTGCTGCACCTGACTGTTGCCACCAGATTTGCGGTATATACCTTCCATATCCATGCCGCGGGCTTCAACTTCGCCGATACAGCGCTTGACGATGGTTGGGATGGCGGATCGCTCAAACTCAGCACGGTCCATAAGATCGGAACCGTAAAGATCTGTGGCTGTTAGCTTCGGGATTTCAAGAATGACCGAGCTGGACTTACGAATACTAGCATCAAGCAGGCTGGGAGTGGAGTTGTTGGCTTGCTGAGCGTACAACCCGTTGGGCTTGGTGCCGGCCTTCTGACCAGCGCCAAAGAAACCAAACCCGCCACCTTTTGCAGGCTCTTGGTTCTTGCCAGGCAGAGAAGTACCATACTCGGGCCCCATGCCAGCCGGCTGCTGACCATATGCACCAGTCTCGGCAAATTGAAGGTCACGGCTATAGCTCTGCTGAGCGGATGAGAAGGCTCCCTTGAGTCCTTTCGTGACGCCCTTAGCGACCTTCTGGCCCTTTCTCCAGTCGAACTTCTTTGGTTGACCCTTTCGAATGTTGACCACCTGCGGCCCTTGAAGCACAGTGATTGGCTCAGCTTCGCTGGTAGCGAGAGTGGTGGCGGAATCAGGAATTGAGACATCAGTCGACATGTTGCGGACCGCAGTGGCAGATTCGATCGACTTATCCTTGTGATGGGTGTAGATGCCGAGTCCGTTAACCTGATTCCTGGTCTGCTCATTTGTATGACCTGAGTTCGCCTTGTAGAGGTTCTGGATCTGGTGGACAAGCTGGTTGTTGAGCTCGGCCAACTGAGCATTCTTGGAAGACAACTGCTCGAACTCAGCAAAGCTCTTATCCTTGAGATGGCTCAAGTTGGCGATTTCCTCAACAAGAGCGTTTCTCTTTTCGATCAGGTCCTCAATTTGAGGGGTGAAGGTGTTCTTGAGCTTCTCAAGCGCATCGACAAACTCTCGAAGCACGTTGGTCGAGAATTTCGTCACATCTAGGGGCTCCTTGTTGGCCTTGACAGCAGCGATATGTTCGGTCAAAACCTCAAGCTCACGCACGACAATCTCCTTCTGCGTGTCGAGGACGACCATGGTGGATCTCTTCTCTCGAAGTTCGGAATTCACCTGCTTGATCTCCACGTTCGCAGCAAGCTGAGCCTCGAGTTCGGCAATTCTCTTCTCGCGATCGATCATCTTTTGTCGCTCGACACGAAGCTGGTTCTTGAACCAAGCAATCTCCTCGCGCACCTCTGGTGAGGCACTGCTGGGACTGCTGATTTCATGTGCGAGGGGATTTGCTACAGGAGATCGTGGCCATCGGTCTCTTGAGAGACGTCCAGCTTTGTCGCTATAACTGCGGCCATGTCGCACAGAATTTGAGACACGTTTCAGGAACGAGCTGCTAGATTCTTCGTTGCCAAGAATTCGAGCCATGTCCTCGTCCATCGTAAAATCGCCACCTGCTGAATATCGGGGGAGCGATGGCGACTTCTGTGCCTTCACCTCGGAGTGGATAGTGCTGACCGACTCATTGCGAGATTTAGTAGACCCTGGAGGTGGTGGCATAGGCGCGCTGCGGGGCTCGATAAAAGATTCGGTTGCCTGGTCTTTAGGTATGCTGGGAGTATCATATATGCTCTTAGAGTTGGGAGACTCGATAGGCGCGGAGATAACTTTACCGCCATTCACCTTTGCGTTGTCGCCAGTCGTATTCGGGCTTATGGCGCTGGTGAGTGATGCTGGTATGTTGGCCGTATTCACTTCTTTCCGCGTGATTGTCTTGCCTTGGTTACTCTGGTTCATTTTTGCTCGATCAAGCGAATCGCCCCGCTTAGGCAGATTGGCGGCCAGCAAAGCGGGATGCAGAGGCGGCCGCGGTGACTCGTTGCTCATCGGACTGTCAATCGAATGGCGAGGGGTAGAGTACTGGTCGACATCGGCGAAATCCTGTGGAAGCGCAGTTGTCTGGTCTTGCGACTCGACTTTGGAGTGACTGCTGGAGTTCATCCGCTTTGTCTTAGGAGCATCCTGCAGCTTAAAGTCGTCGTCTTTTGAGACACCACCGCGGGCGACCTGCGAGATGCTGCTAGATCCCGAGGGCTGTCGCTGCGGCTGTTCGACGGCCACGTAAGACGATGCAGATGTCGAGTTGGTCCGATTTGTGCTCTCTTCCCGTCGGTTGCGCAGTGTATCCGATGAGGATTGCTGAGAACGCTGCATGCCTTGAAACTGCGAAGTGATGTGTGGACTGTTTGTCTTCGACTGGGACTGAGTTCTCGAGAAGTAGTCGGAAGGCATTTTCGCTACGTCCACATTCTGAGGCGAGTGGCCAGCAGGAGGAGTAGGGTCAAAAGCAACAGGCACCAGAAACTCTTCACCTCCAATACCGGAAGCATCTGGCTTGGACGAGACAAAAGAGCCACGCTTACCGTTGAACGTGGTAGATGGCAGAGTGAGACCACCTACGAAAGTATTAGCAGTGATTCAGGGTTCAGGGTTCAGGGATTCACATACCAGCTCGAACATGTTCCTGTGGCGGCGAAGGTCCTGAATCAGGTTCCCTCAACTCACTAATGGTCTTTGATATCGACGGGCCTTCAAGAGGAGGCGATACGTACGGCTGGCCATAATCCATCTCTTCTTGAGCAAAGCTTCCGGCACCAGGAGGTGGGATCGCAGGTAAGGACTTATCCAACAATATGTTGCTGCTAAGTTTTGAGCGCGCTGATGGATTGCGGCCTGTCTTTTTGCGTCGCCGAGCCATGAGGGCTTCATGACAATCCATGCAGAAAATGCCTTGTGAAGTGCGAGCATATCTCAGATTCTCAATCTTTCTCTTACAGTTGCGACATTTGAAGCAATCTGAACAAAAGGCTTGGTCACCAGTCAGAATGGCCAGGTCTTCAATCTTGTTACCACAGCTGCTACAGCTGTAGGTACAATTGTTGCATATCAGCGAGCCATCGCCAAGCAGGAGTAGATTGGCATCGGAGTCGAGCAGAGTGCCGCAGGTGTTACATCGGAAGCAGTCAATGTGCCAGCGATTGCCAGCTATGCAGGTGTCAGTATACACCTCTATTGGGAGCGGAACGGGGAACCTACCAAGCTCGAACGCCTTGCCCTCCTCGAGGATCTGCAAGTTGAGTCAGTGATTGTGGTTATCAACAGAGCATTGCCAGCTGCTCACCTCTCCGCAACCTTTACATGGATACGGAACATCCTCTGCGTCGTATGGCGAGTCGGGGTATGTCATGCCCGGATCAACGGCGGCGGCGGCCATGATGAGACCGGATTATTTCAATACGCCCCTGGCGCGTTGAGTACTGGGCGACTGTACAACAAAAACAAATCGCAAAACTGTTATGACCGGAGGACAGGGTACCGCATTGGAATTGCACCTCTTGCTGGTCTGTGGTATTGCCCCGTTGCTTGATGAGCAGGTGTCCCAGCCGCCGGCGGCTGTCCACAAGAGATTAAGACGCGAAAGGGACGATAGTGGTAGAGGTCGATATCGAAAAGGCAGGAGAGTATGGGTGGTTGGTCGATCGGCGAGGCCAATTGGCAATCCCTGGTACAGTGCCGGAGGATTATCAGGGTTCGTGATTAGGTTGTCGCTGGACCAGGAGCCCGGTTTTCCAGCAGGGAGGTGGGCGGAAAGTGAGGGCGGAGGTAAGTTGGCCTTTCTGCCTGCTACGGCGGTCCAGGAGCTCACGGACGTCAAAGGCGTAGTTTCAGAGAGAAGGCGTGCCTATGCGACGACGAGAATGAAGTTATCTTGGAAGTGCAGCACACAAAAGATGCGCATACACCAGGGTGTTGTGTGCACAATGTGAAGTGTCTGAAGCGGGCCAGGTTTCCCTCGAGGAGGGCGCGGCCGCTAACCAACCAGGATACCCCGAACTCCACCCTACGAGTGCTCCTCTGGCAGTTCTGGCGGTGCTCATGTCCCCACCCATGGGCACCTACAACGCCGCCCATCTCTATCGGGTTTAAAGCTCGATTGCAAGCCCGCATGCTCGTCCCTGAAGTGTCTCCAAACAGCATAGGGTGGCGTATGTTGAAGAAAGGGGGCACTGTCTGACTGGCTGAGGGACAGACGTGGCTTGCGGCGCTTGCCTTGCGGTTCCCTCTCGGAGGCTCAAAGGCCAATGTTAAAAATCGAATTCCTTTGGCTCGCTTTACCCTAACTGACCCCTATTACCTACGATCTTGCGCGTCGCCTGCACTTCAGCAACGTGACACCATGCACCCTCTCCTCAACGACACAACCAGTCGCGCCACTTCGCGGAAAATGCTGTCGAGATGCCGGTATCCACGTGGTCGTCAGGACTTGCACTCGATCGTTGGTACAGATGATTGTCAGGCTAATTGCATGGTAGAGGCGTTTCACTTGGCTCGTCAGCCCCCATCTAGACCTGTTGCTACCCCACAGCCCTCTCCTACGATTCAGTATCTGATCGTTTGATCGTCTTCGAAACCTTCTCAGGGGCTTGTTCCCCCAATCTGTAACATGGTCCTGGTGCAACACCTAGGGCAATATCTTCTGGTCCGGAATCTACCCGGCAATTTCAGCCAGTCTGGCGTGGAATACTCACTCACAGCACGCAGTCTTGCGTTTCTCCCAATACGCACCTGTGTGCTACGGACCGGACGACTCTTAAGTTAGCAAATGGAAGCAGGCTCGAGGTAGACGAACCTGTTGGCACACAAGTGATTGGGGTTGTATTTATTGCGTGATCGTGGTGGACAGGCCTTGTTACTAGTAAAGAGCGTATAGGTCGATTATCTTCTGTCCACACCAGGCACTCTACCGCTGCATGAGACGAGAATCGCCCCCACCTCATGCAGCAATACCGACACCCTGACCACCCAGTCGGTGGAAGCCACCATTAGCTGCAACATCCTTTTGCAATTGCACCATCCTCTTCTGATCCCCGGTCGGATCCTTCGAGTCAGCCCCGAGCGTCCATTCCAAGTACTTGTTGGTATAGTTGGGCTCGAAGCTTTCCTCCAGAACTCCGAGTCTCTTCCCGTACCTAGTGACCTTCTTCCAGTCCCTCTCCACGTTCTGCAGATCCGGCGAGAAATACGCAAAGCTGCGCTCAAAGATTTTGCTATTGAGCTCCGTACCCATCACTGGCTTGAAGTCAATATACTCGGCCCAAGCCTTCTCAGGGTCCGCCAGCACGAAGTCCGTTGCTTTCTTCACGGCCCGGAGGAATGCTTTGACTTTGGCAGGGTTTTGCTCGATGAATTCCTCGTTGCCAATCAGCAGGATAGAGCAAAAACAGCAGCATCCCAGCTCGGCCAGCTCATCAATGCGCAGCATCTGCACGTCCGTCTTCGGCCGTCCTTGTGCAGCAAGCCACTCCTCGAGCTCGACTTGCTGGACGTTCTCGAGGCCAATGCCGGCATCGATCTCGCCGTTGATGATGGCCTTGCTGACGTTCATACCACAGCGGACCGCGGTGTAGTCGGATGGCGCCATGCCATAGTGCGAAGTGAGCTCGTCAATCTGGATCTTGCCGAACTCGCCAACGTATCCAATACGCTTGCCCTTCAAAGTGTGAAAATCTGGCGTGATGCCGGACTCCTTGAGGTAGATGACGCCTGTGAAGGGCTCATCGAGCAGCGACCCGATCGAGAGAACGGGGAACGCGCGCGCTTTAGCCTGTTCTGATTGTCAACGAGATCCTGATGGAGAATAGGTAAGCCTACCGCGAGCGTATGGATCATTGCCTTGAGGCCCAGATCAACTTTACCGGTGCCAATGATCTCAGTCACGTCCTGTCATCGTCAACGAGAGTTTGAATGCGAGACTTAAAACCTTACGCTAGGGTCATTCGGTTCGAGCAGTGCGACCTTGATACCCTCGTCGGCGAAGAAGCCCTTCGCCTGGGCGAGATAGAGCGGCGCATGGTACGGGGTGGCATGCCTTCAGACGCTCATCAGCTCAAGTCACGCTGTGCAGGTATGCAAGTATATACCAATTGGTCAAGAAAGTGACCTTATCAGTTGACATCTTGACAGCCTCAAACAGTCACTGTCCAAGTCAGCATGAAACCACCTCCACGCCCCAAAGGAGGAGGCGAGGGGATTTCAAAAGAAGCATGGTCCTTTTCGCTGGAATTATCCAGATCAAGTTCGTCCGGTATGATCTCAGATCGGGCCTGGCCACTACCAACACAGTCTCCCACCTCACAGTCGAGGAAGGATCCTCGTGGTAGTGAACAAGCCCGAACACCCGGCATGCTCTTTTGTGAGGACGTTACCTTGACCTTGAATACCCCATGACGATAGAAGCCATTGCTCCTTGTGCGGTCTGCGGCCGTACCGTTTGCTTAATGCGTTTGGAGACGGTGGAAATAATGATGTTGCCTATGCAGGAAGCTTGAATCCTGGGTTCTCGCAGGGACAGAAGCAGAGAGAGAAATATTGGAGTGAGGACCATAAAGTATTGGATCAGACGAGGGGCACATGAGGGGCACCACAGAAGTGTGGGTACAGGTATGCACTCATCAAGCTCGATAATGCTGCTGCATGATCAAGTGGGCAGGTAGCGAATCAGGTGGGGCCTGATGGATTCTCTTTCAGGAACCGTCGTTTGTTGTGGCTCTCGAGCTCGTCTTGAAGCAATAACGTGGCTTCTGTATCGAATTTGCAACTCGCTCTGGCTGCTTGAGCACTGACATGTCCCGATGGAGGTCTTTCAAGGTGCTGCCAATCCGCACCGCCAAGATTTCACTGCCTGCTTGAAATCCACCCACCCCAAGACACTCACTGCTATGCCTACAGATCACTACAAAGGAACCATACTGGCATGGTATCAAAGCTCGACCACACTATTTGAAAGACTTTGAGCTGGTTTCGTCTCGAGAGTCCGACCTCCAACCGATCAAATGAGTTCGGCGCGACCCTGGCAATCCCCACGCCAAGTCTGCGCTGCTTGCCTGATGGAGGCCAGTAAGCAGAGTGCTTGCAAGCGAGACTGCATAGGTGAGTCGAAACCTTGCGTAAACGGCGGTTGCCCATGTCCGAGGGCTGACGTTGATAAGTGTTCGAGACCATAAATTGAGCTGACCAAGGATGACTCGCTATCAAAACCTATCTCTCTGGGAGACGTATCACAAATGTTGGCGCTCGCTATCGGCGCTCCCAATGCTTAACAGGAGTTGCGAGAACGGTTCAGAAGCACAGAATTGTCCACACCGGAGGCAACAAACATAGCATGGCCTCGTTGACGCCGTCAGGAGCCCACTGCGGCCCTCGGCAATCACTGATGGTCTTTCGTTTCAATTGGATGTTGTGCATGGTCAGAGGGCAGGCAGACTCGCAATGAGAGGGCAACGTGCAACGAGACGAGGACGATAAGATGTAGTGAACATAGGTGAGGGCGACGTGGAGGTGGCCAACCATGCCCCCCCTCTTCAGCGGCAAAAGCCTCAGTCTTGATAGCGAACAAAGTCCGGGGCGAATCCTCAGGCATATAGTCCTCCGCGAAAGTTTGGAGACCGGAGTACGAACAAGTCCTGTGGATGACTGGTAGGCCTTCCGGGATGGTGCTGTCGAAAGTTTCGTGCGAGGGATGCAGCACTACTGGCAGCGTTCACTGCCTTTCGAAACTACCATCTAGTGTATCACGACCTCTTCACTTAGCTCCCTGGAAACCTGGAGTCACTTTCATGACGGTGAAAGCGTCCGAATCGTTGAGGATACGTAAATGAGTGGAGTGAATGTTGGCCTGGAGGAAGAAGAAGAAGAGCGGGAAGCAAGGCGACGAGATCAAAAAGAAGGCAATATTCCGCTAATCATAGTCTTCATTCACTCATGGTGATACTGATACTCTACTGATACAATTCTCAACCCGCTAATAATGTTCTAACGATACCCATTTGCCGGGGCGAGGCCGGCTACCGCCTCACTTACCCAGGTAGTACATGACCAAGTTTCGGTCATCTTCTTGCTCAAAAAGAGCAACCAACCTCTCCTCTGGGCTTATCAAGCCCTTGAGCGCCACCACAAACGCGTAGACCTCCCTTCCGAGGTCGTTGCGGAACGACGAGATGGCGACAGACGCCACCTCGGCGACCAGGCGCTCTTGAACCTCGAAGAGGTTCATTCCAAGACCTGCTGCTTTTCGAAGCAGCTCTGATAGCGACCGCAAGCCGAGGGAGAAGGTGGGCACGTCGGCTTTACCCAACATATGGGCTTCAGTGAGTGACTCTGCGACATTGTCGATCGCAGGCAGTAAATTAGCCTCACTGGTGAGGCGGACAATGTTTTGTGCGGCAGCTTCGATCGTGGACGCTGCTCTAAAGCGCTCGCCGCTTGGGTGTGTCGCATTGCACTGGGCGACAGCAATCAATGCCATGCCTGGCCTTGGCTCCCCTGCGTCGGGATACTGTTCAAGAAGGCGGATGATTGAATCAATCAGAGCATGGCGATTGTAAAAAGGATGTCCCGGGTTCTTCGCCGCGTTCCCAGGAGGGGCAGCAATGTTAGCATCAGCAGCGAGGGCATTCGCTAGAATGGTGTAAAGCTCATCGAAGTCCTTCTGGGTGGTGATGAGCTGACTTGGCTTGTCCTTGAGCATTCCAGAGAGCTTTTTGTGGCCAAGAGCGTCTAGCTTGCCAGCCTTGAGAGCTTCTTTGAGTCTCTGGACTTCAGATCTGGCGTCCTTGGTTTTGGCAGTACAGGCTTCATAGGCCTTCTTGTGACTGCAACCATCTCCATGGACAAATGTGTTTTCTTTGCCGTCAATGATACGGGGAGTAGCGACGGGCTTAGCGGGTTCTGGTTCATGCGGAGGAGAGCTGAACTCTTGACCAGTAGGTGGTGTGTTGTGAATAGGGTCAGACGAGGCATCGATGCGAATTTTGCTGCTCGACGATGACGATGTAGGTCTGGATGTAGGGACGGGAGCAGGTGCGGTCTTTGCACGCGAGACGGAGGGTTTCTTCTTGTGACTGCTGTCCTCGCGAATAGTAGGAGTCTGACGGCCCGAGCGGCTAGAAGCTTGCTTCTTGTGCCCACGAGCAATGAGTTCTTCGGTAGGAGTCTGACGACCGGAGCGGCTCGAAGCTTGTTTCTTGTGCCCACGGGTAATGATCTCTTCGGTAGGAGTCTGTCGTCCGGTTTGAATGTTCTTGGGTTCGTCTCGTGAAGAAGGGCGGACAGCAGGGTGTGCCTGATTGATTGGAGTAGCAACAATGCGGGGACGTCTGACTGGTGCCGCCATAAGATTGCGGAGACTGGCATTATCGACCTGCTTGGCCTTGATTGAGTCATCCTTTAGGGTGTTCTCGACAGCAGCGACTTTCTCTAAGCTTTTGCTGGTATGGTGTTTGGGTGGAGCATCCTCGCTACCGGGTCTATCCGTAGTCAAGTGCTCGGATCTCTCAGAGTATTCATGTCCATAACGACTCTTCTTCTTCGAGACAACAGGCCTCTCAGTGTCGTCATGGGATTCGAGGTCTGCGAATGCATTTTCTTTTGGTGAACAAGGGAGTGGAATCTGGACGCCATCGGAAGCGTGGACTCCTTCGGAATGGGAAGAATGGATGAAATCTCTCCGCGGCAGTCCATGGGGAGCGGTGTTAGCGCGTCCAGACGCAGGCATGCGGGTTGGCGCACCGGCCATAGTAGCAATCGGAGCAGGCTTCTGTGATGTGATACTAGACGTCGATGTATTCAGGTGGGTCGACTTATTAAGGGCGGAGCTCGCAGAACTGTCGGTGGGTTTCGCAGTCGTGCTCTGTTTCATAGCTTTATTTTTAGCTTTGATCTGTGAGAGCGCTGACACTGGTCGAGGTGGCTGTTTGGCCTGCGCAGTTCTGTCTGGGTTGTCCGGATGTTTTTCAAGTGCCGTAGCTTTGTCTTTTGGCAGCTTGTCCATGATTGCAGCAGCATCGTTTCCCGGAATTCTGGCGTATTTCCAGAACGTGGCTCTCATCGCTTCGCGGACAGTGTTCTGAGAGTCTTGAAGGCCGTCCAGAAGGGCACGAGCGATTTTAGGATAATCGCGAGTAGGATCCAGCTGTTTGGAGTAGAGCAGGAAAATTTGAGCGAGCCAGGCGGCGGCGAAAAGTCTTGTGCTTGCAGCCTTCTCTTTGAAGGCATCGCAGACATGAGAGACAAGCCGAGGACTGTATCCGACCGTAGCGACGACAACATCCATGGCGTTTCCCGCTGATTTGGAGGTAAGCTTCTTGGTGACGCCGCACAGAGAGATTAGAGTCGGCAACATGTGGTCGATCTGTGGGTTCATCTGTGACCCAAGGACCGTGAACCAAGAGCTGAGGCAGACCAAGGCAGAAATACCGAGTGTGGTCCGCTCGGTTGTACAGGTAGTGAGGATAGGTTGAAAGAGGGGTTTGAGCTGGTCGTAGAGGTCTCTAGGAGGATCATGCTTGCGCTTTTCGCAGAGTTCGGCGAGACGGCGGCAGATGTCGTTGCGGCGCTTCCAATTGTTTTCATTCTCTGAAGCGTTTTCGAACTCGGCACGCACGCCCTTGATGACGTCGTAGAACTCGTAGTCCATGATGTTGGGGAATTTGAAGTTGAAGAGTGTGTAGAGGAGAAGGTCACTGGCTTTTGGGCCACGGGTATCGACGCGTCCAAGACTGTCGGCAAGGCGGGCAACTTTGTAGACCTTTTTGGCCACAGACGAGAAACCAAGGAACTGGAGGAGACCGAAAGCAAGAAAGGACCAAGCAGCGAGCAGAAGAACCAAGAAATTGACGGTGCTGGCAACAGGTCGCTAGACTGCAGCCAGAGCCCGCTTGGTGATGAAGAAAGCGGCCATTGTGGGAACTTTCGCGAGGTGAGTTGAGGGTGAGGTGTGAATAAGTTGCGGGTGAAATTTGTGATTCTTGTGCAATAAACTGCAGAGGCAGGAGCAATTATTACAGCGGTTTACTTTTGAGTGAGACTTGAGCGAGTCTTGAGTGAAGTTCGAGCAAGTGTACAATGATGTGAAGGTGTGGTGGGAGAGCGCGGGGCGTGTTATTTATTTGATTCTGAACACGCTAACCGAATTGGGATCGAGTGGGTATTCCCAACTGGTCTGATCGAACGACGACTGACCTGATTACCTCTCTTCCAGTATCTCAGGTGTCTTTCGATCTACCCCTACTCAGAATCAGTCTCGAAAGCATCTGCACTGATCTCAACTGTACTTGCGCTCTACACCAGAGCCAGTCTCCGCAGCATCCATATCTCGTGGGTGTCCCAGCGACCCCTTGCGTGCTGTCCAGCGCTCTAGATACTGCATTGCTTCTTCGTAGATCTCCCGCCGAGTTGCCCTCGAGTACCCCTACCACCATAAGATCCTCCTGGCTGGTCGTCTGTGTAGAGGTGCGTCTGTGGAACTTGATAACGACCTCGTCGGCCTCCTTGACTATCCAATCAGCGGCCAACCATGGCCCCCGTCACACCCGACAGAGACACTGCGCAACATCCCACACCCATTTTACCGCCGTCACTCAAGCATGCTCCCACATTGCGTCTACATCTCAATGATCTTACCTCACCTGCTACCACTACCTTTCTCACCACCATCGATACCGCGCACTTGATTCCCAATGCCATCAATCACATCCTCAAGCAATTGTACCACCCGCATGGCCTCCACAGCATTCCCGCCGTACGGTCAGTCACTCTTATCCTCCGTGACATGGGAGGAGTCGCAGTAAGTCTCACAAATAGTCTAAATTCATTGCCCAGCCTCCTGTCATTAACGTAGCGAATTCACGCTTCTTGGCCCCTTCCACGACTCTCACAGACACATATTGTACAACTGCTTCTGAACCGCAGCACTCCCCCGCCATCAGCTAACACCCTGTTGACTTTTCTTCTCTCTCTAGTACACCACCGGTCTAGATCTCGACTCCCTGCACAAGGAAATCCACGTCTCGCTAGCCTACCTCTCAAACCGCATCTCTTCACCGACTGCCTTCCGCCACGAAGCCATCGGTGTCATCACACACGAAATGGTTCACTGCTTCCAGCACAACTGCCAAGGCACGGCGCCGGGTGGTCTGATTGAGGGCATCGCCGACTACGTGCGCCTGAAAGCCGGGTTGGCGCCGCCGCACTGGAAGAAGGGCTGCACGGAGAAGGAGATGGGCAGCAAGTGGGATGAAGGGTATCAGCGAACGGCGTGGTTTCTGGAGTGGTTGGAGGGTGAATTTGGGGCAGGAACCGTCAGTAAACTCAATGCGACTATGAAGGGCAAGTATGAGGAGAAGGAGTTTTGGGGAGGGTTGTTTGGGTGTGGCGTGGAGAAATTGTGGACGAGGTACAAGGCTACATGGGAATCTACAGGGAACAACGGGCGAGAAGAGGAACAGTCCTCGTCGGGAGTCCCTAGTAGGGCGGAAACAGAGCCAGAAATTGTCAATCTGAGCCTCGCGGAGAAAGAGGAGGCAGACCGAACGAAGCCGATGGGTCAGCAGTGATTATGGCGAGCATCTTGCTAGAACTACGGCATTGCTGTCACGATCCGGTGTCGAACGCAATTATATCGGGAGGGAAACGATGGGGAATGGACGCCAGGGCAATGCCACTTGATCTCAAGGCCTGTGAGAACTTGTTTAAGTCAGCGATGGGTCCACAATTCAAGTCAAAGATGAACGAATGTAATTCCAAGACTGGGAGTCAGTAAAAAATTAGAGTGTAAGTTGTTGCGTAGTTTTTGATCTTCATCGAAGAGATCTCCGCGTTAAAAATGATCATCATCCAGAAATCAGGTGTGTGAAAGAGACAGTGTGGCTTACCAAGAGCTACGTTTGAGTCCGGCGTGGCGAATCAAGACGAACAACCCAAGTGCACAGTAGTTGTCTAAGGCTGCCTCATTTGGTCTTTCATTGTCGCTACTTCGTGCATGGCCTCTATCTTCGTAGAATCGTAGATGAAGCGCACTCATGAGCATGAGATCAAAGGGGTATCTGGGTTGCAATCGTTTAGTCGAAGAGACCACCGAAACCTGTGACTGATTAGCATTTGCGCTCGATATGGGCGGACTCTGTAACCGACCTTCATCACCAGACTCCTCCTCTTCCTCCTTCTCCTCCTCCTTGGCAGCAGCCGCAGGTGCATCATCGGCGGCAGCGGCAGCACCACCGGCCGCAGGGGCAGCAGCAGCGTACGCATCGGGGTTGGCGATACGGTCCTTGAGCTCCTCAATGCCCTCCCAGCTATAGTCGGTCTCAATCGCAACAGCCAACACCTTCTTGTAGCCATTGACCAGAGAGTGCATGATCGAGGGAAGGGTAGGGTAGTTGGTGGCCAGAGAGATGGTAGCAATGGTCGTGATGGCGGTGCTGAGCGCCTTCAGGAGCTGCGCCTCCTCAATGTCCAGGACATCGGGAGAGAAAGTCTGACCGTCCTCATAGACCTGCTGAACCTTCATACCGTACGAGAAAGGGGAGATGTTGAGCATGTTGAGAAGAGTGGCTTCGGACGCGCCGACCTTGGCATCCTTCTCGACGAGCTTGAGATCGGTCGTGATTTCGATGGTACCACGAGCGATCTTGGTGGGAACACCGAGGGCCTGGAAGAAAGAGGTCTTGCCGGGTTCCATACCAGTGTTGCCGGCGGGGATCCAGACATCAGCGGGAGCAACAGCACCGGCACGGGCGGGCGCGGCGACCTTGTTGGCCAGAATCTTGTCACGGATATCCTTGAGGTCCTGGTTGGTGAAGATGAAACCAACATTGCCTGCGATATGTCAGTCCCGGTTCTTTGTACTCTGACTCTTGTGCGCATTTACCCTTGATGTGAGGGAGGAGCTTCTCCAACTCCGGGGAGTCGGTAATGAAGCCCTTGACGGCGCGGCGGACCATGGTGTTCTTGCCCATCAGGACAACGGCCTCGCCTCTCAGGGAGGCACGGATCTCGTGCATTTGCTGCGAGGAGACACTATTCATCGGTTAGAACTATTCTGCAGGTTTTACCAAAGGTACGTACTTGTCAACGCCGACAATGAAGACGGACTTGTACTCGTCGAGCAAGCCCTTGAGCTTGTCGAAGTAGACGGCTGCTGAAGTTAGCGACAATTTCGGTCGTGATCCTGTGCGCAGACTGACCCTTAGTTCCGGATTTGCCCCCCATTTCTGTTTAGGATACAGGAAGGATGTTTAAGGGCAAACTTGATGTTAAGTATGGTGATGTTGTGGTTTCGAGGTCTCAAACACCAAGTCTATCACGATCATTTGACAACTCGAGACCGCAGTCAAAAGTGTGGCTTGGCGCCAATATTTCTGCTTCGGCTAACCTGCTGACTTCATCTCTTGGCACCCCCGAGGCTCTCGAGCGCTCTTTCAACGACAGCCACATTTCTTCCTTCGGCTCCAGCGAGTCCTGTGCTACGTACCGTCGTCTCTCCGTTTCGATTTCTGATTCCCTGTATCTACTCACGCCATGACGCTTCATCAGCGCAGCAGTCAAAGTGTATTCGCATGTTCCATTGCACACCTCAGGGAAGCCATGGAGAAGGACGCAGCGATAGATTTACGATGAAACAACAGTTGAGTACTTGATACCAGATCCCTCTTTGCTGTAATCATGACGAAATCCGACTCTCAACATTGCATTTCCGCTGCACGTTTGGACAACCGCCCGTGGAATAACCTGTCATACAAGCCATGCATCGCCGGCTGCTGCAAGCCCCTGCTTCGTCCGAGCTCTTATGTTGAAGGACAGCAACTCTCGTGGTGGCGCGCAGACCCGCATATGCGACAACGGCGGGGCTCTGGCGGCGGGGCTCTTGGCTTCGGCGGACGTTCCGGACAACAACTCTCGTGGTGGTGTGTTGAGCCGCACCGGCCACAACGACGAGGACTCGACATTGTGTGGAAAGTGTGGTTTCGGTGAGCTTGCAGACTTGAAGTTGGTGGATTTATATTTCGATATCTTCGATGGTCGACGGAGGGCGGTTGTTAGAAACAGGAAAGTCATGTTCCAAAAAGCTCGACGATCTAGCATTTATATTGATGGAATCCGCCTCCCACGAGTGCGGCCAAACGCTTTGCAAACGGCTTGCAATCGATCGACCGTCGTGTACGACATTAACCTCGCCGTTGCTTGCTGAGTGATATCGAACACCAGCCGTGACGAACGCAGCGCTGTGAACGAACATTGTCGTTGCCCTACCGTCGGCATGGCGCACGTGTGATGAAGCGGAGAGGCTGGTGAAGACCAGTCCCGAGGTGAGTCTGCAAAACCTCGAGGTTCGACATTGCGATCCAAACGGTAAAGCGTCATGTAAACGCAAGCGTGACTAGGAGTGAGCGGTCTGACTACGGCATCTCACTTCTGACACCACTGTTATCGACTCCGGCTCTCAGACCGAGACCTAACATTTGTGAAGTAGTAAGTCCCATGACAACCAGGAGAGCACTTTTAAACTCTTCTTGGCTGCCTTTCGTGCAAGTTATCCGACCTGTTGTTCATAGCTACCTCGCCGACATTGACCTCAAAGGACAAATGAGCCAGTAGCGCAGGAAACAGCCGAAAGCCAGTCAACGACGTGCACGTGGGCAGCAGTTGTGCGGGTGTTCCGGTCAATGTACATGGAACAATCAATGTGTCCCGGACGGCAGAGGGAGTGCAGGGAATCCCACACAGGGATAAGACCAATAATTTTGAATCCTTTTTTGGTTCTATCATCGCATTTCATCCTGAGGATCTGCGTTTCCTCTTTTTTCTCGTTGATTCGATTCGTCTAGTCCGAAGTAGACGTGGGCGCGGACATCATCATCATCATCATCCTTGCCCTTTCAAGCTTATCCTCTCCTCTCAACCACACGCCGTTGTAAGAAGAGATAGCATACGCTCCACGACTTAGTCAGTCCATCTCACGACCCCTGCCTCCAGCCCTGACACTCTCCACACCGCAACCACGAGCTCACTCCTCCCTCCCAGCCCTGCGGCTCAATCGCACGCCACTTGGTGCGCTCCATGACTTTAGCTCTTCGCTGCCACCGCTGGTACGAGCGCAACCGGAACGCCTCGTTCTACCACGCTTTCGCTCGGGCGTGTTTGCCCCTCGTGTACAGCGCATCAGGCGCGTCTCTGCCAAAAGACATAGCGATCAAGAAATACAAGGCCGACTAAGGCTCGTTCTCGACGTTCTCGAACAATGTGCTCGGCTGACCAGGCACGGCGCTCTCAGCGTTGCCGGGCAAGCCGGTCTCGCCCTCCTTGACCTTTCGAATGATGACATCTCGGCAGCCCGTCGTCTTCATGAGGCCCTTCTTCATGTCTTCCAGGAGCGCGACCTCGTCAAACGGCAGCTTGCGGTCGTCTAGGACCTTGCGCTTTTCTGGCTCGCTCGGCGCAGCGACAACTTGGCCCTTGAGCGCCTTGGCGAAGGGGACAGCCTTCTTCATCTCGGGGCCCTTGCCTGCCATCTTGGCCACCTGCGCGTTGAGCTCCTTGTCGGAGCCTGGACCGTCGGAAATCTTGTGGGCGTCCAGCAACTGGCGGACTAGCTCGACGTACTTCTCTTGCCAGGCAGGCCAGTCCTCGGCCACGAAGATGGTGAGCTGCTTGGGCTTGCGGGGGTCGAATGCCGCCGTCTTTCCCTTGGCCATCTTCTTCGCGGCCTGCGCCTCTGCAGATGTGATGCTTGAAGACGTGTTCTTGACGTACTCGCGCATGGCACTGAGGTTACGGTCTGCCTCTGGTACCTGCGGCCAGTGCGCGAGCTGGATGGAGGTCTCTTTTTGCAGAACCTCACGCCACATATATTCGGCCCAATGAGGGGTGATGGTGGACATGATGAGGGCTTGCAGCTCGACGTATTTCTCGAGCACGGGCCGCGACATCGCCACACCGGATGACAGACACGCCTCGCGGTAGAAGTCTCGCGCCGACTGGAAGTCATAGAGCGCAGATTTCAGAGCAAGCTTGTAGTTCGTGGCCGCGTAGTGAGACTCGGCCTCGTGGACGAGCAGATGCATTTCGTCTTCAAAGAGGCGATCCCATAGAACTGAACCAGACTCCGTGCGCAGGTCGGAAGACTTCAGAGTCTCCTCAATCCATTCTTTGAGCGTGTACATGCGCATGATGGCAGCATTGGCGCCCTTCTCCTCAAAGTTGGCGTCTTCCATGCCATCACCAGCATCAGCGAGGCTAATACGGGTAGCATCCGCGCCGAATTTCTTGGTGGCTTGCGACAAGGTCAAAAAATTGCCTGTTGACTTCGACATCTTCTCACCGTTGAGCAGCAAGTGACCGTTTGCACGGACAGACTTGGGCCAGTACTCGCGGGGGAAGAGTGCCAGATGGATGTACAGGAAGAAGGTAAGATGGTTAGGAATGAGATCCTTGCCAGAGGAGCGCAGGTCGAGAGGGTACCAGTACTCAAAGCTGCGGCGGAGGGTATGCAGCTTGCCAACAGGAATGCCAGAGGATTTGGAAACGGCAGCGGCGTCAGATGTGCGTGTGTATACGTAGTCCCATACATCGTCGGTCATCTGGTCCGGCTTGATATCCAGGGTGCCTGGCGTGGTGCCGAACTTGTCGCTGTGCAGCATGTGCGCGATGGTGTAATATGACATGTAAATCGTTGAGTCAGAGAGGGACTCAACCAAGAACTTGGGATCCCAGGGCAGCTTCGAGCCCAGGCCGTAAGTCCGTGCGCAAGCCCACTGATTTAGCCACTCGAGGTTGGCAATAAACGAGTTCTCGGTCTCTTGCGTGTAAGTCGCCAGACCTTCGGTAGACTTGACATAGTCGATGACGGTGGATTGCCATGTGGGGTCATTAGGTCCATAGTTGAGGAACCATTGCGGGATGTTGGCAACCACGCACTCATCAGCAGAGCGGGAGATAACTTCGCCCGATGGGTCGGCGAAGGGGAACGCTTCGCCTTTTTCGATGAGAGCGACGCGCACTTTCTCCTTTGCTTCGGTGACCTTCTGCCCTTTGAATTCTCCCACAAGCATCGTGCCATTGTAGAAACCTTCCTTGTAAGCGAGATCTTTAGCTTCGGCCAGAAGGGTAGCGTCCTTGGGCGACTGAATCTTCATCTTCTCCACCAGGTGCTTCGCAGCCAGGTTGCCGTAGGCAGGGGTGTCGATAATGGGCGGCATGTCAAGCTCAGCCCACTCCTTCTTGATACCGTAGTAGTCGGCCTTCTTCGCCAGCTCGCGCATAGTCGCGAAGTCATCTGGTGAATCCGACGGTACCGATGTCACAACACCAGTACCCTTGGTCGCGGACACAGACTCCATGGGAAGTATCCGCACACCCTCTGTATGCACTGATAGTGGCGCATTGATGAGAGTGCCAACAAAGGCGGAACCAGGTAGCTCAACTACTGGCTGCAGCTCCTTCTGGTCTCTTGGGAACTTACTCTCATCGTCGGGAAAGAACTTGCCCTGGAAGCACATGTTCCACGCCGCTCGCTTCGTTACAACATAGTACTCAGTCTCACTCGCCTTGAAGAGTCCGTACTTGATATTCGGTCCCACAAAGCAGCAAACCTGGCCGTACATTGTCTCCGGTCGCAGCGTCGCAGGTACGAAGAACACGTTGGCATCCTTCGGCAACTTTCCCTGCACGGCCTCCGCCGCTTGAGGCGCCCACTCCTTGACCTTAAGCTTCAGCGCAGTGTACTCCGTAGGCCCTACACCCTCGCCTTTCGTCCGATCGTGATCCATACACGGCTGGCCATCCTTGGGCGAGTAGATCGTGTAGCGTTTCCCGTACAGGATCTTGCCCGCTTCCTTGAGTCTGTTCATCTGCCACCGCACAAACGCATCGTAGTAAGGGTTCGCGTCCGTGGTGACGAACTGCCGGCGCCAATCAATACGGGCCCCGAAATCAATGAGATCCTGCTTCGCGATCGGCGGGAAGTACTCCATCCAGTAGTTGGCATCGGCAAACTTGTGAATCTCCTCGCGCGGTATGCCCATGGTGAGCATGGTCTGGAACTGGTGGTTGGCCTTGACAGTTTTGGCCGCGGCCTTGCTTTTCTTAGACTTGAACTTGGTGATGTCCTTCTTGACGTTAACATCCTGGGTGGGTGCAATTGGAACGCCATTCTCCTCATCACCCTCATCTTCATTGAAGCGCTCGAAGTTCTGCCCAAAGTTCTTGACATCGTCAACCAGCTTGTCCGCGCAGGCCTTGATGGGCATGCCGGTCAAATGGTACCCCAGCGGGAACAGGACGCGCTTGCCCTGCAGACGATTGAAGCCGGCCGTGAACTCAACTTTTGAAATCGTGAAGCTGTGGCCGGCGTGGAGGGTGCCGTTCATGTATGGATAGGCGAAGGTACCGAAGTATTTGGGTTGCTGAACTCGGATGTCGGCCGCGGACTGCGAGTCCCAGGGGATTTCGGAGGTGGTGGGCGCATCCGACTCGAAGACTTTGTCGTCTTGCCATTTTTGCTGGTATTTCTTCTCAATGGCAATGAGGACATCGCGGTTGTGTGTATTTTCGAGTTTGAGGGTATTGGCCGAGTTCAGGGTGGGGTCGACCGGGATCTGGGTCGCCATGATGGCGGATCGAACGATTGTACGTGCCTTCTACAGTGGTGTTAGATGGCAAATGTCGCCGTAGAATGCTTGATGTAAGAGAATGACCGGTATGCGGGAGGTGAGGCAGTTATTTCGTGCGATGCTCGGAGTGAAATAAATCGTGCCAGGTGAGTCATGGCGGGCGGTGAGCAGTGGGGATATGACTCAGTTGACCATTGGAGGGGCAAGATGTATGCGAGGCTGCATTGACGACTGGATCGTTCTACATCAGTTCATATCTCAATAATGCGCTACGTAGCGTTCGAGCTCTGGTGTTGGTCGATTTCGTGTTCTCAAGACATTGACACTTCCCACTTTTCCAACATCTTTCAAAACACCAAACATGCGTTATGTTCCTCTCGAGGCCTAGATTCCAAGCCCGCCTGGCCGCGGTGTCGAGCTCGACATCTTCCTTTCGTCTACGTTCATCCGACTCACGTGCAAGGAGCCACCCAGCTCTCCCTATCGATCTTCATCACCGCACTCTGCTTATGCGGAAACGACACTTCGCCCTGCTTATAGAATCCTGCCTCTGCCAAATACTTTAGAAACCTGCGAAAGCACGTTAGCCAAGTTTTATCTCCTTCTTAGAGGCGAAGAAACTTACTTCTCGTTATCCACCCTCGGCTCCAACATGACCGTCTCCGTCCTTGAATCCGCCAGCCAGGCATAATGCACCAGTGCACTCAACCACGCCCTCACACGGTGCGGGCCTCGGAACTCCTGCTCGCCCACGAGCACGTGTAGTCCCCGCGTGTAGTTCCCCACCTCTCCACCCAACAGCCGCCCCAGCTTATCTTCCTTGACCCAGTATACCTCGAAATAGCCAAAGGGCCGTCCGTCCCAGCATCCAAAGACGGGGAAGCTGTGGCGGCTGTTCAGCGCATCCTCCAGGAAGCGGCGCTGGCGTTCTCGCGGGCCCGCCTCGCTCCACGCAGCATTCACGCGCGGATCGTTCATCCATCTGTGCAGGAGGTCGAGGTCGGACTGTCGCTCACCAAAGGAGGCGAGTGTGGGCAGCGTTGCGATACTGCCCGGGGGGCTCATTATGCTGTTGGTGTTGGCCGTGGCGGGCATGGAACCGCCAATTGGGCCGAGGTGCGGGTGCGGTACAGGCCGGTGAGAGAGCGAGGGGATACGGAAGGAGAGCCATTGCTCTACCGAGGGAATGTAGCGCGTGTAGAAGACCTCACCCTGGCGAGGTGGTTTCGGGCGGATGGGATGGCGGATATGGTTGGTGAAGGTGTATTGAGGAGGTGGTGGAGGGTAGAACGTGGGAAGATGCGATCCAGAATTGAACGGTCCTCCGGGCGAAGCAATGCCGGCTGATAGACCATCGGTCAAAATGCCGGTGGTGTTGACGATGCTGTCAACGGGGCGCGGTGAGGGCCGGTTCTCGGGGTTGCGGTCGGGCGATGCAGGTCGTGAGGGATGCGGCGATTGTGTTGGGAAGGGTGAGTGCTGTTGCGGTGCCAGGGTGAAGAGGAATATTCTGGGGTCGGTCTGCCAGAAGGCTCGCTGGCTGACAAAGGTTTCGGCCCAACCGGTGGGCAATCGGATATCTGTATCGGTACCAACGCACGAGTCCTCGCTGGCGACCAGACCCATTCGTTCCAATTTCTGCATGATGTTCTTGCCCTTGAGAATGCCCTCCCTCTTGACCTTTATCCGCCATTCAGCCTTTGGCCTCCCCAGCTCAGGTGTCAGAGCACCTTCCTCGGTGCAAATCTGGGGCTTCGGAGGGTCCTTGTGGAAGTACCAATATAGTGTGGCCCACAGCATGAGAGCAATATGCCTCGTGGGTGATGTCGGGCCCTTGAAATCACTGTTCGCTGGCATGGATATTGACGAGATGAAGACCGAATCGCTCTGGATCGTGGGCTGGACAAAGCGATGTGCTATGGTACGCTTCTGATTGGGGTCGTCCGAGTCGGTCGGTTCTCTCAAGACCGATATCCTGCTCTTCCTTCGCAGGTTTTCGTTGACCTCATCCACCTCGTCCTCAGTCTGTAGTATCACTGTCCACCCCGGCGGCATGGCAGAATGGTGCAAGTCCAGATTCGTGGACTTGAAGCTATACCCGCCAAAGACGGCGGTGATGTTGTATATCTGCCCATTGGGGAGGTTGACTTGTTGTGGAGGCATGGTAGCGCTTGTGCTATCGCATCGCGAGCTGGAGAGGAAGCAGGTCGCTTTCACTACCGAGCCTGCACCGCGTACGCTGCCGACGGCCAAGTTGTAGTTCGTCGGCTCTGTAGATCACGAGCGGCGCAGAAGAAAATACAAAACGACAGGATTTTTAGTGAGCGTTCGGAAAGGAAAGCGACTTCAGTCGTGTGCTATCAGGACCCAGGATACCCACATCACGGAGCTACGCAGCTGTCAAAGCTATTCATTCCGCCGGCTCTGCCCTCCCCACGAGAGCTTTCTCGGGTTCCTTGACGTAGGGGTCCGAGCAGTGCGGGGCAGCCCAGGCCCATCGCAGTTGGGGCGCGGAAAAGTATATTGTCTGTCTGACAGTCGAATTAGGGGTTGCACTCCGGCCAAACACCCCGAGCGCAGCACAGTCGAGCCTGAATGACGAGCTCAAATGACAGAAGACTCAGGCAGTAAAAATCCCGCTATCCACTTCTGCACTTTTTAATAACCCATGCTCAACAAGTGGTGAGACCCTTTCTCGCAAATGGTCTCGTGCCCCCAAGATCTCGCCATGCAATCTCCATTGCTTTAAGTTTCGAGTAGCGCTGTGAAGAATTTCGACTCCATCCGTCAGATGTCAACAAAGGTCACTTCATTGCCTACATACAAGCCCAGTCACGACAGCCGCCGGCAGCATCATATGCTCGAATGTTTTGAGTCGGGCCGTCTTGCCCCTAGGGGGAACTTGCCGCACCTGTTGGGGCCCCCGGCCAGGCCATATCCAATCAATCGCCCCTGTGTATAAACAGTTCAGGCTGTGTGTGGTGGACTGAAGCTGGTTTCAGCCACAATCCCAACAGATGACGGGGGTCTGGCTTCTAGAACACTTTTCTCAAGGATACTGCAAAGGTGCGCGGTTGGACACATCTGCGTAACACAGACTCAGCCTCGTGAGAAATTTCGCTATCAGGATAGCCACCGTCACTTATAACGTCCTCCGGACACAGTGCGTGTGTGTCTTAGTAGTCCCAGACATATACACCCAACAGGTCTCTTTCTACCCCACTCACCTGATCGAACCTGTAATGACCAGTACAGTCCTCAGAAATCCTCAACGTGCACACCCACGCCCCTTTCCCTCGCCAACCTGATCAAATCCGTACCTACCGTCAAGTCCATGAGACCCAATCCGACGCTCTTGTAAAGGACGTTGCCTCTGATCAACCAATCCTTCAACTCCTTCTCTCCCTCCCCACCCAGCTCCATCTCCCGCGTTACACTCTTTTTGATCATCATCAACTCTCCCACCTCCACGAGATGCTCCGGTTTCAGCTTGGCCTGGATGACTTCCCCCGCCTCCTTGAGACAGCCTTCCAGCGTATCCACAATGACCACGCCAGATTTCTTCGCCTGTTTGAAATGCGGGTGTGGGTGGTGCTGGTGCTCCTTGTCAATGTTCGTCGCGTGCTTGAAGATATCGGGATGCAGCTCCGTCATGTGCGGCGCATAGCTCCCGATAGCGCTGATATACCGGCCCTTTTTCTGCCCGTTGTGACTGGTCAGGAACTCCGGCGGGAACAGCGGCTCCAACGATGGCGTGCAGCAGAAGATGGCGTCCGCTTTGCGGATCTGTTCTTTGAGTAGTCGGCCATACTCGCCAAACTCGGGTGACAGGGCTGAGAACTTGACGTCTGATCGCCACGGAAGCGTCTGGCCTTCCGTCGGCTGGAACGACTTCATGAGCTTGAGGCTGCGCTCCAGGGACCGGTTGATGATGTTGACGTGCTTGATCTGATCGCCTTTGAACATGAGGGCCAGGCGAATATGCCAGTACGCCTGCTTGCCCGCGCCAAACACCGTAATCGTGTGAACGTGCTCGCGCTTCTGAAACAGAATGGTGGCGGCGAGGGCGGTGCGGAAAGCCGTGAGCTCCTCCGCGTTCAGGATGCCAATAGGATTGCCTTGCGCATCCATCATCGTGACCGTGCCTCTCGGCGTGGTGGACTGCGTGCTAGCCATTGAGGGCGGCGCCTGGAAGGAAGAGCCCGTTGTAGAGTCGGCCGAGGAGACGGTGCTTGACGGAGAAAGAGTCATGCCCGACAAATTAGAGCCCACGGACTTGACGGAGGAATCCGTCGAGCGCGAGGAAACGCTTCCTTTCTTCTCTGGTGTCTCAGGCGCTTCGAGGGAGACGACCTTCATGCCGATCGCGTCACCGGTGGTGGCCGGCATGAACAAAGTAGTGACGCCATGCTTCTTGACCACGGTGCGCAAGGGCTGGTAAGAGGAGCAACAGGGCGAATTGGTGTCGCCCGTAGAATAGGAATGAAGCGCTTCCGAAAGGTTCGCTTGCAGCACATTGGCATCCTCGGTGGTTAGGCTGAGGAGGATGTCCTTGACATCGTTGTCAGTCAGGACGCTGAGAGTCATCTTGCTAGGCGTCTACGCCAGGTCGGTCGTGTTCGATAAGCGCGAGTCACAGATTCCGTCTGTGAGGTGCGGGGAACTGCGATCGCGAGAATATGACAGTGCGAGTACCGGCGTGGCTCTATGCAAAGGACGTGTCGCAAGACCAGATTCGACTGATTAAGTGCGACCTACTAGTGAACGATCGCTCCTTCCCAAAAGAGTGGTTGCAGGATGTTGAGAAGAGGTTAAGCGAAGGCTGACACTCACGATATATACATGGAGGTATAGAAGTGGAGCAGGCGGGGGGCAAAACTGCAGGGTGGCAATGGTTTAGGGTTAGTCATGCCGCAGTCGGGGCTAGGCGAGCACCATTTACATGGCGTGCTTACGAGAGGCGAGAGTCTGTTGACTTATCACTGTGTCGCAGATATAAATGACGCTCTGAAAAGATCGGCTCTGGAAGCATAGATTTGAAGCAGATTGGGTATCTAAGAAATGGCCAGCATCCTCAGCTGGCTGTCTGGAAACTAGGTATGCAAAGACATGCCCTCCATCTGAAGGGAATCTGTTCAAGTCGCAGGGGCTCTGTCCTTTGCCGGTGAACTCCTGCTCATACATTGATATGAAAATCCCCTTAGATTAATTCGGTTCAAGACCACATGTCTGCGTCATTTTTCACCATGTCGTCCTCACTCAATACATGCAGGTTCTGCTTCCTCTCGCGCTTCATTTCCTTTTTGCTGACCAGTCTGCTCGGGGTGACCGGAGTCATTGGCGTCATGGGCTGGTAAGGACTGTAAGGCGTCTGCGGAACTCCAGTCTTGGGATGTCTTCCCATGACACTCTCTCGAATGTTGACGAATGTGGTCTTGGTGGGAGGTGCCGATTTCAGAGCGTCTTGGTAGACTTGCCGGAATGGTAGAGTGCGGGTAGAACTGTTGGCTTCGCTAGAACCACCCAGAGAAAGTGCACCTGGAGTTTGTTTGCGTCGGTTCGCTGATTTGCTGTCTTGGGAGCTAGGCACTGGTGGAGGTGGACCGGGATTGTAGAGGCGTGGTGACATTGGCAGACCCTGCGCTGCTTGTCGGCCTGGTGTAGGCGGTGCCGGGCCGGGAGTGTAGAGGCGGGGCGATAGAGGCGTGGCCTCATTGTCACCAAAGGACTGAGAGAGATCCGCATCGCCAATGGGCTCAGAAATGGACTTTCCTCGCACTGAGACACGGCTGGGTCGGAGCTTGTTGGAATTGCTCGACCCGACACGCTCATGTCTGGCAGAAAAAGAGCGAGGCGTTTCTCCAAGGCGGGTGGTTGCCTGAGAGATGTTCTCGGAGCGGTCCTGCTGCGGTGGAGGATAGTAGTAAGGCGACTCCGATGGATGCGGCTTCCCTTGACGCAAATGCTGCAGCTCTGGTGGATATTGCTCTTGCGGTGAAAGGGGTGGCGTAGGCATTGTCCGCTGAGGCTGGGTGTAGAAAGCCTGGTTGTAGGGACTTGATGGCGAGCTGTCCGAGGTGCTGCTGCCACGCTCTCTTGCCTCCTCCTGTGCCATGACATGCGCATACAATTTGGCCATCTCGTCTGCATTTCTCGCCTTGTCTTCCGCCACAAGCCGCGTATCGATGGTGGAGCTTGTGACGTTGCTCGGGGTTTTCTTGTGGCTTCTCGTGGCCCAGGATTTCAAACTGGCCATCTTGCCCGGACTGAGCGGGCCAGGGTTCGCAGGCAGCGCCTTCTCATTGGCCTCCTGGATTCTGAGCATCTCCATGCTGAGTGTTCCGTTGGACGACTGTGCTCTTCGTCGTAGCTTCAGTCCCACGGACAATAAGAGCACAAAGGTGATGGCAAGCCAAACGAGGTATGCGCCAGCGATACCGATAATCTCAAACTTGAGATACTTTCTACCGATAAATGCTCGAGCAGCGCCAGGTGGACTCAGTGGCGAGTCTGGCGGAGGGGCAGGACCGTTGTCGATCTCAAAGTGCCAAACGCTGGGTTTCTTCTGTTCGGCAGGAGCGGCGAGGGTTGAAGCAGTGAAAAGTAGAAAAGTAAGCAGCTCGGCGGGAAGAAGTGGCAGCATCGTGTATTTGATGGGCCGGATCCTACACGTTGGGTATCATTTGGCGCGGACAGCACAGAGGCCTCAAATCGTGAAACTGATGGACTCCCCCTGAGCTGCGAGACGGAGGGAGAGCATGCGACGAAGCGAGAAGCAGACGATCGCACGTACTTGAAGTACCAGCTGTGCCCTGGCCGCTGAGAGGCTGTTGGTGGTTGAAGGGTCCCATGCTGTGCACCATGATTGGGCTCGCCGTTGTAGGCGAGGCGGACGTGAAGAGAAGCAGAGATGCAAAAGAGTGAGCAGCCCCCGCCAATCAGGCAGTAAAAGCACGGGCTCGGCGCCTGGAGTCACGGCGAGCTAGGCACTTCCAAGTAAGGTCGTCACTGATAGCGGGGTCGATAGTTAAGGATCCACCCGAAATCCAACCAAGCACACGCCCAAAATAGACGCCCACCTTGGTCCCAACGCCCCCGCCTCTGTTCGCTTCTTCCAAGCCTCCCAGCGAACAGCAAAACCAGGAACAGGTGCAGTCGAGCAGCATAGGCGGCTCAGAATTGCTTGTGCTCGTCACACCATCATCACTTCCTTGCGAACAGGAAACGACCGCAGAGGCCTGTCCCACTGTGTGGAATCTGCCCGTCACAGGAGTCGCTTTTGTCCGTCCCGATTGCCGGGCGGGTATCGACGCAGTTTCCGCCTCTGATAAGATGACCCCGAACATTTTTTGTCTCTTGGCTTTGACTCTGCAAAACCGTGTGATCAAGACCTGATCTCCCGCAGGTAAGCGTTGTGACAGAGTGTGACCTGCGAACCGAGTTGCGTACGAAATGTCCGAATCAGATCCTGGCTTTGTTGCTGCCCTCGAAGAAGCCAAGGCGGGCTTCGCTGAGGGCGGCGTTCCTATTGGTGCGTGTCTGGTCAGCAGGGATGGAAGTATACTTGGGCGAGGGCATAACATGAGGATTCAGAAAGGGAGCGCAACGTTGCATGTAGGTCCCAGAAGCACCTCCGGTCATTTCCCTGGCTGACTGAGAACGAGGCTGAGATCTCGGCACTGGAGAATACAGGCAGGTTGCCGGCAAACGCTTATGAGGGTGCCACTATGTATACGAGTCTAAGCCCTTGCGAGATGTGCAGCGGGGCTTGTATATTGTACAAGGTGAAGCGGGTGGTCGTGGGCGAGAACAAGACCTTTGTTGGAGGCGAGGAGCACCTGCGGCGAAAGGGCATCGAGGTCGTCGTGCTGGAGAACGAGGAATGCAAGGCCTTGATGGCTAGATTCATTGCCGAGAAGCCCAATGTCTGGTGAGTGGTCACTCTTTCCTTCTAGCCCTCACTCTTGTCTAATGGCCTGGCCAGGAACGAGGATATCGGGGAGCAATAGTTGCTCCTCTCAACGCCCCGCAAACGTCTTTGTGACGCGGTGTACCTCCTCGAAGAACCACTTCAGATCCTCCGGGTCCACTCCAGGCGTGATGCCGTGGCCCAGATTCACGATCCAGCCCTGCTGCCCACCCCCAAACCCGTCTACCATTCTCTCAACCGCCTTGGTGATACTCTCCCGAGTGCCATAGAGTACACCCGGATCCGCGTTTCCTTGTAATACCACTCGACCGGCCGCTATCCTCCTCGCTTCCTTCGGATCTTGCAACCAATCCAACCCCACAACCTCATAGCCAAAGGCGGACAGCTTTTCCAGCGCATACCATGCGCCCTTTGCAAACAGAACCATTGGCACATCCTCTAACCCCTCCTTCTTCAACCTTGCCCTGACCTCCTCTCTGATCCTCATCGCCTCCGCCAGACAGAACTCATCAAACTCCCCTGGGCCCAGCTCTCCGGCCCAACTCTCAAAAACCTGCAGTATCTGCGCCCCGGCCCTCACCTGCTCGACCAGATAATCGATGCACACGTCCGCGATCTTTTTGAGGAGCCTCTTGCTCTCCTCAGGGTACTTATACACCCACGTCTTAGCGTATCGAAAGAGCTTCGACCCGCCCCCTTCCACCATGTAGCACAGCAGCGTCCAAGGCCCGCCCGTGAATCCATACAGCGGCACCCTCCCCTGCAGCTTCTTGCGCGTCAGCGTGATCGCCTCGTACACGTAGCCCAGCTCGGCATTGACGTCCACCTTCTTGTCCAAGATCTGTTGATACTGCGGGTCATCGGGCGAGTGCAGGGGACTGGGGAATTTAGGACCCAAGCCATCCACCATCTGCACCTCCATGCCGAGCGCCTGCGGCACCACGAGGATGTCGCTGAAGATGATGGCCGCGTCGATGAGGTCGCCGTACCGCTCGATGGGCTGCAGCGTCAGCGTCGACGCCACTTCTGGGTCGCGGCAGCATTCGAAGAAGTCGCGCCCGCCTTTGGCACGGTGGTACTCGGGGAGGTAGCGGCCAGCTAGAAGGTGGGACGTGTGGTGTGAGCGAGGGGCTGCGGCTGCGGACGGAGTGTGGCATTGAATGCTGGGAGGGGAGCGGGAAAAGGCCACTGACCATTATTGTAGTCATAGTGGGTGCAAGCGTACCTTGTCTCATGACCCAGATGGGGGGGCGGTCGACTTTCTCGCCTACGGTGGGCAAGCGTCAGTGGATCTGTGCTGCAACGAAGGCGACATCCTGGTGGGGAAATTTACCTCGAGCGACGCGCAGCAGACGGTCATTTTTGAGGGGCGGGAAGTCGTGAGGCATTTTGACAGAGGTTATGCGCGAGTTCACAGAGTAGTGAAAAGATGCTCTCAATTGCTACAAGTACACACATCCAGCCGCAGGAAAAGTGAGCTGCAGGGTTGATGCCCCGCAGCCGGCCGGAGATCGGCGGAGATAAGAGTCAACAGGCAGTGAAAGGCTTGGGCGACCGCTTACAGAGCGTGTGGCATGACTCGATTGGATGTTGCTCTGTTAAGACAGATGCCGCAGGCTTTTGCCCGGCCTTTGCTCTGGCTTGTGTGACAACAGCATCCCACTAGACGTCCGGAGGCGCACCACCCTCCCCCAATCCCTCATCACCATCGTCCTCCTCAGGGTCCTGCGCCGCATCGCCTCGCTTCTTCCGCAGGTTCTCCAGCCCGTACAGGAACTCCCCTAATGGACTATACGGCCCTTTCCTTCTGTCCAGTCGCCCGCTGCTGTTTGCCTCGGGAATGCCAGGGAGTTCACCAACTTGAGCTACCGCCGTCCGCATAGTGGGGGGCTGCTCGGATGGAACCCACTTCTCTCCGTTCTCGTGTGATTCAAGCCGGAATACTGTGACGGGATCCCGCTTGGTCGCCGTGTCTGGCATGTACGAGGCTGTTGATCCGGCGCCGTGAGCGGTGTCGATGCTAACAGCGATAGACGAGGTATTGGGGGGGGCTTCCAGAGCAGCAACGTCAAGGATATTACCGTCCATCTCCAGCTTTTGGGACGGTGTTATTTTCCCTTCTGCGTTGATGGAGTAGCAGAACAGTAGCGGCACACTGGCATATCAGTTAATATGATAGAAAAGGCGTCGGAAAATCAGACAGAACTCACCCTTCGAGCGCCACTAGCAATTGCCCACAAGCTTTCCCAGCGGTTGCGTTGACATCAGCCACCGACACCGGCCAGATACCCGAGACTGCTAACTTGCGATCTTCGCTCTCCTGTGCAGATGATGGCGAGAGCACTTCGAGCAGCTCTGCAACCCCTTGAAAGTCGTCCATATCCAGTAGCTTGCCACTCAACCATTCGTATATCCTGAGACTCGGCTCCCCAGTCCCCACAGCCACCCACTGCGTAGCCCACGGCACCACGCAGAGACGGCTCACAAACTCTTTGATCCCGAGACAAAAGCCTTCGATAACATGCGCCTGCGGGTAGCGCGACACTCGCACGTGCTCGTCACGATCGCTTGTCAGCACAAAGCGCCTCTCCTTGCCATCAACCATGATTCTCGCGAGCGCAACATCAGTCAGCAAACTAACATGGCCCAGCAGCACCCGATGCTCGAACAACAGACCCTCCCGTTCCTTCTTCATCACCTTCTGCTGCTTCTGCTGCTTCAACGCCTGCAGGTTCCCCTTCGTGTGCACCGTCAACTCCGTCGCCGACGGCTCGAAGATCTTGGCGTCCGTCGTCTTCTTCTCTGGCGGCACCCATCCCTCCGTGGGCAACAGCGGCAATTCGTAGACGTCGCCAAACTTGTCGCCCACCACGAGGAAGCGCTCGTCGGGTGTAAGCGTCGCCGCAGAGAGGCGTTTGGGCATGTGTCGCTTGGACTGCAGCACGAGATCGGTTCCGAGTGGTGTGCTGATGACGTTGTAGATGCTGACGGCCTTGTCCTCCGCGGTGACGACGATAAGATGCTTGCCATTGTGCGTAGCGAAGAGGTGAGATACGTTGGGGGGCGGGGCTTCTTTCTCGACCTTGGACTTTTTGCGCTCTCCCTTCAGGCGCTCGGTCTTGAAGTTGATAGAGTCTTCAGACGAGCCCCGCGAGATTGATGCGGTCACGTCGGCCACGGCATGGGAATTGTCGAGCTTGCGCCGCTTAGAAGTGGGCTCCTCGCCATTTGTGTGGCTTTCTGTAGAGCTCGAGGAGGACCGAGGGAGCTTCCAGCTGGCTTTGCCGCTCGCCAGATCGATACCAAGGAGCTTTGAGCCTGCTGCAGCGATGACGGTGGACGTGCCGCGGATTGAGCACAGCTTCTGAAATGGCTGTGTGGCCATCGCTGGCTTTGCGGTGCTAGATGAACAGCGAGCAAGAACCGTCGACGCAATCGACAAACTTTTAGGCCCAAAATTGGCTTGAGGACTAGCGATCAGTTGATATGATGCTGTCCACTTCAAAGCGGACATGTGGTTGCTCGACCAGTCAAGTTCTGAGCAAAGAGGCAACTTTTATATTCGGCAAGGCAAAATTCGCCGGATGCCTTGCTGGATTGGGATTGCCTCGTGCACTGCACCTAACTTATTCACTTTCTGAGCTACAAACGAAAGCCATTATAGAGAATGCAGTCTTTCAAAATGTTTTGAATGCTTGTTTCTATTTTATTGCGGATCCTGTCCGTAGCTGATGAATACACTGTCGAAGCTGGGAGGGGATTGCGATAGTTACACGTGCGGTTCAATCCAAATACACCTTCACGAGTCCCAGATACAGAGCGTTCGCGCCTGTTAACGCTTTAACGACGCCGTGCTGTGCAGATAGTACAACCCTCCTCGACCTCGCACGATTTCTCTTGATCTTCTGCTGCTATGCCAAGCAGTCTGCATGAGCTTCCTGTGACAAAAGGCTCCTCAATCGATATCGTCTCACCGGCGCTTCACCACACCCGCCGCCCATCATATCCGTGGAACAACCCGCAACTAGGCCACAACGTCCCCGGAGTCTACCATGATGGGATCCCACGGTTTCGCGCCAGACTCCTCAGTATCACTTGGTACACGCACCTCGAGCGGACTGTAGAGATACCACCCTTTCAGCGCCGCAACAGAGGCTCGAGTTTTGGCCTCGTCAAGACTTGCGCCCGCTCCTTCTCCGAGCTTGTCATTTCCGCTGAAGACGCCAACAATAAACACAGGATGTCTGCTCTTCCGTCCAGTCTCAGCCAAGATCCTTGCAACCGGGCTCTGGAATCCTTCTCTTTGACAAAGCTTCGACAGATCTCTGTTCGGGTTTCGAAACTGGAACAAACTCGCCATATTGAGCTGCCGGCTGCGGAAGTGATCGCGGAAGAACTGCTTGGCTGCCGCTCTGCCTGCATGTAGATAAATCGCGCCCATTACAGCGCGCACGAAGTTCGTGCTGGCTTTTTCTGCCGTGACGCCTTTCTGCACAACTTCCTCTTCCACCTCGTGCATCGATTCTGGCGCATGCCTGCTGTTCTGCATGTCGCCGAACGCATCGCTGTAGATGGCTCGCATGGAGATACCTCGCCTGTAATGCCCGGTTGGTCCGCTACCCTCGCGTGTTGTTCCGATGGTCTCAGGCCCTAATTTAAAATCCGTGTCTTTGGGCTCAGGCGGCAGGCGCGTGAACTGTAGATATCCGGGGTCGACTTCACTGCCCGGATGCGCAGCATACTGAACGCCCCATTCCCTCGTAATGGCAGTGAGCGCTTTAGGACCACAATATGCGTACATGGCGGCAAAGACAACGGCGAGCGGTAAGCGCGGGTATTGCGCAATAATATATTCGGAAGTGTAGTATGAGAGGAGGTCACCGCCCAGGACGGCCAGAGAAGCGTTGTTGAAGCGCGGCGAAGGGTCTGCAGAGGAGTCTACGAGTGTCCTTGCTAGCGACTCAAGCGGTAATTTTTGTGGTAATGATAATCGGGCGTGCAGTGCGGCCAATTTAGGGGACTCTCGGGCAGCAGAGACCGGAGGCGAAGGTAAATTCGTTAGGTCGATGGTCGGGGCCATTGACGGGGGAAGGTCGCTGGCATTGAAGGCCGCGGAGGAAGAGAGGGACGCAGTGGTTTGATGTCTGCATCGTTGTAGCGAATATAAAGATGCTGATAGATCGTATGATGAAGGTCTGGTTCGAGGGGACAGGACGCTACCGCTCCATATCTGGAGCCGGAGCCTCTTCATTGATGATCGCACCGGTAGAAGGCAGTGCTGTAGTGCGAGGAATAGTACTACAAGGAAAAAGAGGATGGAAAAGAGCGTGGGCGTGAAGCAGTACTAGATCTCGTGCGTGGTCCTGTCCGTCAGGAACTTTTTTGAGAGACGCGAGCCACAGCCGGAAGAGAGCTGTCTGGAGTTCTGGGCCGCCGTAGCCCTTCCTTGGCATTATTCGAGCTTCATCTGCGCAACTTACCCCGACGCCGACGTACTCTGATTGAGCCCTCACCAAACACCTAGTCCTCCTACAACCGTCAACATGGGAGGTGGCGGCAAGATTCCCTACCCGAAACACGTTTGGTCGCCGTCTGGTGGCTGGTACGCGCAGCCCCACAACTGGAGAGCCAACACCCTGGTCGCCGGGCTGGTCGTCATTGGCATTACGGGCGCAGCATGGAAGCTCAGCGCGGAGCGAGAAGTCAGATACAAGATGCCAGAGCCCGACGCATTCTTCCCGAGTCGATAGTGAGTGCAGACGCCGCGCACAAGAGGATAGGCGGACATGCTAACTGAGTGGCAGCTGGAGCAGACAGGTCATCGAGTACGAGAAGGCGCAGAAATCCAAATCATCATGACGAGAAATGCTTGTACATAAAGATCGAAGAGGAGAGCATACACCGTGGCACTGCGAAGGGTGAGGAGGCTATGTTGGTGGAATGAAACGTCTGAGATTGATAGTCTCAGGAACACCAAAGGAGTCGGAGAGATATCCTATGCTACATGGTCCATCACAACCGTTCTTCAACGCCATGAACCCTACGCATTGCACACCGTTTGTTCGTGCCCTCGTAAATGCATCAGAGTCGTCTGCGTCAGCGGCTTCATACCATCATTCAGCCATTCCTAACCAAGCACTCCACTCTTGCGCCCAGTCGTTGAAGGTGCTTGTTATGCCTTTTGTCTTTGCCAGCCAGAAGAATGCAAGCCCACCAACGACGCCAACGCTACCGACAAGTTGTAATGCCAACCAACCTCGCGTTCGGATCGAATGTCTCCACTGCAGCAGTCCAAGCGGATCGTGAAGTTGATAGACGTGTCCAGCGCGGGTCGGAGACTTCTCAGTGTCCTCGTGTCGCACCATGGCTTGTGCGTAATCAGCTTCGGAGGCTACAATGTGACCATCTCGGACTTCTTCGCCCATTCTTTGAAGTAGCCAAAGTGCTCGCTCGTTGCGTGCCATGCGCTCGTACCTCTCTCGCTCTCGCTGCAAGCTTAGCTGCAACTCGCTCGCCCATTTGGACAGTCGTATTTGCGCTAGGCGTTCTTCGCGCTCAGAATGGTCCGCGACGCGTGCCAATGCATAGCTGTTAGACGTGTTGAGCGATAGCTCTGAGCCTTGCGGAATAAGCACTCCTGAGTTGCTTAAAGAAGTCAATTGGGGTGACGCTAGCGTCGAGTTGTGCACGGACGCGGCTATCGATGGTGAAGGCATCCTCGAGAGCTTCGGATGAAGCGCGTGCCAGGACAAAAGCTTCTTGGCAGAAGAATACCTGAGGTAGGACATGGTGTCATCCTCGAAAAGGCTCTGGATCAGCAAGCCTAGTTCCGAGGGCAGGAGGGGCTGAACATATTCAGGAGACATCAGTAGCGATGCGTCCATGGTATCTAAGTCAGGACCGTTGACAGATGTGATCGTATATGGTGCTGTCGCTGTCTCGGCAAGGTCGGTATCTGATCTACCGAATGGTGGCAACCTTGGGAGCGCCGACAGGGTGTTAGGGACTTCGTCTTTGAGTATTCGTTGCTCTTCAGCACTGAGCAAGTCTGATCGGGCGACGAGTGTAACAACATTGGTTAACTCTGACAGATGCCTGATTCGCTCAAGGTCGTCTTTGAGGTGGTCTACAATGACTTAGCCAGGGATTGATTCCAACGATTGCCCGGGACATACCTTGAGAGACCAGATAAAGGATCACATCGACCTGCGAGCCTCCACGACCACTTAGCATTGCAGCAAAATCATGCTGTCCCGTTGTCGCAGCGTCGAGTGCCTTTGATAGTTGGCGCTCAGCGTAGTGGATTATGTGCTCGAGCTTTCTGGAGCTTGGCGTATCAACAAAACACAGATTGCGTTCCAATACAGAATCGCCCATGCTCTTGCGGCGACGCAAGATGCGGCTCTCGTCTAGATCAGACCACCACGAGGGGTAGGCCCTTGTGCTGGCGTACGTCTCGACCGGTAAGCTCGACGAAGGGGCGTTGGTAGCAGATAGCGGATCCACGTGAACGATGTCCTCACACACTTGCACAATTGACTTGATAAGAGAAGTCTTCCCGGAGCCTGCACGAGTCAGCCTAGATCCTTAAACCCACACTTTTGGCCTACCTTTCTGGCCAGCGACCAGTATCTTGAACCTTCCCAAGCGCTTTCCACGATCGGTGAACGGCCGCCGGCTCGGCATCTTGATACTGGGCATGATCAACTCTGGCTGGCTATCATGAACCTGTGGAGGTGGATCCGCATCCCGTTCATCTTCACTTGATGCAACTGCCTGGCTCGATGCATCATCGCTGGTCAGGTCTTCATCTGACTTGGGAACGGATCTGGAAGATAACGATTCGGGGCTATCAGGAAGCGATGCTGCCGTCGAGGGCAGTGGCGAGGGTGTCACAGGCCTCTCTACCGAGCCTTGCGATTGAGTAGTTCCACCAACAGAGGAGTCACGTCTTGTGCGGTCAAAGCTTACGGGCTTGATCGTTGATCGTCTTCGGCTGCCGCTGCGCTGGCTGTCGGGAAGGCGGGGTCCGGACTTGCTGGGCCGACTCGTCTCTTCTATGAAATCTTGTAGTAAAGTCACAGGGTCGGGAACGAGACGAGCCGAGTCACGGTGTTCTGGAGGACTGTGTGAGCTGTCTACGCCCCGTGAGAGGAAAAAGGTTGAGGGTGCGGCAGACAAGCGGTCGGATGGCGCAGGCGGATCGGCGATGGATGACTTGCGGGGACGAGGTTCTGCCTGTTCAAGCGCCGCGATATTAGGCCGCATCGTGAGGCATGGAGAAGTGGAAGCCGTGCTACAGAGAATGAACAAGGCGGGACAGAGAGAATGTAGGTAAGGCTGCAGTAAAGGGATGGTAGTCGGGTCTAGGGCTAGCCACGGGACGGATGTGGTCTGGAGAGTTGGAGTGGTCATGGATGAATACGCAGCGGGGTTGCGCACGGGACCCACTGAGCCTCGCATGGCTCCAGGCACAAGCACTGTTCGCTACAACAATAACCCCTCTCCGTTTGAACTGTCGTTGCTCTGTTGTACAATCAAATTTGTGCGCCCATCGGGTCGGCAGAATGGGATAGGAATCAAATGCGTCGCCCCGTTGCCACCCACGTGGTTCAATCATCCCACCGTTAGCCCCGTCGACAGCTGTCCTAGGAGAGACTTCTCTCTACCCGAGTCGCGCATCGATCCTCCAGTTACAAGCGCTTTGCAAACACAAAATGTTTCTCGCAGCCCTCCCACATCAAGTAGTTGCATGAGCGCACAGGAAATGATAAAGCACTGTTTTGTTCCGTGAGTCATCCGGACCGTTGCCCCCGTGCTTGCTATGCCCTGGTATCAAACGAGAATAAGAGGTCGTAACTTTTCCAATCGCGCCGTATCAAACAAACACGAGCGAAGAAACTCCCGCTCCATCCCATCCTCGAAGTAATTGTATGGACATCATTCGATGCCATGCCCGCAAGAAGTGGTCGAAGTCGTTTACTCCCAAGCCGGTACCGCGATGAGCACTTACGCAGCCTGAGCCTGACCCCGGCCACGTGGAGTAACGTTGCCAGACTTGCCACCACGTTGCTGAGAACCGCCACCACGGGGAGCATCTTTGGGGAATGATCCACCACCATGGCTACCAGAGCGCTGCTGCATGTTGCCACGGCCTCTGGTGTTCTGATTGGTACCGCGTCCGAAAGAAGCATTGGTGCCGCCATAAGCGCCAGGACGGGGACGCCGCTCCTCAACAGAGATGGTTTCGGATCCCACGGTATGAGGGTTGGCAGCCACAGCCGCAGCGTAGCCATCCGGGTGAGCGAATTCGACGAAAGCACAGTTCTGAGAGAGGTTAGCATATGATTTCGAGGCTGTGATTGGACTTACTCTTGGGCGCGAAACATCGTAATACTTCAGCTCGCCATATTGCTCAAGAGCCTCGCGCAGGAGCCGAGCATCGACTTTTTCGTTGACATTCTTGATGTAGGCAAGCACATTTCCATCGGATTTCGCTGGAGCGGCACCGCGGCTCTTCTTGCCACCATCAACATTCTGCCAACCGTTGCTAGGGGTCGGCGAAGGACTGGCGGCAGCAGGCTCCGTGGTGGTAGCAGATTTGGGCGCAACGGGCTGAGCAGCAGGCTTCTGGGCCTTAGATTGGGCTGGAGCAACAGGCTGAGCGGGCAGAGCAGGAACAGCCGGAGCCTTGCCGCCAACCATACTGGCCCAAGTCTTCTTCACAGGCTGCGCCTCGGCCACAGGCTCAGAGGACATGGGAGGAGCGGCAGTGGTGGGCTCGGGCTCGGTAGGTTCGGTAGCGGTGTCAGGAGCAACATTTTCAACCTCTTCGGGAATGGGCTCGGTAGTCTCGGGCTCAGCTTCTGGCTCGGCCGTCTCAGCAGTCTTCTCAGCACCAACACCATTGACTGGAACTTCGGCACTGGGCTCAGCCTCGGCTGCAGCCTCCTGCTCCTCCTCGAGCTTCTCGTCCACCTCCTCTGTAGCAGACTCGGAGGTTACAAGGTTCTCGGTAGGAACGACAACGTGTTCGTCAGCTGGTGTGGCAGGCTGCTCGGCGGGAACCTCAGGCTGAGGTTCGTCCTCAATGATTTCATCTTCTTCCTCGTTAAGGTAGCGGAAGATATCATTCAGCACGAAGTAACCGTTGGGCTGCTCCGCCAGAACGAAAGTCTGAACGAATTTGTGGTGCGGCTGATTCTTGTTTGACATTTCACCGATGACTTGGACGACAATGTTGGAGAACGAGGCCTGAGAGTCGACATTGAGAACGCGGACCTTGCAGTCACGGATGTCGAGGGACTTGATTTTCTCGCTGATGGCCTGGAAATAGTTAGGATGGAAAATAATGGCTAAAGGGACGCGCATACCTTCTCGCCGACAGCGGGAATAACCTTTTCAGCCTCAACGCCGGTCACAAGCTGGGACTTCTTCTTGTAGAAGAGATGTATCCGCTCGGGGCTCTTAGACAGGGTAGTGTAGTATTGCTCGACAAAGTACCAGCCAATCTCTTGCGGGTCGGCCTTTTGGGGAGCGGCAGAGGCTGCAGTACTGCTCTGAGAAGCCGTTGAGGCATGGACGGGGCCAGAGGGAGTGGAGGCAGCAAGCTCAGCGGGCTGGCCATACTGGGTAGCATAGAGACCGTTGACAGCAGCAGTAGTGTCGGCCATTATCGAGGTATTTGAAATTAGCTTGCTGTGAGGAAGCTAGCAAGACGAGACAAGTCGGTGCGGTGGTAGCCCTAGAAAGATAACCCTTCTTCGTTGATGCAAGCGCAACACTAGTTTATTCGGCAAGGATGGATCGGTCGCGTGGACAGGCTGCGGGGACAGTCTGGTAAGAGGTCAAAGTCGCAGATGTGATTTGAAGCAGAAACTTTTTGGCAGCAAGGCGAAAGCTTCCCGTCTGGCGCACAACGATATGAAAATGTTCGAGAAAGAAGCGATGGTTATTGTCGGTAGCGGACAGATGAGATGTGCACGATGATGGACGGAATTGGTTTGAAAAATAATGCAGAAGCACCTTGTGAGCGGAGGTGGAACTAATAAATCTGGACGCAGCGCAAGTCGGTGGTCTCTGGTGTCGGGAACTTCGCGCTGCGAAGCCGCACTGGGTTTCTCCACTCGGCACGAGCCACAACCTTGGCACTGATTTGGCTTGGCACACCCCCTCACTCTTCAGCCTCGCAGGTGAATACTACCGAACTGGGACGACTGTTCCTTGATCACACGTAATAGTAGAAGAAGTATATAAGTAGCTCGTCAGCTGTCGATATATGGTAAGCTGATGAGATAAAGCGAAAGATGCCAAAAAAGAAACAAAGGAGAGAACCACATATGTCGACTCTCCGACACTCCTCCTACCCGCTGCCCATGTACTGCCACCACGCACTGGTTGGAATCCTCAAGACCCTTTTCGCCTTCGCCCAATTCCATCACAGTCTCACTACATCGCCCAAATACTCAACCTATTGCCCGCACCGCACCATTCTGACCCGTCGCCTTTGCACGGCATCGCACACTCGCCGTTCTGCACCTTCATACCTCCCTTCCCGTCCGCGCTGATCAGCACCTCAGTCCCACAGAAGCACTGCTCAGCATACTCTGCGCCTGCGACTTTGAAGTCCTTCGCCGCACACGTGCTCACACACAGCTCCTGACTCATGTTGCCATTCGAGAATGAGTACCCTTGCAACGTGCGTGGACCAATGTCGGTATAGCATCCCTGAAACGCATAGCCACTGATCGTCGCCTTGTGCACAGGCGGGCTGTACAGGGTGTTGTTGTAGACGCTGAGGCGGGAGTTGCCGCCGCAGACTTCTGTGGCGGCACCGGAGCAGGGCATGTTGCAGCCGGAGGAGGCATCGGAGGTGTTGGGGGAGAGTGGGCGGGCGCTGGCTGCGAGGGAAGATGCGCAGTAGCATTCTCGCCCGTATTCCAGGCCGAAGACGGGCAGGGATTTGGAGAGACAGAAAGTAGCGCAGCTGGAAGTTGACATGGTGTTCGTGGAGCTGGAGGCCCCGGATAGAAGGCGGCCGTTAGTGGCTTCGGCGTAGCAGCCAAGGGGCTGGTACGGCGCGGGGGTTGTAGAAGCCGCGGCTGACGAAGACGTGGTGCTCGATGCGGAGCTGCGAATGGAGGACGTCGAGAGACTTGTGGAGGTTGACACAGTCAAGGAGCTTGACGTTGAACGAGAAGTACTGGGGGTAGCGGACGTCGAAGTGTGGGAGCTAGACGGCGAGGATCCTATCGACGATGTTGGGGACAAAGATCTGCTGATCACAGGACTCGAGGTAGTCATGTTGCTAGTGGCGCCCCTAGAACTGCTGCTGCTGCTCGTCGCAAGGATTGAGGATATCGGTGGCACTGTGCTTGTGTTACTGGTCGCTTGCGGTGTTGTCATATTGGCTGCAGCAGTCGATGCGATTGATGAGGATCTAAACGTGCTTATAGTGACTGCGGTCGTATTAACACTGGCTGAAGAGCGGAGGCTGGTAGTGCCGGTACTCGATGCGATGGTTGCCGAGAGTGACGTAGAAGTACTCGATACCGACGAGCTTAGGCGAGTTGTGAAAGTCGTGTTTGTCATCAGGGACGTAGAAAGCAGGGTACTTCCGGTCAGCGGAGGCAAAGTAGTCGCGTTTAGGGTACGGGGAGTTGATGATAGTGTTGATGTGGTCACATTGAGACTACTGAAAGATTGATTAGCGGTGCTTGACCTAGTGGTGGTGGCAGTGAAGGTGGACGTAGATCTGATCGTGGTTGAAGTTGTAGTCCCGGTGGTCGTGTTCGCCGGAGCATATCGATAGAGTGACAGACCATTTGGCCCTCCACATATGGTGGCTTTGTTTCCAGAGCAGGTCATCGAGCAGCGACCATCGTTTGCTTTGAGCGAACCTGGCTGCAAAATGTTGCCACAGTAGCATTCAGAGCTGTACTCCATCCCCATGTAGTTAAAGCCAGCGCAAAAGGTAGCACAGATGTCTGCACTCATGCCACGATTCACAGCATAAGCTTTGTCGACAAGTCCTCGGGAGTTGGGAGGCTCCGCATAGCAGTCAATGTATGCGAAGCCACCAGCTGTAGCGACCGGGATGGGAGGTCCAGTCGCACTCGCGGTACTTGTTGGTCCCGTGGTCGAGGTTGAAGCTGGAGCCGTGGCAGAAGTTGTCGAAGATGTCACATTTCCCGAAGGAATGGTGGTGTACATATTCAATCGATCCGGGCCGCCACAGAACTCTGTCTGATTGCCGTTGCAGGACATGCTGCAGTCCTTGGATGGCGCGCTCACCGATCCAGCAGCAAGTGACTGGCCACAAAAACATTGACCACCGTACTCAACTCCGGAATAAGCATAGCCCTTGCAAGCATTCAAGCAACCCAAGACGGTGTTGTTCGAGCTAGGGACAATGCTCAAGGCACGTGCATTAGTGGCTTCTGTGTAGCAACCCAAAGATCTGAACCCAAGAGCTCCAGGGTTCACATATGGTCCAGGGGCGTCTGTGGAGTTACCATTCCAGCGATTGATGTCGCCAAAGGTCGAAAGAAATGCACCATCACCATTGATGCCATTACCACCACAGATTCCGTTGGTGTTGCCTGTGCATGCGAAGTTACAATTGGTCTCATCAACAAGTGTCCTCGGCCGATTGTAGCCGCACCAGCATTGAGAGCGATATTGGGTTGCTGCGAAAATGAAGCCCTGTGCAGCACACTGAGCGATGCACATGTCGTTTGTGTTGCCGCTATCGGAAGAATAGATCTGGGTCTGCAGCTGACGCCCTGGGTCATTCTCTTTGAAGCAACCCGCGTAACGATACGTAGCTTGCTGGGTGGCAGAGTTGAGGGGCCCGGATTGTTCAGAGACAGCATTACAGAAGAAATGAAGTTGCTGCTTGCCAAAAGACGGGTCGTTCATATTCATAGTCCAGACTGCCGTGCCATTGTATGAATCGACGTTAATCTGGCTCTTTGGCACTGAGCAATAGAGGGTAGCGGTGGCGTTCTGCCCAGAATTGATGAGTGTACCTTCTCCGAGGTCGACTTGGTTGCTCGCACCAATAACGCTTCCAGGTATGCCGAATGGCGGCTTGCTGACAGTCAACGAGAGAGCGGCAGAGTTTCCGCTACCTTTGTTGCTCACTCGGAGACGTAGATAACGGCTCGTATTCTCGGTGACATTCCCAAAAGAAAAGGAAGTGTTGCTGCTGAACGGGATCCATCCACCATCGGGAGTCTCGAATTCGATAATAGCTTTAGGCTGATCGTTGCCAGTAGCGAGAACATTGAGTAGCTTGGTGCCTCCATTTGAGACGATCTTGACGAACACTGCATAGCTTCCGCTCCTAGAGGGATTGAAATTAATAGGAACAGACACGCCACTTCTCGCAGCGACGGTGACAGGGAGGCTGTAGAACGTAAAAGCAGAGACCGAACGAGCGTCTTGGGAGCCATTGGGTGTGATCCAGGGACCGGTTTCGCCGACAGTAGAGAACTGAATAGAGGTAAGCTGAAGTGGGCTATTGCCCGCGTTCGTAATTGTGGCTGAAAGGTTGACCCCAGTTCGATCTTGGCCTGTGATGAAACCATTGAAACTGACGGTGTTGGGAGCGACCTGAAGTAGAGGTACCTGGCTCTGACCTGTTCCTTGCAGCTGGATCTGGCTTCTAGTCGAGAACCCCTGAGCTTGCTGAGTGGTATTGAGAACGATAGCGGAAGACAAGGGTCCGACTGACTGAGGCACGAAGCTTGCGCGGAAAGAGAAACTCTGACCTTGCGCAACCTGAAAAGGTAGACTGGGGAGGTCGCTGATAACGAAGTTGGGGTTACCCGCGAGGCTGGCAGCAGTCACGGTCAAAGCGGTATTGGCTTTGCACTGGACTGCCACTGGAGCAGACGTGGAATTGATGTTCACAGTGCCGAAACTTGGGGACGTACAATTCAAGGGTAGGTTGACTGGGGATCCGTAAGCATATATGTACCCGAGAGTTGTAACTTGATATACGATGCCATCGCCGAAGACAGGTCGTGAGAACTTGGTGACACCAGGCGTGACGAAGGACTTGCGTAGGCGTAGTTTGCCATCAACCGGCACGGCATCGTAGATTCTAAGGTTAGCACCCTCGACATCGCTTGTCCAGAGGAGGCCTGTGCCAGCTCGGCCGTCCAATGAAGTCGTTGTGCCGTGACCAACTCCCAGGACGTAGGCGTTGTTCTCTGGTGAGTCGGCGACTTTGTCAAACGAAGGCACGCCGTTGCTGCAGGAGAATTTGAACACGTGCGTCGGATACTGAATGACGCTGATGTAGATAAAGCCACCCTCTAACGGGTAGACTCCGGCACCGGCATAGACTGAGTTCTCGTTCGGGTAGACCTGGATGACACTGTCGAGCTGACCAGGTCCATTCTGGTATCCACCCATGTTGTCCATGTCGATCCAGTACGTCTTGCCACTCTTTCCAGTCACGATGCCGATGCGCTTGATGTTTCCACAGGAGAATTCGCTTGGAAGCAATTCGAGCGGTGTCGTTCCAAGGTCTTTATCAGCCCCATCAAGTTGCGGCTTCTCCCATGGCATGAAAAAGTCAACCACACGAAGTGAGCCATCGTCATTGATGGCCATGTGGACAGCGGCCTCTTCGAGAGCGGTGGGAGGGTTGCGGCCGTTGACAGGAATATTGCTCAGCTGAGAAGCGTAGCCGTTGCCTGTAGCAAAGAACATGCTACCCTTGTCATCGCTGGTTAGACCACCACCTGACATCCAAACGCCAGCCCCAGGAACACTAGCTGCAACACCGGCACCTTCAGAAGAGAATCTCTCGACGAGCTTACCAGTCGTTCTGTCCCAACCAAAGATCCAGCCGGTGAAGTTGTACTGAGCACAGTGACTGGCGAAGCCCGCGTAAATGAATTGGCCATGTTGGAGCAACCCTGGGCGTTGATGATGGATGCCGGCGCCAAAAGCGCGATTCGCATTGTTTCTAGAGACTGTACCCTCGAGATCAACAGGAAAGTTGGCGCGTTCCGACAAGTCGTTGGTATTAATGGCATGCACATAGTAGCGACCGTTTGGCTTTCCACGAGGACCGTTCATGTTCTGGTCAACGTAGGATTTAGCAGTCAGGTACCATGTGTCCTAAGCTCGTTAGCCAGCATTCTCACATCGCTCTTGTCACTCACTGTAGCAGGATCGATGACTCCAGTAGCTGTGATACCGATCGTCGGGTTGATATCAGTACAGCCATCCAAGTCCGAGACAAGGAATGGACGGTGCAGATTGCGGGATGCGACGATAACACCCGTTTTTGCGTTCATCTTGTACACATTGTTCTGGGTTGTCGCGATATAGACGTACTGAATACCATCGGTGCCAGTATACACTAGCGGCTGGGAGAAGATCTGTTCTGGGACATTTTGGCCATTGCTCGAAAAGGTACCTGGTAGAAGCGTCCGATAGAGTTGTCCGAACTGTGGGCTACCAACAATGGATGGGTCCATATTGTGGTTTGTCTGATAGCCTGTTCGATCATTGGAGCCTCCCCATGTTATGGTATCGGTCTTCGCAAGAGCATTCGTCCAAGAAACGAAAAGAAGACACAGCCATGTTATGACCAAGAGAACGCGGAACCTGCAAGTACATGCCATTTCCCAAGAGAGAGTAAAGAATGACTTTGATGAGGTACGAATGGTACAAAAGAGTGACTGCGGTAAGCGCTGATAGATGAGAAAGGCTGGTGCTTGCGATTGATGAAGGGACTTATGTATGAAATAGAGGCATACCTTGGGCCGACGTCTCGGACCAGATTGATCCAGTTGAAATACTCACTGGAAAACCTGAAGGCGAAAGGAGCTTCGAATTGCTGCTTCGAGGCTGCAACTATCTGCTTCAAGAGACGACGCGCCATGGACCAGCAACGATTGGATTATTGGTCTCGGAAGCTGTCAGACACACACGCGTTCTAAGAACACCGTGCAGAGAAGCGGCATGGTAAAGCCTGCTCGCACCGCTGACATTGGCAATAGCACAGACTGAAGATGAGCCCAATGCAGGAGACGCAGTCACTCATTTGTTAGAGATACTGCCGTCGTCGACAGCAGACGATTCTTCGCCAGCCTTTCACATCAGCCCATCTTGTCTCGGATGTCGGTAATACAGTCGATCTCATCTATCGAAAATGCAAGGTCTCATGCACTAATCCAGGCACATGTGGCTGACACATACCTGATTGCTTGCGTATAAGCATCACAGTGGCTTCAAACAGCTCTTGCCAGAAAATATCCCAAACGAGCGATCTTCTTCAATCGATCTGGCTACTGCACAAGCTGCGTGTTGACGCGCCGAGAATGACGTGTTCTCAGCTTCACATACCCCGGCATGGATGTGGGCCTCACCATCGGAAGTAGAGTCGCCCTTCAATCGTACCCGCGTAGAGATCGAGGAAGAGTGAACGCGAGGAGCCAGGACTGTGAGGTCGTTGGCGGATATTGGCAGCATTTCAAATGACGATGTGCCAAGGCGAAATTTCGACAAAATCACCTTGGGTTGGGCTCCCCTTCTCTTCCTCGTCTATATTCACCGCCGATAAGCAGCATTACCTTGTGTTTTGCGTCTCAGCCTCATGCCCACCCCGATGCTGAGGTTGTTTGCACTTCGTGCGTAGATTAGCTGTTACCGCCTCTGGCTGGGCGCTTGGATCTCTAGCTCATCCTGAGCTTCATGAAATCTGGGAAATCATCAGTCGAGGAGACATTTTTTATCAATAACTTTGAGTATAAATGTATCTACATATGTCATCTCTTCAATGGCATTCACGCGCCAAATCTGCGATCAATCTCCTCAAATATCTGCGGCGAAATCTCATCACTGCTGTTGCCTTTGACCGTGACCACGAGACTCGAGTCTTGCTTGCGGTAGAAATCAAGTAGACTACTGCTGGTCTCCTCAAACTTGGACAGTCTCTTCCGCCAGGTGGCTTCGCTGTCATCTTCTCGCTGCACCAAGGTCTCGCCTGTTAGGTCATCCTTGCCAGGCACTTTCGGATCGTTGAAGCCCACATTGTATACTCTTCCTGATGTCTGGTGAATCCAACGATTTGCCATACGTCCAAGTATGATGTCAACCGGAGTCACTAGGTGAAAGACCAGATTCATCGGCAGCAGGTGGGAGAGCGCTTGTGCCTGAGTAGCTGTGCGTGGGAAACCGTCCAACAGAAACGAGCAGTCTGGGCGCGAGTCTGGCTGCACAGCGGAAGACGCTGAGCCATTACCACGACCAATAGAAGCAATGATTTCGTCGTTTGATTTGTCGACCGTGAGCCATTTGCGAGTCGTCAATTCGGAGAGGATGAGGTTCAGGATCAGTGGATCTGGCACAAGACCCCCATCATTCATGTACGCTTCCGCTTGTTTGCCTGGACGTCTGTCAGGCACCGTCGAATCTTCTATACATCATGTTCTTACCCAGAGAGGTTTTATTCTTTACATGATCCCGAAGTAGGTCTCCGGTTGCGATAGAGCTGAGCTGCGGATAGCGCTGTATCAATCTCTCGGACTGTGTTCCTTTTCCAACACCAGGAGCTCCGACTAGAATGACCCTGGCAGCTTCTCTCAGCTTTCTGGAGACAGTCGCGAAAGTCATGGCGTTGTGCGGAGAGTGGGGGGCCGGTGCTCGGAGCAGCTTGGACAGGGTCGCGTGAGGAGGGCCACGAGCCCGGACGGCTGAAGTCACCGGATCATGTTGCCAAACGAAACAGAAAAAGGTAGACTGAACAACGGCGAAAAGGACGAGCACTGCAGCTCTTTCGGCAAACAGGACCCAGAATGCGGAGAGGTGGAAGAAGAAAGTCACATACTGGCGGCTCGAGATGCGGAGGCCGAACAACTACTCCGTACTCGTGCTGACTGCGGGCAGCGGTTAGGTAAGCGTGCTTCTCGCTTAGCAGCATTTTTAGGCGAAAGAGCCTACAGGCACTTGTAGCCCTAACCCTGAAACGCGCTTTTCCACCGCGACGCGTCGCCTGCCCCGCTGATCTAACTATTGAGTACTCCTCGTGAACGCCCGGAAGTAAGATCATTCATTCGATACCCAGCAAACATGATTCGATCAGAAGCCCGATTCGACGCGAAACGAAAGAAGACAGACTACAGGAAGACTCAGTTTGCTACAGCTACGTACAGGGAAAATGACTACCCGCACAGACTGTCGCTCTATGATGTGCCGCCAACGCAGGAGATCAGTCTTGAGGAGTTCGAGACATGGGCCATTGATAGACTGAGAAGTGAGTTTCTTCAGTCTGCTTCATGGTGTTTGACTGACTTGATAGTTCTCGCCGAGTTGGAGTCGTGCTCATTCAGGAACCGGTCACCCCAAGAAACTGCCGCACACATGCAGCCTATGCTCAAGAAGTACCTACCACTCTCAAACAATACAGCAGCCGCTGCAGGCCAGGTTGATCAGAGACTGAAGGATGAACGTCGAAAAGATCATTACTCTCACTACATCCTCAGACTCGCCTTCTCAGGCACCGAGGATCTGCGAAGACGGTTTGCCCGTATCGAGACCATGCTCTTCAAGTTACGCCTCGAAGAGGACGATGGTCGAGAAAAGCGTGCTTTTGTCGACAGTCTGAACTTGAATTGGGACCTTGTCACTCCCGAAGAGAAGAGAGCCCTCGGCGAAGAACTCCTGGGGGCCACGCCTGGTATTCGGCGGCTCGACGAGGAGAATTGGTTCAAGGTCGATTGGACCAGAGTTCCAGAGCTGGTGGAGCACCGACGTGTTCTAATCAAGAAGGGCAAAGCCTATGTGCCACTGAAGGAGCAGACCAGCATGATCCTCACTGAATTCACAAGCCGCCTAGACAAAGGCCTCGAACTGACCGCTCGACAATTGCCGCGACTCGACGAGGACGACCGTCTATCTCCTATCCTGGACCACCTGTCCAAGAACTTCGCTACACCCGATGCCGGCTTCTCCGACTCCGATTCGTCTCTGGCAGGGGCTGCCATCAATGCTGCCAACATTGACGCACTATCACAACATTTTCCGTTGTGTATGAAGCACCTTCACACCACACTCCGCCAGAACAGCCACTTAAAGCACTTCGGCCGGTTGCAATACACACTCTTCTTGAAAGGCATCGGCTTGAGCCTCGAAGACTGCTTGATGTTCTGGCGTCAGGCGTTTACCAAAATCACCGATGACACCTTCAATAAAGAGTATCGCTACAACGTTCGACATGTTTACGGCGACGTGGGCGGGGACGCCAACCGCCGTGGTCGCGGCTATTCTCCCTATTCGTGTCAGAAGATCCTCACAGAACACCCTCCAGGCACAGGTGAAGCACACGGCTGCCCGTACCGTCACTTCAGCGTTGATAACCTAACGAGCATGCTTCAAGCTACTGGAGTACATGATCGAGAAGTGCTCAGAGGTGTCAAGGAAGACGTAGAGAAGAAACGATACCATATTGCATGCAACCGAGTGTTCGAGTGGGCCCACAAAGGGGAGATCAAGAAAGTCAAGGATGAGGGTATCTGGGGTGCTGCTGAACTTGACACCATCGTGCACCCCAACACCTACTTCAAGCGGTCGTATCTCTTGAAGAACCTAAGCGACGCTCCTAAGCAGGATGTACGGATGGAGGGATAATACAATGCTCGTGGTAATCTCTGTTCCTTGGGGAGGCCTCCTTTTTGCCAGCTTCTACGTCTCTACACCTGCCACAAGCTTCGCGCTACGTGGCCTCCCACCTCCAAACGCTCGACATTCCCTCGACATGACACTAGCCGGTACATTTTCTACAATAAAACGTTGTCTCCAGCAGGACGCGCCCCTCCTGAGCGAACTCGAAATGGCGGCACTCTTGCCTCCGTGCCGGAGGGCGCTATGACATGCGACCGCTTAGCAAGAGCCTCACACAAGCTCGAGCAGCCGTTAGAGGGCCCCCGCCTCGGCTAGGAGTGCGGACGAGGTGGAATAGCCACTTACTCATACGGCCTTGCTGCGGACGATGCACGCGCCCTGCATCGAAAGGAAGGGGGGAGATTTGACCCAGTTGCTGGGATGAATAGGAGTTAAGAATAGCCCTGACAACCTCTTTTTGGGTCGGCTACGTGAGAGCGACAAACAAGCCCCCTTGTTATTGCATGATGGATGGCAGCGCGTGATTCCAGGGGGAGTAGACTCACGAAGCCTGCAGGTATGGGGGAGAGCAGAATGTTGTTTCGGCATGATAAGAGCACGGCATCAATATGTGGGGACGACTCGGTGTAAAAGGAGATATTAGGTAGAAATCGAAGGTCATTATTCCACAAATCTACCGACTTGCTTTTCCCTCACAATATCTAAACTCTAGAACAGATCAATCACCGTTGTTCTCCCACACTCAGCCTCTCACACGCACGACAACGGCTCATCCACTCCTCTCCCCAACCTTTCGCCTCAATTCCTCCAGCTCACGGTCACGCTCCTCGAGCATCTTCTCCAACTCCTTGATGCGCTGCACCTTGTTGTCGCGGTGCTTGCGCGAGACCATGGTGTTGCGCAGGCGCACGATGGTCTTGCGGTCCGAGGCGTCAACGAACTGGAAGCCGCCTGCAGTGTTGTTGGCTGGGTTCTGCGGCGGTGATGAAGGTTTAGAGGAGGAGAAGGTGGTGGGGGCAGGTGGTGTGTTGGTGTTGGAGGGGCCCGGAGGCGACGGCCAAGAGTACGTGTTGTCCGTGAGTGGTGATGGCGATGCGTTGATGACATTGATGAGGGGTGAAGACTGTTTGCTGCCGGACGTGGAGCTACGGGTGATACCTGCGTTTGGTGGATGTGCACGGGGAGAGGCAGACAGTGAGGTGTCCTTAGCCGAAGCATCACGGTGCACGCCTTCCCGCAGGCCACCGGCTTGACGATGATGGTCATCTGATGGCGTGCCTTCCAGTGTTTCCTCATCGTCGTCGTCTGGGACATGGTCGAGTGGCATGCCGAGGTCTCCATAGTGGGCGATGTCGCCGGGAAAAGATACCGCAAATGGGTTCATGAAGAAGTTGGCTGGGAACGAGTCTTCTTCGTAGTCGATGCCGGGCTGTGGGAGTCCAGGAGTCTCGGATGCAAGCACACCAGTGGCCACTTGAGGCTTCGGTGGAGAGTAGCAGTAGGCCGGAGGGGCCGCCTGAAGCGGCGGGCACCAACTGGCATCGACCGCAAACTTTTGAGACTGAGTATCTTGCTCGACGTAAGTGTCAGAGCCCGATGAGGGGGTATAATAATTGTTGTAAATGTCATTGCATTGTTCAAAGACAGTGCAGTCCGTCAAGAATTGACCGTAATCGTCGTAACCAGTTTCGTAGTCGCTAGGACCATCAGAGCGCCAATTATGGCGGTCGGAAGGCCGGGATGCGCTGACTTGGTGCTGCTGAGGCTGGCATTGTGGAGGTTTGCAATACAAGTTGCTGTTAAAACTGCCTAGGGAAAAGTAGGGCGGCTCAACGCCTGTTCGCCTGTTGTTGTGAAGACAAGAAAGAAAAGGGAAGTTGGAGTTGCCACTTGGAGGGGGTCTTAAGAAGAAGCGAGGCAGCCGCAACGGCGGAGCGCGAATTCTTGCCGGCGCAGCCCTCCCTCCGAGTTTGACAGCTGGGGCTTGACTCCTTCTGGCAATTGGGACAGCTGGGAGTTCGGCCGAGCAACCTTTGACAGCCAGGGGAGCCAATCGCAAAAAGAACTTCGACCGCCGGGGGTACTGTTTTGGGTCAAGCGCAGTGCTGATGTGACATGCCGTGCGCGGTCTTGTGCGGGCACTTTGGTGGGAGGGCAACGCTTCTGTACGACGCGATCTTCAGTCTGGTCAAATCTTGCGCCAGGTTCAACTTACCCCGGTTGTCTCAGTGAACAACGCTCCAAGCAATGCGGCCCAATTTAGGACGGAAGATCGGTACATGTGCTAGCCAGGTCCAACTTCCTCTTTAGGTGTCTCGTACTATCACCTCTATACAAGTCGGGTGGGTGGTGAATCCAACCGCCTCCTGGGCCGTTGTATGCTGATGGTGCTGTGACATTGTTCGAGGTATATAGATCAAACCACGTTGTCGCTAACAAGTGATGCTGCACGAACAATCAACAGCGCTGATGAAAGGTATTTTGAGACGACATCGTCTGATCCTTTTGTGATTAACAAACATTTTGCCGATCTGAGCTCGTTTACAGTGTTCGTACTTTACATGGCTACACGAGGCCTACCATAACTTACACCTCACCTTCAGCCACTTTGAGATGTTCCGACACTGACAAAATGCCCTCTCGGAACGACCAGATCATGGAGATGAGATGTCACAAATTCAGACGCTTCACGAGTCGCACGTCCTGTGAGCATGGGTTGATAAACATCGACCTTGGGACCGGTGTCGATGACCATGATGTGGGCAATTGGGGCTGCGGTATGTGAATAACGTCCTGTAGCTCGTAGTGACAGCCCGTCACAGACTGCACGCCGAAACCAGCCCTCACGCAGAACTCCATATGGCCACGCGGAGACACCTATGTCTTCCATCAGACCTCGTAGTAGTCCATTGCATCGTGCGCGGTTGCTTATTTGACAATATTCAACTTGTGCAGTCTTGGGCAGTTGGCCATTCAAGCAGAAACGCCACAGATGCAGCGCAAATCATCGCCAGTAGCTGAAATCGGCCATGCGGCAGCCGCTCTTAGGGCTTGCTAACTGTAATTATTGAGAGGTCAACCTCAAAAGTAAATCGCCTTCTGCCCAACCAAGGGGCGGCAGGATCGGCGGTCTCTCCATAGACCCTGCCCGTCCCAGTCTGCTGGCGCAAGGACGCTTGCGTGTTCAGCATCATTGCATATGCTGAATGGCGGTTCTCTCGTGATCGAAACGCGGACAACGAGCTCGTTTGGTCGACGTCGGTTCAAGTCTTGGCGCTTCGGAACGGATCAATACTCACCGAGCCATCGACGTCGAGTCGCGTTGGGTGGTCGCTTCACATCAGAACGCCATGCTATGCTCATACTGATACGACAATCGCCTTCCTTCTCCAGTCGATGCTGCGTCGCCTTCCCAGACCGAGGCATGCAGTCATTCGACCGCTCACGCGCTGCGGCGCATCCCCGCAACGCCGGCAACTCTTGACACTTGCGATCGAAACCTCATGCGACGATACTTGTGTTGCCATACTTGAAAAACATGGTGGAACATCCATGCCAGATGACTGGCCCGGGCGGGCGAGGCTACACTTCCACGAAAAGATCACAGCTGCGAATACTGGGAAAGGGGGCATTCATCCACTCGAGGCACTTGATAGCCATAGGATGAACCTCGCAGCCTTGATTCAAAGGTCCATGGGTTCGTTGCCACCATCCAATGGACGGGGCCAGCAGTCGATGGTTGGACCAGACGGCGTGTCCCGCAAGATCCCTGATTTTGTCGCCGTTACGCGCGGCCCTGGTATGCGCAGCAACCTCTCGTGTGGACTGGACACGGCAAAGGGACTTGCTACGGCGTGGCGTATTCCGATGGTGGGAGTCCACCACATGCAAGCGCACGCGCTGACGCCTCGCCTTGTTCACGCGCTCAACAACCGCTCTTCTGATCCACAACCGGTGTTCCCTTTTTTCAACTTGTTGGTCTCCGGAGGCCATACCATGCTACTCCACTCGACATTCCTGACATCTCACGCTATTCTCGCGAGCAGCATTGACAACGCTATTGGAGACTGTCTGGACAAGTGCGGCCGCTGGATACTTCCTGCCGACGTCCTAGCGAGCACGAACGATACAGCATACGGGAAGCACCTGTCCAACTACGCTTTCCCCACACCTGACACATTCAAACAATATCCTCTTCCGTCTCGTCGCCGAGATGAACTGGACAAGCCGGTCAATGAGTACGGGTGGTCCTTACAGGTGCCGCTTTCAAAGTCTCGCGACATGAGCTTTTCGTTCGCCGGCATCCCTTCTCACGTGGAAAGGGTGCTGACCAAGAAACCAAACATCTCCTACGATGAACGACTTTTACTCGCACGCACCGTGATTGGCGTGTCTTTTGAGCACCTTGCATCCAGAATATGTCTAGCCCTCGACCAGCAAGCCCAGACACGCTCTGATAGGGCGATTGACACTCTCGTGGTATCCGGCGGAGTAGCGGCCAACGCTTTCCTTCGATGGTTTCTACGAGAAACCCTCAATGCGCGGGGCTACGGAAGTGTGCAACTGGTCTTTCCGCCAGTCGAGCTGTGCACAGATAATGCTGCCATGATCGCGTGGGCCGGTATGGAAATGTACGAGGCTGGCTGGCGAACGTCTTTCGATGTCTCCGCTGTCCGTAAATGGTCAATGGACACGAGCGCCGAGGACGGCGGAATTTTAGGACTTGGTGGGTGGTATCAGGCCTAGCTCGACCTTGTGACGGAAAGAGGTCCTACGTCTTGCATCTGGTCGGAGAGCTGAGTTGAGAATCTGCCCTGATCACGACCATCTGTGCTTGCCTTTCGCTGCGATGCAATAGAAGCGTACAGTGAACTTAGGCGTCATCTCCGCCATCATCGTGGCAGAAGTTCAAGATACCATGTACAAAACAAAAGCCAAAATGTAGAATATATTTGCACATTCCCTCGCCAACCCCGGCAAGCACCCCCACCACACGCTTGCAACCATCCTCACCTCACCTCACCTTACCACCACCCTCGGCTTCCAACCACTTGCAGCGCCACCCCAAGTCGCTGGCTGCTGGGCCTCTCCAATGCACTTTATCCACTTACAGAGGACACCCCCCCCCTTCCCTGACCATCCCCTGGCCAGCGCGCAACGCATCATTCGACAGCACATTGGGAACTTAGGCATCGGTCTATGTACTGTACATGACACCCAAACATACTTTCTGTGTAGACGCCCCCCCCAGCAGGACTCTCAGGGAACGGGCATCCTCTGGCCGGCACTATTCGAAAGCAAGCAAGCAAGAGAGCAAGGAAGCAAGTGAAGTATCAGACTGCACTAGCGGGCAGGCGAGTCGACGTTCCAGCGCGTTCACCTTCACCGGGGAGCAAACCTCTGGCTTGAGGTGGAGGTACATGCTCCCGACGTAAGCATTCGCATTTTTTGGCGAGCTAAAAAGGCAATGGATGAGTGCATGCGGTCGAGGAGACCCAGACCTTTTCTTTCGAAACTACACACTGTACTTTGATGCGCGGTGCATGGGGGGAGGCCGGGGAGTTGGGGGACTTTGTGTCGAAGCTCGATGGGGATGCACAGGTTGGCACAGCGTGCGAGTTTCCTCTTTGAGAAACCCTTGCTGGCCCTCAGTGACCATGCTCGTGCTGAAGTTTCATGCCAAATCCCACTGTTGGTTGCAGGACGCGGCTTCGCTGCTGGCCCTAGAAAGGCTGGGGTGGGGGGGATTGGCCGGACACGAATATAGACCAGCTAACAATGTTGTCACGTACAGAACTCCGTGTCACTCAAGCTGAATGGCGAGGCTAGTGCTGGGCCTACGACATGAACGGCATAGAAACAGACTCAAGGTCTCAATTGTTGGCTTCAGCAGTGCTGTGGTATCTCCCGAGGCCGACAGCCGAAGTCCACAGACTCTTTTCTTGAGTCCTATATTAGGTGTATCTCTTATATGAGGTTGTGTTATGTACCTTCAGACTTGACCAGCAAGCCTGCTTTAGTTCCCCAGTGTCCCCAATCCTTAGATATACACGATTATGAAGGTCGTCATGATGAAGCTTTTGTGTCGTTATTTGTGATTGTAGTGGTAGTGCGCAGTGAGTTCGAATAGTCGTTGATGCTGCTGCTGCTGCTGCTGGGAAAGCCATCCAGCCGTTTGGTCCCCTAGAGGAGATGCCCCCAAACAACAAGCACCTATTCTGCGTCTTGATTTCCATTTGTTTTGTTCATGCCGCACCCTTATACTTGGCCAAGTAGGCTGGCCGGCGCGCGCGTCTCCCTATCGTAATGTTGCAGAAGATATGTAAACGCAAGAATTAAAAAACATAGAAGAACACCGCCCTCATGTCGTGTCAGTCGTTGCTTGTTGGATAGAGCAAGCAGCAAACGCCGTCTACGGGTCGTGACATCGTCTTGGGATGTCTATCGAAAGTAACAAGGAGGTTGAATGGTCGCATCGTGCGCTCGTGGGTGATGGGCAACTGAGGGGTGTTGAATCTCGTCAAACGCCAGACGTTGTCGGAGGTGGCTGGATTTTAATGGCAGGTTCGGCTGTCAGAGGTATGCGTTCGCCGCCGCCTCGATTGCCCAGTCTCGCTAGAAGGCGATCCGAGGGGCTCTCCGCTGAGCGCTCGGGATCATCGCTCGGTCGCGTACGTGGAGACATTGGGTGCGGAGGAGGCTGAACTGAAATTTGGCTGGCTTGACGTCGTAGCCGCCTTTTACCACTCGACGAATCTTCCTTCGATTCAATCGTTCTCGCTGGTGTTTGTGCAGAAGGAGAGAGATTGGATGATTCACCTCCTACTGGTACCGGCGTGCCGGTTGATGCGCGAAATTTCTTGGAAGGTCTTTTCTTTGGCTCGTAGACTTTGCCTTCGGCGGCCAGCAGGCGGTCACGTTCCTCTGCTTCTTCTTTCGTAGGCCGACCGCGTTTCTTGCGCTTCTCGACCCCAAACTCAGGACCCACAGTCCGTACGATCGTGAGTCCCTCGCCGTTGGTGGATGCAGGGGCTGGTGAGTCCGTTGAGCGAGAAGGCCGTGGCTGGATGGCACGGGGGATGTGTTGTAATTGTGCGGGTTCGGTGAAGATTCGTGTTTGAGGAATTGTAGGGGGGTACGGGGAGGCGAGAGTTGCACTTTGGGGGTACGGAGCCTGGGCTCGAGGATTCTGCATCAGAGTACCGAACATGTCCTGGCTGGCGCGCATTGAGCGACCTAGACCATCAGCGTTGCCTGAAGTGTGAGAAGTGGTCAACTTACCCTCTGGTAAGGGAATGTCGATCCATTGTGGTTGCACAATTCTATTCTCTTGCACCAAGTGTACCAAGTATGGGACTAGATCTGGGCCGTGGTGACTTTGAAGGACATTCACAAGAAGGTCGACCTTCTCGCGATTCGTCCAAAGCTCGTGGCCCTTGTTGGACATGGAAAGTTGCCCAAAGCACGAGCGCGACCGGCAGACGAGGCATTCAGGTGACTAGGGTGGAGTAAGCGCGATAGCCGCAGGGCGAAACATGCGATTGTATAGCGGTATAGATTTGTTTGAAGGAGAGCAGGGTCGGGAATGATTCGAGGGCAGTCGACATTGCCTTGAGGCGAAGCTGCAAACTGCCTAGGAAGCGAAAGTAAATGAGCAGCTGATCTGATTCAAGCACATGAGAGATGGGACCGCTTCCTTGAAAATGGAATGGCCAAAGGACCGCCCAACGATTGGCAGACGATCAGGAGGCGCAAACGGCCGGCGAGCTGCACGCAATGCTGGAGGCGCCATCGTGGATTCGTGGTTGGTGGAGCCACTGCTGCCGGATGTCTGATTGCGCAAAGCAAGCTGGCATTCAAGGCCAGGAAAGGATAAGGTCAAGAAGACGCTGGTAGTAGCGCTGAGGCCAATGAGGAGGAGTGAAGGGAGGTTCGGAGTGGAAGGCTATGGCCAGGTTAGTAGTAGTTTGGCAGTGATAGCTGCAAGTTAGATCATGCGTAAAGCTGGCTTCAGGTTCCGTAAGGGCCTGCTGTCAACTTTTTCCAAGGGAGGGGTTGCTCGAGTGACCTCCTGCAGCCGTCTGGGATTGGAATCGGGTTAGCTGCTGGGCTTGGTGCTGTATGGGCGCTGCTGGCTGCATGACCACACAATTTCCTGTGCATGAGCCCGGCTGCTTGAGTTCGCATTCCCCTGCAGCAAAAAATTGCTTGCTTTCTGGTATCGAAATTGAACTGTCTTTGACCGCGCCGGCGCTCCAGAAGCTTGTTGGGGAATAGATTTCCGGGGGGATGCTAGACGCGACCGTTTCTTGCGCCAGATAGAAGTGGAACCAGCGAATTCCGCCCTAAACCACCGCGATACAGGGAAGCCATTGGGCCTTTCGGAGCTGGATGTGAGTGGCTACGATGCAGCCAATGGTGCTTGGAGAGTCGCCTAAGCCTCGAGATCGAGCGGGTGTTGCCTGCACTCAAGGTATCCGTATCACTGTGATGAACTCTTCGAGAACATCTTGATCTCAACATCAGTGCTATATACTTGACCTTTGTTCCGACGTCGCGCGACTTTGCCAATTCGTTTGGTTGTACTTGAGCAGCTCCCCGAAGTGTAGCCACTGCGTTGCAGGGGTAGGGGTGGTTTAGCGGCAGCTCAGGCCCCTCATTATGGCACCGAGAGGGAATTGGCCCCTAGGACGGCGCTCCAACTTTCGTGCAAGAAGAGAGCTTGCGGAAAGCATCAGGTAACAGCGTTTAAACGCGAAGACGGGATTCACGAAGCCGAGGCGACTTGCTTTTATATTGCTGCTGACCGCTTCTATGAGGTCGACAACTGCCAACCTTGAGACAGTTCGCTTGTCGCGGCGCAGACTGCAACGTGGCGGCATGAGAATGGTCTCAGTGCAGTACTCCGGTCGAAGTCAAACAGTTGTCGCCTCACCCTATGTTACAAGCTCCCAACATGATTCGCGCTTCAGTCTTGGTATGCCGGAGCTGGACATTTTGCTGGGAAGTTTGGTTCGCTGGGCTGGCACACGTCGCGCACGCCGACCCGATCTCGCAGCGCGAACTGTTCACGGGTTTCCCGGCAGCACTCAAGTCCATCGCATTACATCATGCATCGGCTGCATTGTGAGTCTGATTGAGGCTGAACTCCTAGCAAAGTTACGTGGCTGTCATCATACGCTGTAGCATGAAGGTCAGTGATAGTCAATTTGTTCCGCGGGGCAGGTGCGGGACAAAATCGATGATCAACCTCCACGAGTTCAAATCTCAATCATGGCGTGTTTATTCTCCGACCTTTCGCTTATGAAATGAACTGGGTATCAGCCGGATATTCTCCTCCTGATGAAACATGTTTGAGGGAAATGAAGGCATCTTGCTCGAAGCAGGCGAAGGAGAATCGCGGTGCTGGGATGGCGTTCAGGGCCACCATCGCTGGCTTGATCGATTGACAGCCGAATCTCATCTAGTAACGACGAAGGCATCGGCGGGTCACAGATCTGTCGCTCGCCGGTTGTCTGAATCTGGGTGATGCTGTGCTCGCCGAGTCACCTCACCGTCGCCTGCGCCACATGTTCATCGGCTAGTATTCCATTTTGGGCTGTGCAGCCACAATCGCGCCTGAGGAAGGTACGGTCGCGCCTGCACCAACATTTCTTCACTGCCTCTGAAACATCTGTCGCGTAACATTGACTGCCACTGTCAGCTCAGAATTGCCCTGCTGCTCTATCTGTGTCCGTCGTGCCCTTGACCATCTCGAAGACGTCAAGGTTCTGCCCAACGTGTCCGCCAACATGTCGGCCAACCTGACACCACCTACACTGGTCATGAACCCCAATGGCACGCGACAGCAAGTTCCTCTGCGCGATTATCTGAACGCGCGCATTGCGCCCTTCCTCAAGAAAGCAATGACCGAGAGTCTGGCATCAGAGTGCGCTCATCTTATATTCCGCAACCGCTCTTAGCGCTGACAAGAGAAACAGGGCCGAGTTCCCGTTACAATGGCTGGGTGAATGCCTCATCCACCAGTCAATGCTCTACGAGGGCAACCCTGATACCACTGGGATTCGCGAACGCTTCCGATACAATTTCGAGATGCCTACAGAGCCTCCACAAGAAGTGCCCCAGGAAGAGCCACAAGCACAGGCGCAAACTACCAACCCTGCTTCTACAAATGGAGTTGCTGCTACCGAGACAGCATCTACAGACTCAGCCGCACAAGTCGCTGCCTCAATAGCGGTGCCTCCGGCCGATGCGCCAATGTTGAACGGGGAGATGGAAGTTCTTGAGGAGCAGAACACGCAGGATTCAACACAGGTACCGAGCGAACAGCCTCCCACTGCCCCTGCTGCCCCTGCCGCAGCTCCGGTGCAAGATGTGGACATGGAAGGGACGTCATGAGGTTGACACTTATTTGCATTTTGAGACATGGCATAGCGAAGGCGTCTACGTAAGGGCGCTGAAGCAGCAGGCTAGGCTGCTTGAAAAAAATCTGATACCCAGCTTCAAGAGAAAAGGCTACGAGTGAATGAGCACAGGCTAGCTGAAATCCGACCTATCTTCGAGGAAGTCAGCATCTGTTGGACAAGGTCTCTGAGCATGAAGTAAATGAATGATCGATCAGAAGTCCGTTTAGATCATCGCCGCACCTGCAAAGAAGCGCGACTGACATAAGAGGTACCAGAAATAATAGTAAAAATGTGATATCATCATGGATGTGAGGGGGGAGAACGAATGAAGATAATGAGAACGTACCTCGAGCAACAATAGGGTGGCGTGGTGTTCCTGACCGAGCAAGTCACAAGAACGGGTGTAGTGGCCCGCAATATCGCCATGCATCCGAAGGCACTGCTACGGGAGAACTTTCTGGAGAATAAACGACAATTTTCGAACACTCTTGAATATATGGTTCATTCTCATACTAATGACTGACAGCTCGAGTGCATTGAACGTAGTGTGCATACAGAAGAGAGAAACGAAGCAGGGACATCAAAAAGTTCCATTAGCATCTCGAGCTAGGTCTAACCCAGAACAGATATAAAGCCTTGGCATATGCCAAGATTTTCACACCCACAGAACGATCTTTCCTGCGCCGGTCGACTGCGCACCTCCAACTCCCTCATCGCCAAACGTCAACTCCCTCCCTCTTCGACCAGACAACAACCCAGACAAACCGCCTAACATGGGTCGCCTCCACAGCAAGGGCAAGGGTATTGCCTCCTCCGCCATCCCGTACTCGCGCAGCGTGCCCACTTGGTTCAAGAGCTCGCCCGACCAGGTCGTCGACAACATCTGCAAGCTGGCCCGCAAGGGTGCCACCCCTTCCCAGATCGGTGTTATCCTGAGAGATAGCCATGGTGTCGCGCAAGTGAAGGTTGTTACTGGTATGTTCCGACTCCTTTGAAGAAGAGCAAACGACGACTGGCGCCTTCGCATCGCGAATAAGGTAACGCATCAAGAGAGCCCATGGCTAACAGAACCGTCACACACAGGCAACAAGATCCTCCGTATCCTCAAGTCGAGTGGTAAATACTCCCACATCCCCTTGGTCACGCCTTGAAGCCGTCGAAGCGATGTCTGCAAATCTACGTCTCAGAAAGATGTTCTACGAGCCCTACCAAACAAGACAATCACACAAAGCCTCTGCATTGGTCCCTTTGCTACATACCGCAAAGAAAACACAAGACTGACAGAGTGATCCCCAATAGGCCTTGCCCCCGAGATTCCTGAGGACCTATACTTCCTGATCAAGAAGGTACGTTTACCATTTCCACTCTGTCACCCAACAATACCACAGCCCATCACCACAACCCCTAGACCTTGCATCACTAACACCAACCTCTCACTCTAGGCTGTCGCTGTCCGCAAGCACCTCGAGCGCAACCGCAAGGACAAGGACTCCAAGTTCCGTCTGATTCTCATCGAGTCGCGCATTCACCGCCTGTCGCGCTACTACAAGACCGTCGGTGTCCTGCCGCCCACCTGGCGGTACGAGAGCGCCACCGCCTCGACCCTTGTTGCTTAAAGTGTCGAAAGCGTCTGCGTTGCGACCTTTCTGGGATGGGAGCGGGGGAAGGCGGCGAGTGTGTGGTGCGGCTGGGGATATTGTCGAGAGTGGGCCAGCATGGGCTGGTGCGACGAGAGAAGCCATGTTAGTTCAGATGGCTATGTTCTAGCCCTTTGATCATTGACCCAGATACGGAAGAGGCAGAGGTCGGCGCATGAAGCGGTCACCGCTCATGTACCCAAAACCGACGACGCCAAGCTACTGCAAGCTTACTGCAAAGCTAATGAGCGTCGAGGTTTAAGTCAAGCTACGATGCTATGAAATGACTAGGTAGCTACCGAGATTCCAAAATCTCAACCATCACCAACTCAGAATCCAGCCAAGTGATCCACCATGTCCCCGACTGTTGTTAGGCGACTGGAGCGTTCCATCTAGTAGCATCTAAACACATCTCCCCCATGATTCTGTATCGGCAGGTCTGCTAGCGAGTATAGCTCGTCACCATCACCAGCCCCTTCTGCCTTGAAGCCCCTCAAACCCGCGCAGAACCTTCTGCTTCGAGTCCCACACGACTTTGCGTAGATGAAGCACGGCCCTTACATTCATACTCCAAACGGTCCGCTCTTCGTTACGTATGCCGGGAAGCGGGCAAGTAGGCGCCCATCAGCAGCAACAGTAATCACTCCGCAGAATACGGTAGGAACTTTGGAAGCCCAGACATGTCTATAGACCTTTGTGATGCGAAGTGCACCAAGCAAGCCGGAAGATGCCTTGTACACACTAAACCCTTTCGGCAACCCAGCCAAGACTTTTGGTAGGAAGCTTCCAAGCTTCCAGGAACGAGCATCGTCCGGATTGTGCCTTATCCATCATCTCACGGCCTCTTTGGGGACAAACTCTGCAGGTGTCGTCGGTCGTTGCGTACGGCAAGAGCCCTCCCAACCGACGGAAATTTGCTACCTTGTCGCAATGTCGCTGTGGTCGTAAGAAACACCTGGAACTCTCCCCGTTGCTTGCTAAACCTTTTGGCCACAGGTCATATAAGGCGCTTTCGCCTAGAACGCGCATTTTCGTTGGCTTTGGCCTCATGGCTAACGCAGCTTTGGCCTTGCATTTCGAAGATCAGCTGGAGGAGCTTCTGGGCGTCAAGCCAACTCCCGAAGAGCAAAAGCACTTCCAGCAAAAGCTACCTAAGATCTCGGTGGTTGAGCGAGACACAAAGTGATCATCCGCTCTAGCTTATCTCTGATCCCCCATGCTCTACAGTGTCACCAACCAAGAGTGTACTGTTGCTGCCGGCACAGCCCTGATCATGGACTCTCCCGACCCAGGATTATATTCCATAATCTTCTTGATGCTCAGACCAGCTTCGGCCAATAATCTCTGCCACTGCGTACGACTTCTCTCCGTGGTGTTGACTGAGACAAGCATGGTCATATCCCAATTGACCTGTAATTCTATTGCCCCAACGTCTGGAACAACGAACTCGTCGAGCCATATATCCGAACCTTCTGTCATGGCTGGCACAATATTCTTCAGGATTCGAAGGGCTTTTACGTTGCCCCAGTCATGAACAACATTCCTCATGTAATAGACTTGTGCGCCTGACTCCAATCAGCTCGGTTCAGAGGCGTACAGGGGAAGGCTCACCTTTGATGGGTTGCTCGGTAAAGAAGTCATGTGGGCATTGCTCGACTCCAGGATGTTCGATCGTGTTCGCCACGACGGTTGGCAGATCTTGGTTGATGATCCGGCCCTGCATCTCTGGTTTCTACTTCTGGAGATCAAACCACTGGTTGCCCACGTTGCCGCCAATATCGACGAAGAGCACGTCGTCTGGACCCCGAGCCTTGGAAGCCACCACGTCGGGCAGATCCGAATCAATCCATTTCCTGGCTTTGGGACTTCGAGCAACGGGGAGAAAGCCCATGAAAAATGCCAAGTTTTCCAGGTGGTCCCCATACCAGTCGAAAAGCGTCTTATCTGTGCGGTGGCCTATATTGAGTGGGATCCTCTCTGCTCCTTCTGGGCTCTTATGTTCAATGTTCCTCAAATTGCAGGTATCGCTTGATACAAAGGACTCAGGTTATCATTCCTGCCATTTGGTCAGCAGTGTGATGGACAAAACTCGGCAGCTCCATACTGATGGCTGCTTCCCATTATTACACCAGGTTCTGCGAGCTCTTTTGTCAATGGCGACGCCTTCCAGCCGTCGACATCCTGCTGCTCAATGACGTGGTAGGCGGCAAGATATCTCAAAATGCGAAGTGCCTATCATCAGCCCGCCATAACATGGCTTTGAAAAACCTTGCGTAGAAGGTCTTCGTCCGCTCCGGTCTTGGTCACAAGCTCTTTCGTGCTCTTCGGGCCCTCCGTAAGCAGCCTCAACAGCTCAAGGTCGTTTGCGGCTCGGATGACAGGAACCACGACAGCACTATAGAGCAGATGTTGCACCTGATCGTACAAGGGCTGGACTGCCCTTGCAAGGCCGAAGGCTGCCTCAGCGATCTTCTTGCGATCATCATCCTCGTTCGGCAAATGCTGGGCAAGGCTATGGAGAAGCTCAACGGTCTCTGCAGCATTGAAAGGAGCCATCGTGACTATCTGTCTGACCAACTGGATCCATTAGGCTGGAACATCGCACGGCTTTTATACCAAGCGTCAGACTTACCAACGCGGAGACAATCCGGCCAACAGGTCATCAACACTAAGGCCTCCCATAGCCACGCACTTGCAACCCACCTCGTCAACCTACACAAACGCTTTTCCTTTGGCGGGCACACAACCCCCCGAAGTTAATCTCTGCTTTGGGCTCTGAAGGAACCAGCCAAGTAGCGCCAAGCGTGCAGTGAACGAACCCGCGAGTCAGCTCGCAAACAGCGCCCTCTGGCAAACCACCGCATCTTCCCACAACGCCTCGAGGCCGTTGGTCTCGCCCCGTGACGGCAGAGCGTTGCCGCATCCTACGTCGTCGTCGCATCGCTCACAAAGAGGGTCGTTCTCGGGGACTCCGCCATTCCAAATCGGCGTCCCGCACCACTACGGCACATACAGTAATCCGTAGTGAAATCAGATATAACGCTATGCTACAGCCACATGGTGTCCTAGGGGCCTGTAGACGCGTTGCGTCTGTGTATCCAACCTCAGCATGAGTGCTAACGCCAATGCCAACGCCAACCCCAGCCTTATCATCATTTAAACAAGAGACTACGTACGGCACGATGGGCATCGTATTGGCATCAGATACTAGTACGACACCTTGTTCAGAGATACAAGTCCGGCGAACGAGACACTGTTATAATCACACCCGCTCAAGAGAACTCAACAAATCTGAAGTAAACCAAACAAGGACGATAATAAAAACATTTCATATCTCCCACTCACCACTGCCACATTATCGTTTCAGCTTTGTAAACATGACACCCATCTCAATTCAGGTATCTATCCCTACCTACTTCAGAGCCAAGGTCTGCTCGATTCCCCGGTGTTGGTATTGGCTTTTTACGTCCAAATCTCGGACGGGCTCTTTTCCCCCTTTCTTCTGCTCACCCCCCTTCCTCCCTTTTCTTTTCCCAAGTAAACTGTCCTAAAAGAAACGGTAACACTGTCCACTCCGAGTCCATTTATGCATCCAACACATCCACACATACGCACACAAAGGTCGATGTATATAGCAGAGTCCACCCTGGCGGCAGGGTTCTCCGAATCATACACACACACACCGTGAGAAGGTAAGAAGGGCATTCCATCTGGTATCGTTCATCCTCCACGAAAAAAGCCGTCTGAAGCCCACCCTCCGGGGTCTCAGTAAGCGAAAACTCCCTAATGTTCAAAAAATGCACTTGGGCCGAAGAAAGTGAGCACAAGAAGAATCTTTGTTTACAGCACATTCATCGCCGCAGCCACCATCACAGCAGCGAACGCGAACATGACGCCAGCAGACCCGGCATTGGGCGCGGCTGCGCCAGTGAATGGCTCCGTGCCGTTGCCGGAGCCACCCTTGCTGCCGCTGCCGGAGCCGGAACCTGAACCGGAGCCGGATCCTGAGCCGGATCCTGAGCCTGAGCCTGAGCCGGACCCAGAGCCCGAGCCAGAGCCGGAGCCATTGTTGTCCTTGCCGCTGCCGCTGCCGTTGCCGTCAATGCCGCAGGTCTTGCCAGCATCCTTGGGCACGGTGGGGAACTTGTCGACACCGTCGAGGATGGCGACAGCCATGCCACCGCTCATATGGGTCTGGACGTGGCAGTGCAGAAGCCAAGCGCCGGGGGTGTCGGCCTTGTAGCGCAGAGCCAACCAGGCGCTTTTGCCCTCAGCGGGTGGGGTGGTGGCGCCGTCAACATAAGGGGGGTTCTGCAGATTGAAGGGGACGCCAGCGGCCTGTGCGGCGGCGACGGAGGTGTAATTGAAGTCGCCAGTGCCGGCGCCGATGACGTAGAACTTGTTGGCGTGCTTGTGAATTGGGTGAGGCTGAGCCAGAGGGCCTTTGACGATGATGATGAGATCCACCCACTCGTTGTAGTTGGTGCGCAGGATCAGGTCACTCTCCGGGATAGCAGACGGGTTCTGGTACAGAAGTGGGGTTGTTGCGTCGTCCAGTGTTTGGTTGTATGGTTCATCACCGTTGAGAACCCACTCCCACGCGGCAGGAACGCTGGGTGCCTTCATGATGTCCAGCATAAACGTCTTGTCAGCCTGCGCAGCCACAGGGGGGCTGACGTTGCCAACAGGCGCGCCGGCAGCGCGGTTGAGTGGTACAATCGCGGTGGCGTTACCGCCGCCATAAGACATGCTTGGCGCCACGGCTGCGGGGCCCTTTGAACCCTTGTATGAGAGCGTTCCGAAGCCCGAGATGACTTGGTTGAGACCCGCATTGGCGACACGGATGGTGTAGTCTGCAGCAGGTTGGTCAAGCTTGACGAGCACAGTGACACGATCGCCGTTGTCGAGGCCGATCTGATCCACTTTTTGGGGAGCAATGTACTGGCCGTTGATGCTGTAAACGTACATCTGATGACCGTCGATGGAGATCTTGAAAAGAGCGGTACCGGCAGGTGACATGAAGGAAATCGCAGCCCAGCCGGACGCAGCATCGACAGTGTAGGTATAGTTTTTACCGGTGGATGGAGTGCAGACATCGTAAGCCCCAGGAGGAAGGGCAGAGAGAGTGCGGTTGTACTGCGGTCCTTGGACCTGAGCATTGCTTGCGGGAATGCAGCCCTTGGCAGTCAAGGACGTGCCGTTGAGGATCTTGGCCGCCGGAGGCGCGGACTGAGCAGCGAGGAAGGCCGCGTCAGGGCAGTATTGCGAACCTTTGCCGTTCAGGACGAAAGCATCAGTGCAGGCCGCGTCGATGTTGGCTGCCTGTTCGTAGCCGAAGAGTTCATCAAAGGTGAAGCGCGACCAATCGCTGACAAGAATGGTCTCAATGTTCTCGTTGGCGGCGGTGATCTGCTTGACCGCCTTGTCGTCGCCAAGGGAAGAGAAGGGAAGGGTGGCGTTCTCGGCAGGAGAGATGATGATGGCACCATAGAGACCATCCATCATCTGGCCCTTGTAGTGACTGTGGTAAAAGTATGCGCCGGGCTCGTCGGCGATCCAGTTGTATGTGTAGGAATCGCCGCCTTTGATTGAAGTTTGGGAGACACCAGGGACACCGTCAGACCATGGAGTGGCCAATTGACGGATGCCGTGGAAGTGGACGGCGGTGGAAGCCTCCATGTTGTTGATGACCGTGAAATCAACGCAATCACCCTGCTTGAGCTTCAGGGGAGGGCCTGGGAAAGAGCCATTTGTGAGGATAGCGTTCCTGGAGAACGAGTTGGCGCCATCGGTCTTGCCCCAGGTGAGGTCGATAGTGAAGGACTGGCACTTGGATGATGAGCAGGAGGACGCGCTCGGGCTTGCGCTGGGAGCCGCTTGAGAAACGGCAGCTGGAGTAGCAGTGGCGATGCTGGCAAGAGCCAACAGGCTGAGGCAGGTAGCCTTGAAGGAGCTCATGATGGTAGAAAAGAATGAAAAGCACACCGAAATGAATGACTGGTAACGAGGGACTGGGTTGAAATAACTAAAAGAGTGACTCGCCGTCCGGCGTTTTCAAAAGAGAGGTTGGTAAAGGAAGTTGAAAGTGTACCGCTGAAGGCAACATGACAAAAGTCAGAAGGTCTTTAGGCCCGACGACTGCTGATCCCATGGCCGGCGGTAATCAGGGCTGAAACGACGCTATTCGGCAACGGTTGTTTTGATACCTGGTGATGTAGCATACCAGCCGCCGAAATAGAGTTTGTAAACAGATTGACTATCGGACGCGATGGTGCGAAAAAGCTTTTGCTTGTGCCAGACTTGGAGGAGCCGCTGTAACTCTTGGTCGACTTACATTTGAGCAGCTTTGAACGACTCACAGGCCACTCTGACCGCTTGCGCCGAACCACCGTGAGGTACAGCAAAAGTTGGTAGATCGCACAAAGGTGATACTTTCAACGGCCTCTCTGTTCAGGGGCAAGATCGGCGAGCCGGCTGTCACGCTGCCGGAGGTGTCAATCAGCTGTGGTTCGGCAGGCAGGCAGTCACGCAATTTGCCAGCATAGACGCAATAGACTCCGTAATCTGGAGACTGGTATGAACGGCGCGCGTTAAAAAAAGCCTGGGAGGATTCAGGGGAAATTAAGCTCGTCCCAAGCCTCGGGGCTAAAAGCTTTGCAGGAATTGGCTGGATCGAGGCCTGGCCCCGCCACGTGATTTTGGTGGACACGAGCACCCGGCCCAGTCCAGCCTCCACCAGCGATTCCATGTCCCAATTCTGGATCTCTGGGCTGCGAAACTCCGTTCCACCGCGCAACAATAGATGGAATGTGGACGCGGAGTACCGAATGCCGTTCGTCATGCTCGCCTATTGCTCTTGGCATGGAAACACAAGCGAGTCTGTTCTGGGGGAGACCCCCGGACTGGCAAAGTCACAAGTACTCCGTACTCCGGCTAAGCCAAAACCTCTTCGGGGCCAACCGGGGAATAGACCAGCAAGAAATTGGCAAAAGTTCACTCTTCCAAGGCTTGATCGGGAATGATGCGCCTTGCCCGAACAGACCGTGGCTGCGTAGAAGCGAACAAAGCTCGTGTGCAAAGTATTCTGTTATTAATGATACATTCCCTCCGTTCGTGAACAAGTCTCTGTTCCCCGCAACTGTGAGAAGCGAGATCAATTCCGCGCACCGGTCTTTTTGTTTGTCGCCTTCGAAGCGCTTTCTGCGTCGGAACTTGACTTGCTGGGTCTGGCACTCACGGTGCTCAAAGTTGGGACCTTGGACTCTGACTGGAAGCGTGCAGATCTTTTCTCGTTGCCTGTCTGGGATGGTGAGTTCCCACGTCGGGGCGAGAGCGAGGCGTCGGTGTAGGCGTTGAACGTCTCCTCCACGGTGGACTGCGCCATCCAAAACATGACGATAAATTAGTACAGTTGTATTATGGTGCCAGCGCACTGGGTCGACTTCCGTTGGCACGACTGATTGTGACGATACACTGACAGACAGCTGGTGGAAGCGTGTGCTATCTTTGCTGAGGTGGAATAACGCTTATAGCTATCGCGTGTTATCCCGGACCCTGTGGAGGTTGATGCATTCGGCTTATGGCATCACGGACGTCAGCTGGCCTCGGATTTGTTTGGTCTGCGGCAGCTTCTACCGTCATCCGCACACAGCATTGCGTGCTCGTGGGCGAGCAGCAAATCGTTTTGCAGATTGCCAATACAAGCTCTGGGACGCCGCGGGGCAAGGCCAGGATCATGCAACAGGCTGCCTTCATGCGGGAAAGCTTTGCGTTCCCACGTCTTGTGTGATCGGTTGGCGCTGCAAAGGCCTTAAAGCAGCGACGCCAGTTCGACCATCCCGTGGGGGTGAGCGGGCATCATAAGATGCAACAGATGCTGCTTTGCAATGACTAGGGGCTGTATGCAATCGCAGCATAATTGTGCAAGTTGAATGTGCATGGTTGACCTGTGTCAGACAAGCCGCAAGGAGCGATCATCTTGTTTGGCGCTCCTCTTCGTCTTCCTGGCTCTTATCCTCCACTGGGATGCGCACTAGGGTGAGCGGGAGACCGTTCTCCGGCTTGCCCGGTACATCATCTTTAGGAACCAGTGTCGTGGCGGCCTTGGTACTCGCCATGCCTATGACAGATAAGACGCCCTCCCAGTTCTGTAGGACACAGGCCACACTTTCGGCGCCATCTCGAAGCGTTGACAGCTTTTTCTCCAACTCAGACATCTGCGCCGCCAGATTGCCACTGAGGTCGCGTAGCTGCTTCAGATTGTCAAGCTCGGCCCGCTTCTGTGTGATACGCTGCTGCAAAGCCGTGTTCGAGGATGCGTTCGATGTCGTGCCGAACGTAGAGTGCCGCGAGGCTGGGAGGATCGACTGCCGCGAAGAATATGCCATTGTAGCACAAGCGTGCACCAGCTAGCTTTGTGTCGCTACGAGGTTTTGAGTCCACTGGTCAAGCGTGGCCAGGACAAAAAGGACGAGGGAAATGATATAGCAATCGCAGTAGCGGCCAACGCGGGGCACGCGCCTGCGCTTTCTCAAGAAAACACGCCAAGGCGCCAAGGATCATGGAAAAGGCAGTTTGTTTACATCCGCTTTTGCCGTTGGTCGATCTTTAGTACTTGAACAACTATACAACTTCTGCATTTGACGTACATCAAGCCATTGCCAGCTGAAGAGAACTATAAAAAACTCATTGTTTCCTAGCTGTCGCCTCGGACGGTGCTTTCGTAACCCTCGATAAGCCGCTCGATGCACCGTCAACAGTCATGGCTCGACTCAACGACCCTCCACCACCCGTGGAATCCGTGGAAAACCTGAAGAGGCGCTTCACTCGCCAAAACCGAGATATAGTACGCAACAACTCGGCCCAAGCAATCCGAATCAGAAACCTTGAAACAGAAGTCGCACGTCTACTAGCAGAGAATTTGTCCCTACGTCAGGCTCTAATCACCGAGAGCGAAGAAGTCTCGCGCCTGAAGAGGAGGGATTTTGTCAGTGGCGAGCTACTTGCTCTGAAATCAGACCTGGAGCAGAAGCTTGCCCAGGTGAGCGGCATCGTGGCAGAATTGGGAAGACTACCGGAGAGGGTGCGCAGCAAGGAACAGGCCGTGAGAAGACTTACAGTGGCGGAGGAGCCATCGAGCACACCCACGAAGGAATTATGGGAGCGAAGACGTATGATGATGCCCAGCTTCGCGGATCAAGATGGCCACCTTCCTGCGATTGTTGAGGGCAAGTCGTTCCCTCGTTTGACCTTGGATCCGACGGATATACAATGTTTTTCTGAGACCGGTTCAGGTGCTCCTGCTGAATCTCCAGACCTCGGACCACCACCTGTGTCTCACTTTGAAGCAGCTGACGCAATGGAAAGCACTCCGAATGAGACGGCTGCAGGAGAGGAAGACTCGACTGACCCGACTACAACAGTCAACGTGGAGAGGCGTCGCAAACGGCGCACAAGCAGTCTGATCTCAGACATGGAAGTCACCAATCACCAAGCACATGATCATGCGGACTCTGATACTGCGTCCGCGACAGAGACCTCCAGGCCGAGCTCGAAGAGAAAGTTTGATGCATCTGAGTTGCAACCGACGACGAAATCGGCAGTCGAATCGAGAGCGGAGCAAGAGACCTTCGTCTACCAACGCAAACCCGCGCTCAAACCCGCTTCTGCTGCAAGGAAAAGCAGTAGATTCACGAGACCTTCCGATCGACAGAACTCCCAGTCAGCATCACACCACATATCGTCACCAGAAAAGGAGCGAAAGGCCCTCGCCCCGAAGAACGTCAATTCTCCTACGAAGAAAGTTCTGGAGGCTAAGCCGTCCGCTAAAGGCTCGACTGAGCCTGCTAGCCCTGTCAAGCGCCTGGATTCGAGCCTCAGCAGTAGACGCCGCAGAGAACAGAAATCATCAACCACAACTGAGCGACCACCAACGCGAGGAAAATCCTTGACCGAGCATGTCTCCACGGATAGCCTGTCGGATCGACAAACACAAGTTTCGGTGCTAGCTGAACCGGATACCGATTCCCACTCCGATCATGTTCACGAGGTCGATGTGCTCCCCAAAACGCCACTCCTGCCTGACGATATCTTGTCACCACCATCTTCACAGCCGTCTGGGCCATCGAACACCAGAGCCCTGAAGGAAGCTGTCATCATGAACAGCGTCGAAGATGTGCTTAATGGGAGCATCGGCCGTGCTTCACGGCGCGCAAAAGCCGCTGTGTCATATGCTGAGCCCAATCTGAGGGACAAGATGCGTCGGCCTGGCAAAGAATTTGTTGGAGCTGTTGAGGGTTACGATCGCAAGAAGCGAGACGGTAGCCTTGGTCTGGATGAACAACAGGCACAAAGCACATTCGCGGAAACCGGACTTTCGTCACAGCAACCAAGATGGTCAAACTCAGGGGCTCACATCGAGGAGCCCCGCAGCCCACTCCGGGAGAAGCAGGCTGCCAACGAGAGGCGAAGAAGAGAAACGATAGACATACAGACCTGGGCACAAGGTGAACCACAGCCCAGCTTGCGAGAAGCAGATTCCGGATTTGCGCCATTGGAGAATAGCATCCACGGCCTAAGTATCTTCGACCACCCTGTGTCGTCACCTTCCCATCCCGACAACTCTAACAATGCGTCGGTGATAGAAGTCCAGCCACCGTCATCAAACTCAGCGACAGTCCGACGAAAGACAGGCAGCCGATTATCCACATCATCCTCAACGCCATCGCTGTCCTCTGGGACTTCAACTGCAGGTCGGCGTCACTCGCTGCAACCCTCCAGCTCTGCGTCCTCCAAAGCAGTCTCTGATCGCGTGGCCCTGAAGTGCACGGCCTCGCGCCAGGCCTCTGCTGCCAGCATCTACAGGCCGTCATCAGCAACTGGTGACCGTACCGATGCCGCCCAGGAACGTAGCCGAGATCGTGACAGCTCCAAGTCTTCTGCAGTCCTGAAGCGCGCCTCTTCTGCTGCTCTTCTCAGTCATCGTCGGACGGCTAGCGATGTCTCTCGGCGATCTACCAGTTTCACCAGTGTCGACAGTAATGTCAGCAACAGTGATGTCGAGAGCGGTTCAGATTACGAGCCCACACACCTCAGTGGTGCTGGTGACGGAACCGACGCGAGTGCAATCCGACCTACAAGACGGCGAAGCATGATGGTGTAGGAAGCCAAAGCCCCAATTGACCAGGTGCTGTTCCAGTGGCTGGACTCAGAGAGACACGGCGCCGTTGAGCGCCCCAAGAACAGAGCTGCCGGGGCTCTGTCTGGGGAGCACTTCGCTGATGCAGAAGATCGAGCGACTGCCATGTCCGATGCGCCAGGACCACAGTCCGCCCAAAGGCCAAGGCAACTCGGCTGGCGGAAGAAGGCAAAGATGGGCACCGGCGGAAGTGAGCCCCTCGAAAGACTCCATCCAGCCTTAGACGGACCAAAACAGAGAGAAAGGTCAGCAGCAAGCTCGAAGCGCAAACCAAGGGCCGAAATGGGCGTCATGACGAGACTGCAGAGCCGCATAGAATACATGGGGAGGAACGCCGCCGGCGCAGCGCGGTGTCAAGAACAACGGGTGTAATTTGATGGCTTTTGGGGGGGGGGGGGG